>NC_056735.1:182369158-182691658 GCF_019279795.1 Protopterus annectens
GAGGTGATGGCTACTAAGAAGAGTGTTTTCCATGAGAGCAACTTCAACGAACAAGAAGCCGCCGGCTCAAAGGGAGGAAGAATTAAAGAAGACAGTACCAAATTTAAGTCCCACGGTGGGAGCGGGTCCTTAACCCGGAGCCTAAGTAAAAGGGTTCCTTTTAAAAAGGCTTTGCAAAGTTTGTGGGACATGATGCTGGTCTCTGACAAGCCAACGTGGAAATTTGCAATAGCTGCCAGTTGAACTCTGATGGTGGCTGAGGAGGAGCCCAATCGAAAGAGTTCTGCTAGAAACTCTAGAACTATCTGGACAGGAGCCATAAAGGGGTCCACGTGTTTTTTCCCCTGCCCAGACAGAGAAACGCTTCCATTTGTTAGCATAAGTCTTTCTGGTAGTAGACTTGTGAGAAGCGAGGATGATATCGCGAACTGGTTGAGAGATAAGGGGAAGCCTGGCTAGGATTGGAAGTGGAGCAACCAAGCTGTGAGGTTGAGAGATTGAAGAGATTGATGCAGCCCGCCCGACTGATCTGTCAGAAGATCTGGCGCTGGGTCCAGATGCCAGGGCTGCTCCAGTAGATGGCGTTGCAGGAACGGAAACCAAATTTGTCGAGGTCAGTAAGGGGCAATGAGGATCATCCTGGCTCTCAAGGCAGTTGCTTTCTGGATTAATTGAGTAATCAAGGGAAAGGGGGGAATGCATACAGAAGACCCCGGGGCCAATCGTGAACTAGAGTGTCTCTGGGGGGGTAGACCTGGGAGAGAGAAGAGGGTGAAGAAGTCTGGGCACTTGCTGTTTAGAGGTATTGCAAAAAGGTCACAGCAAGGCTGACCCCACCTTCTGAAAATTCTTTCCGCTACTGTCTGGTTGAGAGACCACTCATGAGGCAAGAGAATGGCTCTGCTCAGTCTGTCCGCTATGACGTTGGACTTCTCGGGAATATGCATTGCTACCAGAAACCGTTGGGAAGAGATCGCCCATTGCCAAAGTCTGAGTGCTTCTCGACATAGGGAGTAGGATCTGGTTCCGCCCTGCTTGTTGATGTACCACACTACAGACATATTGTCTGTTTGAATTGCAATAGTCCCGGTGGGTAGAGTCCTGAAGGGCCTGCAATGCTAAAAGTACTGCTCTCATTTCCAAGACATTTATGTGCAAGTGGCATTCGAAGGGTTGCCATGTGCCCTAGACTGTCCTGCCCCAAAAATGCCCCCCACCCGATCAGGGAGGCATCACAGTGGCAACAGGAGGAGGAAGGACCACAGGTCTGCCCTGGAATACCTGAGGGGAGACCGTCCACCAAGAAAGGTGTCTTTGCATGACTGAGTGATTAGAATGGTGTGTGACATGGGCAGCTGCTGAAAGGACCACTGGGAAAATAGCATCCACTGCAGGATCCGCATATGAAAACACACTAGGGGGAGTAAAGTGATTGCTGCTGCCATGAGACCAAGTGTTTTTAGTACAAATCTGGCTTGGACTCTGCTCTCCTGTAATAGGATCTGAACACGGTTACGAATGTCTGAAACTCTTTGTGTGGGAAGTTTTGCTGAGAGCTCCACTGTGTTTAAAATGGCGCCTATGAAGGTAATAGACTGACAAGGCAACAATGCAGACTTTTCGAAATTTATAGAGATACCTAGCGCGTTGCACGTTTGTACAGCGTAATCTCTGGATTTGAGTAGTTGATGCCTGGTGTTGGCAGTAAGGAGCCAGTCATCTAAATATGGAAACACCTGGAATCCTTGTCATCTCAGGTGAGCCGCAACCACTGCCATGCATTTGGTAAACACCCTGGGGGCTGTGGTGAGGCCAAAGGGCAGGGTTCTGAATTGGTAGTGACTGGCTCCCAGCCGGAAGTGGAGAAACCTTCTTGAGCGCCTGTTCATCTTGATATGGTAGTACGCATCCTGAAGGTCTATACAGCGCATCCAATTGTCCTGACCCAGAAAGGGTAGAATGGACTGTAGCGTGACCATTCGGAAACTTGTTCTTTGAACCGACTGGTTCAGCCTGCTGAGATCCAAAATAGGTCTCCAGTCCCCTGTCTTTTTTGGTACCAAAAAGAACTTGGAGTAGATACCGGATCCTTGTTGGTCTGCTGGGACTGGCTGGATGGCCCTTTTTCTTAGCAGCTTTGAAATTTCTAGTGCTGCTAGATCCCTTAGACCGGGTGGAACATCTGGAAGGGGCCCTTTTGGCAGTTGTGGGGTATGAATAAAGGGAATTCTGTAACCCTCAGATATGATCAACCGTACCCATTTGTCTTGTGTGAGGGAATGCCAGGCTTCTGGGTACAGTGATAGTCTTCCCCCAACTGTCTCCGAAGGTGGACAGTTGGGCAGCACCTCAGGGGTGCTGGAAGGGTTTGTCAGAGAAAGATTCTCTGCTACCCTGATTCTGCGGACCCCCCCCTGCCCCTCGGACGGCGTCTATTATTGTTCCCTCCTCTGCCTCTAGAGGGAAGCTCACCACGTGCATCAGGCAGTACTCCCTGAGGTCTGCCGAACCACATTTTCCCACCTTTCTGACCCTTAGGGTATGGTCTAGAAGGGGTAGAAAAATGGACTCCTACGGCAGAGAGTGTCTTGCCTTCCTGCTCGCACCTGGTCAATGTATCCTTCACGTGAGGTCCAAACAAGGCAGAACCATCAAAGGGGATGTTAGTGAAGGACGCCTTGAAGGGGTCGGCAAAGTTGCAAAGCCACATCCAGGCGTGTCTCCTTAGAGCAACGCCCGTGCCTGCAGCCCTACTCGCTCCATCTGCGGCATAGGAAATAAGCCACATGGAGGAGTTTACAATAGAGTTCAGGGTCCCGAGCTTGGAGTTGATCTTTTCCTGAGACCCCGCAGCTGATGGGTCCTGTAAGGCATCACCTAGTTCTTTGAGAAGGTCTCTATGAAGACGGGTGAAATGGCACAAATAATTCAGCGAACGCATGGCAAAGGTCGCTGAAGAAAACATCCGCTTGCCGTACCTATCCATAGTCCTAGATTCCTTATTAGGAGGATGGACAGGAACTGAAGGGTCAGCCAACTCCTTCTTAGTGGCCGCTGCCACCACCATGGCATCAACGGGGACACCCTTAGTGAGAAACTGCTTGTCCGAAGGGGTTGTAATAAATTTTGTGGGCCTCCAGGGAGTTGGTTCCATAGTATCCGGAGCCATCCACGCCTTCCGAGCCACCACCTCCATGAGTGGGTCGAAAGGCGGGGACACCCAGGAGGTGGAAGGGCAAGAACCAAACGTGTCCGGGTACACTGACTCGTCCTCGGAAGGGTTGAGGGCAGACCAGTTCCCCCTCTGTTTAAGGATCTCTAGGATGTCAGAAAATGAGACCTTGGGGACCCTTCTGAATCATCCAGGTCAGTGTCAGATGTCACTGACTCTGGGGAGTCCACATGCTTCCTCTTGCATGTCCTCTTCCGAGGAGGCTCTCCCACAGGATCAGGGGAGGCCGCAAAAGAGGAGGATACGCCCAATGGGGCAACCTGGAGCGTTGGTTCTCCACGCTTGGGTTCGGGAGGGTAGGCAGAGGCCGAAGCAGGCACCATGGAAGAAGGGGCTGATGGGGCCGACCGTGGCGCCGGTATAGGAGCCAGCACACTCCTCATGACCTCAAAGGTGCCCCTATCAGGCAGAGAGGAAGGACTCAGCTCCGAAGAGATGAGAGCTCCTCCTGTCACCAGGAGGGACGGCTCCGAGACCAATGTCGTGGCTGAGCTCACCTGCGCCGACGCTCTGAGAGGGAGAACGGGGTTGGACAAGGGTCCAATGCCACTTGCCCCCTCGGAACTGATGAGGGAGTCCCGGCGACCGGATCCCTCCAAGGATGGAGCCAATGAAGGGATTGGAGCCGACGAAGGAACCGATAAGGGTGGAATCGGTTCCGACGCCCCCACGATACCAACCCCGATGGCCTCCAGCTCCGAGATCAAAGGAATAGTCAGAGGAGGAACTGGAGCAGGCATTGAGGAAGCCGCTGTCTGTTGAGACGGGCTATGCAATAACTGGGCGAGTGCCTGCATCTTCAAAAGCCTACTGACTACCCTCTCGAGGTCGTGGTCCGAAAGCCTGGAAGATCTAGAGGAGTGAGACCTATGGCTCCGCTCCGACAGCAAAGGGAACTTTGGAGCCGACCTGACCGACTCCAATGAAGGAGATCGGGAGTGCTTTCGGCTTGGAGACAGCTCCGATGCCAAGGTCGGAGCCGACTGAGGCCTTGATGTATCGGTTCCGGCCGGAACCGACGAGGCAGAAGAAGGTCCGCTCGGCACCGGCTCCGGACATGGAGCCGACGGTTTGGTGGGCTTAGAAGGTTTTCCTGACAGAGGCTTGGTAGGAGAACCTTTGGGCTTCAAAAAGCCCTTTAGAATGAGCTTATTTCTGCGCTCCTGCAGGACTCTTGGGCTAAAAGCATGACAGATGGAACAAGAGTCCTGCAGGTGCAGAGGGCCCAAACAATACACACAAGAAGTGTGACCGTCTGTCAGAGACATCTTCTGACAGCATGAGTCGCACTTCTTGAATCCTGATATCTTGCTATCCTTAGACATGATATCACAGGAACGGGACAAAAAAGTCTAAACAAGTATACAAACACACACACAACACTTGAAAGACACTCTTAAAGTTACTACAATAAAACAAAACAAAATTCCACACACACACCTAAAGGAACCTGTACAAACCTACTATAAAGGGGGGGGGTAAAGGCCTAACCACCTTAAGGGTGGAAAAGAGTAAGAAAACTATTAATAAAGGGAGGGAAGACTAGTCGGGAGACTACTAACACTACCAGAAAAGATCTAGAGAAAAAATATCAATCAAAAACTAACTATAAACATAAAAAATTTTAAATACGACCTGGAGCCGGTGAAAACGCAACTTCGTAGCTGAAGCGGCAAATGAGATCTGGGTATATGACGCCTAGCATTATGGGACATAGCATAGCCTTGAGCCGGTAAAAATAGCTCTCGAGCTTTAGTATTAGGCCGAGTCGGAGCCGAGGTTCGGCTCCGAACCCATCCAGCAAGAATGAAGGCGAGATTGACAACTTAACATTATATTACAGCACTGTATGTGCTATGAAAGTAGAGAGATTACATTGATATCAGTGTCAAATGCTTCTCAAGTTATTACTAGCCATAAACAGAGTGTATTTCAAATGCATTTACCCTATGACAGCTTAATTTAAAGATACATCATGCTACATCAGTTAAGTGCTTAGTAGCCAACAATATATTCCATCCAACTTAGCTGAATTTACTTTGTTTAAGCAAGAAAAGTTGTATACATCTGGCGTATTGTAGCTTGATTCATTTTTTATGCAAAATGAACAGCTCTTATTGTCATAATTAACAGTGATAAGTATATATCTCAGTAGTGCACTGTGTGAAATACTGTGTGAATCAAACTGTTATGGAGCTTAAGATCTAACTATATTTGTATGGAAAGCATTGTTTTAACTGTCTCTCACTATTCTCTCACTTTCTGCTCTTTATTTTTAAATTTCCGTGTAACAATTTCCAAAAATATCTACCATGAAATCTACAGTACTGCTACCAGTATTTGAACACTAAAGTCCGGGAACATTCTCTGAGCACAGAGATCTCACTGCAAAAATAGTGTAGGTCTCATTTCTTTGCTAACTGTAAGGAAACTTTAATTTTATTTGTATTCTAAAATTTCACAGCACATCACCTGAATTGGCAGCAAGGAATCTGATCCCTCCTCCAAGTTTTAAATAGCCTGCCTATTAAGCAGGTCTTACCTTCCCAGGACATTATAATCCAATTCAGGATAAGGGTAATAATCTTTACTCATAAATGTTCCATAGAAACAGTAACTGCCCACACCCTCATACTTATTCTAACAGTTTAGTTGTACAAAGTATTAGCATTTAGTCTAAAATCATTTGTTAGCTAGCCAAGCAGTAAATGGTATAACAGGGTAAAAATCAAACAAGCAAGCCAGTGCAGCTGATAGTTTTTTCAGCCTTGCACATGCCTTGGAGTAGCCCTTCTTGCTCCGTTCACCCTCACTTTACTTGGGTTCATTCTGCTCCCCTACCCTACCACCAAATCTCACCCACCCTGACCATCCCTAAATGTATTCTTAACCAGTGTTCACACCTCCTTCATTAGTCATCCAGTCACAGCAGTCAAACCCATAATTGAAAATTAGCCACACACTATAATAGTTCTGCTTTTGTATTCAAACTGTAATCACTACCTACAAGATCCTCTCCCTCATAAATTCTTGCCAACTCCATAATCAAGGCAAAACTTAACTCTACCTTAAATACTAATGCAATGTTATTCCAATATTTTACATTATTTATTTTGCTCATTACATTCAAACTCCCTAAATTTTATCAAAACCTAGAAGTTAGTACTTTCTACTTCTCCACTGACCCATTCATCACCACACCTCATAATTCTTTAACCAATATTGTCATATCACCACACCTTTATAATAGCTCCAAAACAGACCTCTTCTCATTTAAATATACACACTCACAGGCAACCCCATACACACTGCATAAATTCCCTAAACCAATTAACAAATGTACACAACTATTCCTCTTCAATTCAACCAGCTCAAACTAAGTGGTGACATACACACCAATCCTGGTCCTCAACCTCCTAAACAACCCCCCCAGAGCAATCTATGTTCTCCAAACATCACTAATCTCCCACATAATAACTCAGACCTCCTTATGTTAAACATGAATCTAACAAGCATCTTAAATAAAACTCATGAATTGGATGCAACTCTCACCCAATGCTCCCCTGAACTAGTGATCGTAACAGAGACATGGCTAAAACCCCACATACCTGATAATGAAATCCTAACCCATGGTTATAACAACTACAGACGGTGGTATAGCCGTAATATATAAAGAAACTATAAAATTGGAATGTCTTCAACTCAACCCCTCGAATCTCAGGAATTCTGAAATATTAATCACCCACCTACAACTTAACTCTAAGAAGCACATCATTATTATAGCCATCTACATACCCCCCAGGTAACAACCTATCCATTACTGAAGACCTCCTTTGTTGGTGTGCTACAATTTTTAGCCAAGAAAAAATTATAATGAGGGACTTTAACTTGAATTGGTCCACCTTCTCTTCAGACAATCCCTCCAACTTTATTAACCTCCATGGTTTCTATCAAATAATTCAATCCCCTACTAGATTTGATAAACATGACAAAAAACAATCTTAGTCTGGACTCTTAACAAGTAAACCCTCCTGTCACCAAGGCAGTTGTCTCCCAGACAGCCTAAGCAATCAACTACCCACTTATCTACCAAGGCAGCGTATAAGTCCTCCAAAAACATAATTTACAAGCACATCCACAACAAAAGAAATTTCTCCACTGAAGTCATTAAACCCATCCTTTAACAATGTGACTGGTCCCCTTTAAAACATCTCCATCTAGATTTGGCTGTTCAATACTTCAATGACAAATTCCTCAGTATCCTAAAAGTTATACTACACAACAATGCAACAAAAACACCACAATAATCCCCAGAAATTTGGGGGATCCATTAAACAATTGCTTAAGCCTGGACAAAACACAACTCCAACTCCAACCACAAGTTCCACAGATAGTATTGCTTCACAATTTAATACACACTTTATCAACTCTATACTATCCCTAGTAAAAAACAAACGCAATACCCCTCTATCTGCTCCCACAACACCAGGAAGAAATTTCAATTGCTTTTCAATCAAACCAATTCAAATGAACACCAACCAAAAACTTCTTTCTAAACTAAAGCGGTCATCCCTAGCTGCTGAGAAACTCCCTAATGAATTTCTTAGATTAGCAGCAGATGCCGTCTCCTACCCTATATCCCTACTAATCAATCGATCCATCGCTGAGCAATATATTCCCAACTTTTGGAAAATCTCTAATACCATTTCTCTGCATAAAGGCAGCACCTCAACTGAGTTATCAAACTAGAAGCCAATTGCCATCCTCCCTCCCATGGCCAGGATACTTGAAAATGCATACATACACAACTTCTGAACTACCTACTAAACAATAACCTCCTATGTGCTTCCCAATATGGTTTTAGACCAAAACATAATACAACAACTGCACTTGTTAGTTTTACAAACTCAGTCAACCAATAACAACTAGCTAGTCTCCTCTATCTTTCTGGGTATGTCAAAGGCCTTCAATACAGTAGCCCACCAAAAACTACCAAAAAGCATCCTTAAACCTTACCCAACCAGCCCTCGCCTGTTTTCTCAGCTACTTAACTGACAGCCAACAAGCAGTTAAGTGGCAAAGTGACCTCTCTACCCTAATGCCTGTCTCCGTAGGTGTACCTCAAGGCTCAATCTTTGGTTCACTGCTCTTCACCATATTTATCAACAAACTCAGCACACCTACCCAATATGCCACCATAGTACAATACGCAGACGACTCTTCTCTCATATGTTCAGCCTCCTCCTTACCAGAACTCCTACAAATAACCCAACAATCTAGTCTGCCTTGCCCTTAATCCATTAAACTGTTTACTCAACAGCTTAGGCCATGGCTATAATCTGGCTCCTAGAAAACAACAAAGTGTAAATACTTCTCACCTTCTCTTTGTCAATGATTTAAAACTGTACAGCTCATCAGATGAGGAACTGAAAGCACAACTGCAAGTTGCCAGAACTTTTTCAGATGATATAAGAATGTCATTTGGTCTTGATAAATGTGCAAAAGCAACCTTTAAAGCAGGAAAACTGCAACACCAGGAAAACAACAGTTTGGGACAAGAATGTGATATAAAAGAACTTGAGCAACAAGGAGTGTATAAATATTTGGGAATTGATGAAGGATCAACAATAAAACATGAACAAATGTGAATAAAACTTAGTAAGGAATACTTCAGAAGACTTAAATTAATCCTGAAAACTCCACTGACATCTAGGAACAAAATCCAAGCTATAAACCAATTTTCTCCTCCTGTCCTAACTTACAGTTTTGGAGTGACTGACTGGCCCCGAAACGTGTTGGCTAGATTAAATAGAAAAACAAGAAGCATGGTTCATGCTCACCAAATGATTTATAAAAATCAGTGCATACCAAGATTATATATTCCCTGTTCTGAAGGAGGGATGGGCCTCCTTGAAATTGATTATATGTATAGATCTGCAATCATGGAACTCCGCACATATCTGCTGAACTCACAAGACCCAAACGTAGTGAAAGTTTTGAAACATGAGGAGAATAAATCTAAGATGACTTCTCTGCTTAATCTAGCAGAAGCTTATCGGCGTCAAGCAGGAATGGAAATCAAACCAGAAGTAGATAAATAAGGCAGCAACTGAATGTGCCAAAAAAACAAAAGAAAGACTATAGGGTGAAGGATCAGATGAGAAGGCAAGAAATGTAGAAAAAGCATAATTGCAAGTATAGAAAACTTCTGGAAGAACCTCATGTTGATCAGGAATGAACACAGGAATGGTTAAGGAGAGGTGAATTCAAATCAAGAGATGAAAGGTTAATATTGGCGGCCCAAGACAGTGGGCTGTGTACACGTTTATATATGAAGTCCATTGAACATGTGGGAGGAGCAAACAAATGTAGGTTTTGTAAAACCGAATTGGAAACAGTTGCACAACTCATTGCGATATACTAATGGCAGAAGGACTGTATACTGAAAGGCATAATAATGTTGCGAGACTGTTACACTGGGGACTGTGCAAATATTATGGTATTGAAGTGGCCAAAAAACACTGGAAACATGAGCCACAAAGCATCATAGAAAATGAAGAAGTCTATATCACATGTTATCATCCATTACCAACAATCCAAAAGATAGATGCTAGAAAACCGGATATAGTGGTCCAAGAGAAGACAACAGTAGCATTGATCATTGAATGTACCACACCCAGGGACTACAGTGTCTTGCATACAGAGAGACACAAAGTCATAAAATATCAGGATCTGCAGGCAGAAATGAGAGCAATGTGGAAGAAAGATACCCAGACAGTTCCAATAGTAGTAGGAGCAACGGGTCTTATAAAAAAAATTTACATTTGTTATTTAGATATGTTACTGATACATGTAACTCCATATGAACAGCAGAAGAGTCATTAATGGGCACATTGCAGGTGCTGTAAAGAGCACTACTGGCTGACATCAAAGATTGAAACAATACTATTTTCATGAACTTTAATCATACTCTGACTTAGGAATGGGGGCCATTCCCGTCATAGTATTAGGAAACCCAAAAGACTTGGAGAAATTAAAAAAGAGCAATATCTAAGTAACAACTGACAAAATAAGTCTCATATAAGTTTGTCTAACAGGATCAATAAGCACCTGTTTTTTTGTACATTTTGAATGCATGTCTCTCTCAACATGTACCAACAATCTCATAACATCTAACTGTTGATCAGGGGTCCATATTATATTATTGCATGCTTACAAAAGCAAACGATAGTTAATCGACCCCATGTAAGCGAAAGCTTACATTGTCGAAAACACAAAACAGCGATTTTTTTTTCAAGGGGAAAAAAAATTGCTGTTCCAAAATAAAAAAAAAACTTTAAAACATTACATAATGTGGGGGGCTTCTCCCCCCCACACCCCCCTACTTAAATATACCAACTCCGAGATCGCACTACAGTACCAAAAATGGCAAAGTAATGAAAACAGCCAAGCAAATTCTTTCCCGGGGAA
The DNA here is from genome assembly GCF_019279795.1 of Protopterus annectens. Taxonomy (NCBI): domain Eukaryota; kingdom Metazoa; phylum Chordata; order Ceratodontiformes; family Protopteridae; genus Protopterus; species Protopterus annectens. Next base: position 182,379,861 of record NC_056735.1, read on the forward strand.
AGAATTCGCTGAAAAGCCGCTTCGCTATTTTGCCTTTGCGTTCTTTTCGGTTCGATCAAGACACATTCAACTAAATGCGTCTGCGATCACGCAATAGTAACCTGTTGATCAGCCATTTCTTTTCTCTAATGTTATGTATTATTCATGCAAATAATTTTTGTAACTTGTCTTTCTTTGCTACATAATTCACTTTTATATATTTACTTCTTATGTTAAAATAACGTTCTCCTTATATGACCTATGTAATGCTTTTAGTTATATTGTTATTACACTGTTGTTTTTGTATAATGTGTTCTTATTTTTGTAATGTGTTTATTATTATGGAGCTTTTTTCCTCAGGCCTCCGCTGAAAAAGGGCCAATGGCACAGTCGGATTTTCCAGTAAACAAATGTAAAAAAAAATATTTATATATATATATATATATATAGAGAGAGAGAGAGAGAGAGAGTCACTTTACAACCTCGAAATACTGAAATATCGAATTTCAGTATCTCGAGACTATAAAACCGAATCCACAAAACACAGACACAAAAAAAACGCGAAATTCACAACACAGAAAAAAACGCACACACTATACCACACATACACCACAACACCCACATCACAACATAAACAAACAAAACTACACACATACACAACTCATACACATAAGAGGCAAGCCCCTGCACCCCTACTTATATATACTAACTCAGAGATCGCACAAACACAAAACAAAAGCCAACTCACACAGGCACATTCTCCGACCCCTCACACACACACATCAAACACATCAGCACACACACTCTAACTCCCACTCAAAACCCTTAGAAAACACTTACCTGACATAGCACCTACATCCACACACTGCACTGCACACCATCAAAACACAATCCCGGACATTACGCAGCGTAAGGTCATAACCGCGAATTCAACATATATTCGGGTTCGCGATTATGACCTTTCGCTATTTTTAACATTCGGCTTTATAGTCCCGAGATACTGAAATTCGACATTTCAGTAATTCGAGGTTATAAAGTGTTTCCATATATATATATATATATATATATACATACACACACACACACAGTTATATTTGAGTTTTCAGGATTTTGGGCTTCAGGATTATGAAGTTCAGGATTGTGATACTTCAGGATTCTGAAGTGAAACTCTATATATATATATATGTGTATTTATAGATCTAGCAAAAGAATTGATACAGTACCACATGATGGGATTGTAAACAAACTAAAAGCCTTTCATTATAGATCCCTATGTGGTGATATGAACTGCACATAGGATAAAGGGCAGAACAAAGGTCATCAGAGTTGGAGATTCCTTCTCTGTTACAGAAAAGGTCACAAGTGGCATTCCACAGAGATCCGTATTGGGCCCAATTCTCTTTGACAGTTATTTCTCTTATCTCAACAATATTAACAGGGACCTCTGGATGACTAAGTTTGCTGATGAATGCAAGCTGAGTATAGTTGTCAAATCAACAAATGATACACATTCACTTCAAGCAGGGCTACCAAACATTAACACATAGTGCACTGGGAAAGTGCTCGAACTAAATGCTAAGAAATACAGTATTATCTCCTTTGGAAAACAACAAATTGCTATCACCTACTACATCAATGATACCCAACTCGTCTATGAGTCTCCCATCAGAGACCTGAGCACCTGGGTAGATGGCTTCTCTCCTTTGATCACTAAGTGGTGATTGTAGTTAGAATGTCCATCTATATATCACAAATAATCACCAAGGGCATCGCTTTCAAAATCAAGGAAGTTACTGTTTTCCTGCACTCCGCTGGGGGGGGGGTTAGACCCTGTATAGAATATACTGCACCCTTTGGCATGCATCTCACTAGACATATCAAGAAACTCGAAAGGCTGCAGAGGTGCATAACAAAAAGAATATTGGGTCTCAAAAATCATAGTTACTCAATGTCATACAGACTCTTGAGGAGAAACCTATGCCTTGCTTTCTGTGCCTTCGGGTGTCCAATTATTTGAGACCTCAAAACTAGAACAAGAGATCTAAATCTTCATCAGAGGATAAATAAAACTAAATGGAGAGAGAGAGACTCAGCAGCAATGCTTCCCCTGCATGACAAACAGTGTGATTCCCTATCTGCTTTCAAACATAGATTAGACAACTGGATGGGTACCCTAAAATGCACACTGGGATTTATAGGCCAAACACTCCTTGAAAAGATTGGCAGAGCCTAAGTGTGATTATTGGCAAGGTACACATGGCCTCTGGTCTAACAGACTTGTATTTCCCATGATTCCTATGATTCATATGACAAACGTAGTCTACCATATAATGCAGGTTTAGTTTAAATCCACAGTTCATGTGCTTCTAGAAATATATTGTTAGAAACCCAGAGTGTGTAGTTCTCTATACAATTCTAATGTTTTACAAAATGTATGAGATAAAAACCATGGTCAGAAGACACTCAACAAGCTATTAGGAAAGAGCCAATGACCCAGCGAAGTTTTGTACTGCTGTCTGAGGATATGGTTGGAGTAAAGCCTTCAGGACATTCATTTGTTGATGTTGGCGTATGCGAAACAAGGGTCAGAATCTGTAATAATATTTTAATTTTAGGTACATGGAATGTGAAAAATATGAATCAAGGAAAAGTGGAAGTTGACAAGAATAAAATGAAATGACTGAAGGAGACATACTGGGCATTAGTGAGTTGAAATGGATCAGCATGTGGCATCTTCAATCAGACGAGCACATGGTATAGTTTCCAGGGAATGACAAATATCAACAAATGGAGTTGCATTCATAATCAAGAAAAAATAGCAAATGTGGTGTGAAAATATAACGCAGTCAGTGATTGCATAATCTCAATACATCTCCATGCAAACCTGACAACACAAGGATTATTCAGATATGTGCACCAACAACGGACACTGAGGAAGAAGATCATGATCAGTTTTATGAACAAGTTCAAACAGAAATTGATTTTACATGGAAACAGGATGTGCTGGTAGTTATGAGTGATTGGAATGTTAAGGATGGAAGTGGAAACAATTCCCCAGCAGTTGGAAAGTATGGTCTTGGAATTAGAAATAATGCCTGACAGCATTTCATCAGTTTCTGCAAACCAACAACCTTTTCATCTCAAGTACCCTTTTCCAACAGCACAAATGAAAATTATGCACTTGGATTTCTCCCAGTGGACTGCAAGGAAAAAGAAAAGATTATATTTTCAGCAATCAGCATATAGCTCAATAATGTCAGCTAAAACTAGAAATAATGCCTGACAGCATTTCATCAGTTTCTGCAAACCAATAACCTTTTCATCTCAAGTACCTTTTTCCAACAGCACAACTGAAAATTATGCACTTGGATTTCTCCCAGTGGACTGCAAGGAAAAAGAAAAGATTATATTTTTAGCAATCAGCATATAGCTCAATAATGTCAGCTAAAACTAAACTAGTGCTGATTCTGGCAGACTGCCAACTTCTTATTTGTGATGATAAGGTCAAGCTGAGATGGCAGCAATGTCTTGCTCATGTTCCAAGGTATGATGTTTCTTTCATATCAATTAAATTCAAAGATGACTTAGTCATCTCATCATCTTGAACAGGCAAGCCAGTGGAAAGTCATTAGAGGAATTGTGGGAAAACATGAAGACGATCGCACTTGACAAATGCAATAAGTCTTTAAAACTAGAGGTGCAACTAATCAAAGAGAAATGGGTGTCCAATGTAATACCAGAGATTGCTCTGAAATGCATACAGGCGAAAGAGAAAGGAGAAAAGCAAGCTGTTAAGCTCTTTTTTGAGCTGCAAGGCAAGATATTGAAAAATATTACAGTGACATGTGTATGGAAGAAGAATAAGATCAGTCTTTCTAGAGTTGCATGAACCCAGGTGAAAATTCCAACCTAGAATTCATATGCTGAAAGCCCTCAATGTGCTATTCTGAATGAAGCTGAAGAAATCAAATGTAGGTGGCAAGAATATGCAAAGTCTTTTTATCAGAAACTTGATTGATTCGACAGTAGTTCCAGGCTACAACATACGAATATGAACCAATGGTGATGAAGGAGGAAGTCGAGGCACATTTAAAACATTTCCAAAAAAACAATGCCCCTGGTTCTGATGGAATGCTAATAGAAGTACCGAAGTGCTCAAATAAGACCACTGATCTGTTGAGAACACTGTGCCAACAAATATGGAAGTCATCATCATGGCCAACCGACTGAAAAAACTTCATATTTCTCCCAATACTGAAGAAAGGTAATCCTACTGACTGTTCCAATTACTGTACAAGCCCTCATCTCACACTCTAGCAAACTTTTACTCAAAATCACACAATGGAGACTGGAACCCTATCTGCAGCAGGAACTCCCAGATGTACAAGCTGAAAGATTCTGAAAGGAGGGTGGAACACAAGATATCATTGCAAATGTAAGATGGAGCCAGGAAAAAGCCAAAGAATATCAGAAAACATATACATCTGTTTTATTGATTCCAGAAAGGCTTTTGATTGTGTAGATCATGAAGCCTTGTGGTCAACTTTGAAAAGGATGACTCTGCCAGAGCACCTAACCGTTCTCATCTGCAGTCTCAATTACTGTCCAGAAGCAAAAGTCCGAAATGAACAAAGAGAAATACAAAGGATCAAAGTCAACAAAGGTGTGTGCCACAAATGTCTCCTTTCTACTTGTCTGTTTAATATGTATGTATAGCAAATCAGCAGATTATCAGGGCTGTATGAAAGTGACTGTGGGGTGAAAACTGATGGTAGAATTATCAACAATCTTTGTTATGCTGATGATATGGCAGTCTTGGCAGAGAGTGATAATGACCTGTGACATTTACTGTCAAATCCACAAAGAATGATACAGAATGGAGGGAATGTTTGATATTCAAATGAAAAAAGATACCAATGCCCTTTCGAAATTTATTCAGGGAAACCCAGGTCATAAATTTAAATGAATTTTAGAAAAGGTAACACAGAATATAAGAGGTGGTCCTTGATCCTTCTTTTTACAAAAAAGAGAGTTGTATTGGCAGTTCTGTTTTAATACAGGGAGTATTCCCAGTTTAAATGAGCAAGCATCCATTATGTGTTTACTTAAATTAAAAGCAATAACAAGATAAATTATTCTTGCTTTTTAATAAAAATGGTTTTGCATTTTGATACTGCAAACAGTTTATAATTTTAAGATTAAGGAGTTGATTTAAATGAAATGTGTGATGTCTTTTTAAATCTGTCTTATTGTAAGGGGGGGTTGGTTTATCAAATGACCTTTTTGATTGTTTGAAACTTTTATATATAATGTGTTTTTGGTGGAGCACAGTTTATCTGATGAAGTTTTAATTTTAAAACAAAAGCGCTAATATTTTGTGTGTAATGAATTTATTTCACAGCTTCCCTCAATTCTGTAGCGTTCTTTGTATATTTATTAGTTTTATGTCTGTTTGGTTTTGACATTTACTACCAACCATTAAGGAGCACAGTCTCAAGATGGGCCTGCAAAAAAAGATGAAGATACTTACAACTGGTAGCACAACCAGTTTCAGTCATGAAGAAGAAGACATCAAAGTTGTCAATAACATCAATCTTCTTCAGTCAGTTACTGTTATGGAATCAACAAGCAGCATGGAAATTCAACAGCATCTATGTACTAGAACAGCAGCTATGCATTGTTTGGAAAATGTGTTTAAATGTAGAAATGTGTATCTTCACAGGAAGGTCATATTAGTTCAACCTGTTTTCTCAACAGCATCATATGGTTGCAAAAGCTGAACTATCAAGAAGAAAGATAGGAAGAAGATCAATGCCTCTGAATTGTGGTGTTGGCATAAACTACTACAAACCCCATGGACTTCTCATAGAACAAATCAATCAGTCATTGCTGAGATCCAATACAAGATTATTTTGGAAGCTCAAATGTCAAGGCTCAAGCTATCCTATTTTGGACACACCATGAAAAGGAAAGCATCACTGAATAAAGTTATTATGACTGGTATGGTACGTGGCCAGCATCAGAAGGGAAGACCTCCAATACAATGGCTTGACACAGTGACAGCAGACACATGTCACTGTCTACTCTTACCAATCTCTGCAAAGACTGGAAACTAGAAAAATTGTCTATAGAGTCGCCATAAGTCAAAGTAGACTCAATAGCACCTAACAACAACAAAATTCGTGATATAACAGCAATGAATGAGAACTATCAGTAAAGGTGGTTAAAGAAGGCAAGGATGTTGTTCTGTAAATTCATAAATGCAAAACTGAAAATACAAGCATTTAAGTTTCATTGTACTGTGGATGTAGCTGGGCAAAATTCAATTGTACAACATTTTGGGCCATACTTACAAAGTGGCAGATCTTACAATCTTGAAAGGATGCAAAGCAACAACCATGCTGTGCCTTTATTTTTAAAAATGTTTGCAAATGGGTCAGAAATGCCAACCCACTTGTCAGTATGGAACACCAAACTTTCAACACAATGTGAGATGCCACAGACAGCTGTATGGAGAAGCTCTGCACAGCTTCCAGCAAGGTACAGAAGAGCCTAGCAGCAATTTTAAAACTGCTACTGTCAAGTATGACCATCTTAGTACTCAACACAAGCTACTTAGCTTACATCTTCCCAGTGGCTCACCCACTAATAAAAAAAAAACAACCATCTCTGACCAGTCTGCACTGTGTCTTGGCATTCTCCAATGACATTTATGGCAAACCAATTAAGTTATGTGCAACTAATCCACTGATACAAACCATTGGCTATTATCTTTTCAAGTTATACTTATGTCCAGAATTTATTACACTTTAACGCTGCTAACCTGATCATATGTCAAGCTGTTCTTGGAATTAAAACCCATACATGAAAATACTGGTAGACACCAAACAATCCAGCTGTAAAAAACTTAAAATGAACTTTAATACTCCAGTGAATGCAACTGATGTACAGGATTAAGCACTTTCTTCTTTTAACACAGACTTCTTCAGAATCACCCCTGCAGAATTCCCACAACATTAAATACACTGCCCTTAATAAAACATATGACTGTAACCAACCAATAATCACTCAACCTTAATTAAGACATTAAAATTGAATGGTACAAAATAAAGTATCCCCCAAAAATTGAAATACTGCCACAAGTTGCAAAGTTGATTATTTTCAAACATTATAAGACTTCAGCCTCAATACAGAACTAATAGAAGTGTAATCATTTAATCTTGGAATCACTCTCTCAGCAAGATGTAGGTCTCCAGTGGCACACTCTCTGATTCCCTCATTGATTACCTCCCTGTATATGCAAATAGACTCAGTACACATTATGTAAAACATTTACTTATAACTTCCCGTAACCTCACTGATTTTAACCCTGATACATTTAACATAATTTTAAGCTCCTTTAACTGGTCTAGCCTGAAAATATTCCACTTGACAAAGCTGTACACAAATTTAACTTACTTTTCCTGAAAACCCTCAATAGTCTGACTCCAACTAGAACAAAAAGAATAAAGAATAACCATGCTCCTTGGTAATCCACTCACAGCAGGCACCTTATTCATGAAAGAGACAGAGCTCGGAAAGAATGGTTAAAAAACAGAGCTCCCCAAAACCTATAATAGTTTAAAGAACTATGTAACTGTACTAAAAGACAGATCACTGCAGACAAGAAAATCTAATTCAGTAACCCCTTACTAAATCAGTCTTCCAACCTTAAAAAATTTTGGTCTTCTATTAATAATATACTCCACCCTGGAATATCCACTGCTCCTAATCCTGCACCAAATAACACTCCTTCCAAAATATCTGCTCAGTTTAACACACAATTTATAGAAAGCATTAAAGCCCTTACAAAAGATTTTCCTCCCAACAATCCTGACATGCCCTTTCCTCAGACAGCAAACATCTCTATTTCACCCTAAAACTCATCCCAATTTCCTACATCGAATCACTGGGTCTATATTAGTTCATCAAAAGACATCTCCAGTGACACAAAACCATTGAAATTCACATCAGCAATTCATGGAATTTTTCCCAGGGCAACGAAACAACTGTCTCGTAGCACAACAGAACACACAATGCACTAAATCAAACCCACCCAAGTGAGGGCTTCACCTCCCCCAAATATATATACCAACTCCAAGATCGCACTACAGTTGGGAAAAGTTGTGGAGTTGGCCAACTACTTCGTTACCCTGGGAAAAATTCTGCAATTTGCGGAAGTGAATTTCAATGGTTTTGTGCCGTTGGAGAGGTGTTTGTTGGAGATATATTTTGACGAACTAACACAGATCCCAAATCCCTACTTTTTAAACTGAAATCCTGTTCTCCTTCAGTAGATAATCACACAGCAAAATACCTCAAGCTGGCTGACAGATAATAACCTATCATGTGTCTCTTCTAATTAACAGATTTATCAAGGAATCATATGTTCTTTCTCTATGGAAAAAAATATTCATTGTCCCCCTTCAGAAAGGAGTAACCTCATCTGATATTACCAATTCCAGACTTATCATCACAATATGATCTTTATCAAAAACTCTGCAGAAGTGTATCCACAATCAACATATTCTTCAGGAAAAGCTCCCAACCTCCACACAGCATAGTTTTAGACCTGCTCATAGCACTACTATGGCCTTATTTTATTAACATTCAGAGATACTATTAACCAAGCCAGAGACAAAAGCAAACTTGTTTCCTCTGCATTCCTTGACCTCTCTAAAGCTTTTGATCTAGTCTGACACCAAAAACTCCTCTATCAACTGTCTTCCCTTGTGCTATCACAACCCACACTACTACAGTTAAGCAACTACTTAACCAATACATACCAGTGTGTTACATGGCTCTCCAATTTTTCTCCCTTCCTTCCTGTCAGTACTTGTGTGCCACAAGGCCCCATTCTTGACCCTCTGCTCTTTAATATATTCATGAAACATTTGCATAAATCTTCCCAGCAAGCTTCCCTTATACAATATGCTGATGATTCTACCTTAATATGCATTTCTGCCAACCTAATACATTTCCAGAGAATTACTCAAGAAGCCTTTAACTTTGCTGAAAGTTGGACACAGAAGGGTCTATATTACGTTATCGAATCACTAAATGCCAAAAGTCTAAATACTCGAAATGGCCATTCATCCAATTGTTTGTTGTGGGGGACTGCACCCTCCACACACCCAGCTACCTATATATTCCAACTCTGAGGTCGCATTACAGTGATGAAAGTGCAAATATCCCATTCCCCACTGAACTGTGACCCCACAAAACACACTTCAATGAATGTCCATTTCAAGTATTTGGCTGTTCGACATTTAGTGATTCGATAATGTAATAGGAACCCAAACAAAATAATCACCTGCTACTAAAGCCTAAAAAACTAAATTAATTCTCTTTTTTCCAAAATCTCATTTCCAAGAAAATAAAAACAACTTAAAATTTTCTTTCTTAAATAATACCATGATTAAAGTTATCCTACACACAAAACTACTTGGCATGGCAATCAACGATAATCTTAAATTCGATTTACATATCCACAACAGCATCAAGAAAACCCATCAAAAACTAGGCACCCTACATAGAGTAAAGAAATTCCTTACAGACTCTGCCAATGTTATTCTAACTACCACTTGCATCTTATCCTGTCTCCTATATGGAGCCCCTATCATGACCAACCTACAAGCCACATTTAGTTTTAAACTTGAATAGTGGTATAACAAAGTTGCCAGATTTGCTTGTAACAAACCTTGCTGTACCCACCACTGTTTATTACTAAAAATCCTTAACTTGCTCGAGCTTCATCACCACCTATCTTATGCTCAGCTCACCTTAACCCATAAAATCATCCACACCCCATCCACCTGCTCAGCAATTAGACCCTTACTCCAATACTATCTTCCAAACCATCCCCCTTGGTCACATAATAAACAACTGCTTACCATCTACAAATCACAAAGAGCTGGTGGGTCAGTCTCTATTCCAATAGAACTTGGAAAAAAATCCTATATCTGTCAGGTGTCTCACACACCTCCTTCTTTTAAACCATTACTAAAAGACTTCCTCTCGGCCTGCTGGCTTTATTCCCGCTCCACATCTGGAGCATACCCTCTTCTAACATCAATCATTCACATTTGAAGCACTAAATCACTTAACCTGCTTATCCCCCTTCTAATACTTCACTTTATTGTAGTATTTACACTACTATACCAACTTCTAAATTACTATTCTACCACTACTTCTCTATTGACATGCAAACATGCTTATCTCCTCTAATACCTCACTCTATTGTATTTCTTAAATTACTCCTACCTATCTTATACACCACTTTTCTATCTGCAAAGTAGCAATATAAGGTTTGTAAATGTAATTTTTTTGAATATCAATACAAATGTTGTTATATTGACTATTATGCTATGCAGTCACTGAAACTGCATTATAAAATTTGTTATTGTAAATATTGATTCCATTAAATATGATGCCTAGGAGCTTTCTTCCGTGGGCCTCTGCTAAAAAAGGACACGTGCCCAGATGGGCTTTTCTGGTAAATAAATAACAATAAATAAAATAAATAAATAAGATCTGGTGTCAGCAAAGCACCTTCTCTCTACAGTCCAAATGTCACTAAATCATAATCCCTGGTGGCAGTGGGGATAACCTCTCTTCAGTCTGCTTCCTTCAAAATACTTACCTGTTGGTACTAGACAGCAGGGAGCATGCTCTCTCTTACCCATCCTCTCTGACCCACTACTCTAATATATAACAAAGTCAACTACTTTGTCCCAGCACTCCCTTAGCATATTTTTACCTTCAGGTAATCATTTTCAGAGCAATGATCATTCCTTTTCATTCATTTCTCATAGTCACCACCTAAGATAACCCAGCAAATGCATTATCTTTCTTTTATTAATTACTAAACCTATATATATGGTAATAACTGACTGACCAGCATAGATATTAGCTTACAAGTATTTATTGCCAGTCCACACTCCTGCACTTTCTAACTCAGCTATTACTAGCTCTCTGCAGTTACTTCTCTCCACACTTTACATTAATCCAAAGACCTATTTACATTTAATTCCTTCCTAACTCTACCAATGCATAACAGCTAACATATCAAGGCTAGGGTCACCTTCTTTTCAAGTGCAGTGCCAAAAGTGGGACATTTATTCATTGAAACATAAGATTTTATAGAAAAAAAAACTTACCCACAACTAATACAAAAGACTAGACTTCACTTTTTTTGCCAAAATAAGGGAACACTTTTGCAGAAAAAGAAATATGTACTCACCATAACATTACATCTGAGTTGGTAACTTCATTTGTCAGCAACCTGTGGGTTACGGATCCGAGCCGGCAGCATACCAAGCTAAAGATCCGAGCTCCAAGCTCCTCCCCCTTACCCATACTACCATGCAACCTCCTTCCAATCCTCAGATCGTGTTTGCCACCTGTGCAAAATAACAAAACAAACTAACAACCTGAGAAACCTGACAAAACAAAACTCGAGCATCCAAACCTTGAGTTCAGCTAAATAACCATTCAGGTTAGGGGGAAGGAGGGAGGGACGGTTCTGACAAATGAAGTTACCTACTCAGATGGAACGTTATGATGAGTACATAACTTCTTTATCTGAAGTAGTTAACTTCATTTGATCAGCAACCTGTGGGAGTCCTCAGCTACCCGAAATCTTGGGAGGCCCTAAAGGAAGAATATTCTGCACTGCAGAGCCAAAAGCAGCCCTTCCTCTAGGCACCAAATCTAGTTTATAATGAGAAATAAAGGTGTGAGAGAACGCCCAGGTAGCCGCTGAACAAATGTCATCCAGGGAAACTCTACACCAGAATGCAGCAGACGTTGCCATAGAACGCATAGAATGAGCATGAACTCCCATTGGTTCTGGCAAGCCAGATTCTCTATATGCTAAGAGGATACAACTCGAAATCCACCTGGCAAGAGTCACTTTAGAAATCGGTTTCCCTAGAAAAAGATTTTGCAAAGGAGACAAAAAGTTGGTCAGATCTATGAAAGACAGCCGTCCTGTGTAAATAAAAACGTAACTGTCTGTGAACATCCAGTAAATTAAGTTTATACTCCCCTTTGTTCTGGTAATTGGGGGAAAAAATGGCAAATTAATGGATTGATTAATGTTCGTCTCAGAAGCAACTTTGGGAAGAAAGGAGGGATTAGTCCTGAGAGATACCCTGTCCTTGTGAAATACAAGGTATGGAGGTTTGATAGAAAGAGCCTGAAGCTCCGACACTCTCCTGGCTGAGGTAATGGCTACCAAAAAGGCCGTCTTCCATGACAAGAACTTCAGATCAACGGAAGCTGCAGGTTCAAATGGAGGCGCAACTAAAACCTGAATAACCAAGGTCAGGTCCCACGGTGGGGATGAATTTCTAATAAGAGGTCTCAAAAGAAAAGTACGTTTTAGAAAGGCCTTACAAATTCTGGTAGCAGCGAGAGAAACAAAGTTGTCCCCAATATGGAAATGGGAAATAGCAGCCAGCTGAACATTTACAGTAGATGAACTTGCCCCCTGCTGAAAAGTATGAGACAAGAATTCTAGAACCACTGGAATAGGAGTGGTAAAGGGATCCAAGTTCTTACGTGAAGCCCAAATGGAAAAACATTTCCATTTACTATTGTAAATCTTCCTGGTAGAGGGTTTATGTGCCGCCACCAGAATGGACTTGACTAGGGAAGAGATTCCGGGAGTCCTGGCAACTAAGGGAACTGGATCAGCCAAGCTGAGAGCTTGAGCTCGTCCAGGTTCAGAGGGGCCATTCCCGAGGGGTGAGAGATCAGATCCGGAATAAGATCCAAGATCCAGAGAGGAGCTATGAGATGAGACCGTAGTCAGGGGAACCAGACTTGATGAGGCCAGAATGGGGCTATAAGGATAATCTTGCTCCCCAACCAACGAGCTTTCTGCAAACATTTTGTCATCAGTGGAAGTGGTGGATATGCATAAAGAAGACCGGGCGGCCAAGCACGGACTAGAGCGTTTCTGGGGGCTTCCCCTAAAGGAGGAATTAGAGTGAAAAACTCGCTGCACTTCGCGTTGGAAGGCGATGCGAAGAGATCACAGCAAGGCTGACCCCACTTGAGGAAGATCTGTTCCTCTACGGAAGAATTCAAAGACCACTCATAAGGAGAGAGGATAGTTCTGCTCAATTTGTCCGCCAGAATGTTGGACCGACCCGGAATGTGAGTCGATAACAGGAAGCGGTTGGTGGAGATCGCCCATTCCCAAACTCTCATGGCTTCTCGGGAAAGAGGGTAAGACCTGGTTCCCCCCGTTTGTTGATATACCAGACCCTCAACATATTGTCTGACTGGATCGCAATAGTCCCCGGAGGAAGGAAGGCATGAAGGGCCTGCAAAGCTAAAAGGACCGCCCTCATCTCCAGTACATTTATATGCAGAATGGTCTCCATCTGAGTCCATGTGCCTTGGACAGTCCTGCCCGCACAATGCCCCCCCCCACCCTATGCGGGAGGCATCTGTGGTCACTGTGGCCTGGGGTAAGAGCATAACAAAAGGTCGTCCTTCCCGAAGGGCTCGAGATTGGAGCCACCACATGAGGGAGTTCCTGCAAACCCTGCTGAGGGGAATCGGCAAGTCTAGCGGATGGTGTAGAATGGACCACTGGACTTGCAAAGTCCACTGTAGAACCCTCATATGCAGACGAGTGTAAGGGATCAAATTGATTGCTGCCACCATGGACCTCAAAGCTCTCAGGACTAACTCTGCTGGTGGAGCAGGACACTGAAGAAGAGCTAGTACATGCAGAATCATGCTGTGAAGTCTGTCTGGCGTTAGGAAAACCTTGGCCAGAAGGGAATCTATCCTGGACCCTATAAAGTCTATATCCTGAACAGGTTGGAGGAACGACTTCTTGACATTTATAGTGATCCCCAACTGGGATGATAAACGGAGGAAGAGGTCCCTGGCTAGAGAAAGTAGATGCCTGGTGGGGGTGGTGAGGAGCCAGTTGTCTAGGTACGGGAAGACCTGTATGCCCTGGAGCCTCAGGTGGGCCACTACAACTGCCATGACCTTGCTAAACACCCAGGGGACTGTGGTGAGACTGAAGGGTAGGACCCTGAACTGGTAATGACTGGCCCCTAGCCAAAAGTGGAGAAACCTCCTGGACAGTCTCTCCATGAGAATATGGTAGTATGCATCCTTGAGGTCTATGGAGCACATCCAGTCCTCCTCCTGCAAGAGGGGCAGGATGGATTGAAGCGTGACCATCTGGAATTTCTCCTTGGCAACAAACAAGTTCATTGTGGACAGGTCGAGGATCGGCCTTAAGCCCCCCGTCTTTTTTGGCACCAGAAAGATCCTGGAGTAAACGCCTAATCCGGATTGGTCTGGGGGTACATGCTGGATGGTTCTTTTTTCTAACAGCTTTTTTATTTCCAAAGCTGCGGCCTCCCTTTGAGTAGGTGGAACATCTGGGAGGCGTCTTGAGTAAGGGGGCTTGTTTATGAAGGGTATTGAATAGCCTCTGGATATTATCTGAAGCACCCAGTGATCTGTCGTGATGGACTCCCATTGGACCAGGTGCCTCAAAAAACTCCCCCCGACTGCCTCCAGAGAGGAGCAGTCGGGAAACCCATAGGGCTGCTGCATGGGTCAGTCGGAAAAAGGTTCCCATGACCCGAAGTTCTTCGGTCCCCCTCTGCCTCTGGGCTGGCGTCCACCTTGTCCCCCACGGCCTCTGGGGAGAAGGGGTCCTGAGCGTACCGGGCTTGCTGAGATTTCCGGAACCACATCTTCTTCTGCCCTCGCTGGTTCCTGGAGAAGGACCTTTGAGGAGTAGAGAAGCGGATTCCGATGGCTGACAATGTTTTCCCAACTTTCTCGCTCTGGACCAGCATCTCGCGGACGGTCTTCCCGAACAGGGTAGTCCCGTCAAAGGGTGCACTCGCAAAGGATGCCTTGAAAGATTCTGAGAAATCTCAAAGCTGAAGCCAGGCATGATGCCTTAAGGCAATACCGGACCCGCTAGCTCTAGCGGCTCCTTCCATGGCGTGGGAGAGTAGCCGCATAGACGTATTAGATACTGATTTGAGAATGGCCATACGAGCCGAGAAAGTCCGTTTATCCTCGGCCGACATGGACTCTGGGGGATACTCAGCATACTCTTTAACCAGGTCCCGCTGCAGTCTGATTACATGTGCCAAGTAATTCAGCGCCCTAATAGAGAAGGTAGCTGAAGCAAACATCCGCTTTCCAATCCGGTCCATTGCCCGAGACTCCTTGTCAGGGGGATGGACTGAAGAACTGTCCTGAGCTAGTTCCTTTTTGGTGGCCGCTACCACCACCATGGCATCTACAGGGGAACCCTTGCTCCACGAAGCTTTGTCTGCAGGGGGGCTTAGAATCTTGTTGGGCCTCCTGGGGATCGGCTCGACAGTGTCCGGTTCCTTCCATGCTCTGGTGGTAACCAGGTCGATCAGGGGGTCAGCCGGGGGGGACACCCAAGAGGTAGATGGGCCTGTGTGGAACACCTCCAGGAATACCGACTCGTCCGAGGAAGGTTTTTTGTTGGACCACCCCCCCCCTCTTTGGCAGAGCATTTCCATAATGTCTCCAAACGAGACATTGTCGGGGGGTGACCTGGGAGAACCTTCCCCTTCCTCCAAATCGGTATCCTCGGTGAGGGACTCAGGGGAGTCCAAGTGCCTCCTTTTGCACAGGCATTTGTGAGGAATCTCCTCAGGGGACTGTCCGAGGGGGGCTCACCAACGGATTCATGTTCCTCCAGGGGAACTGGCTGGGGCATCAACGACACAGGCTGTCACTGGGACTGGATGATGGAGGACAAACCGAGCTGCGAGGGAGCGGGGGTGGACCCTGAGGAAAGAGTGAGGGGTCTCGATCTTCTAGAGAAAACCCTTTCCACAACGTCGAATGCCGATCTCTAAGACAGGTGGCCAGCACCCTTGGATCCGATGAAGGGATCGGTGTCGGAGCCGAAGACACACTCGCCCCCTCGGATCCGATGCCCGGCTCTCGGCTCCAAGAGCTCGGATCCAAAAAGGGATCCGATAAGCTCGAGGGCATGGCTGGCGTCGAGGTAGCAATAACCATCAGCGCCAACTCCCATCCAAAGACTCCAAAACCTGGTAGTGGATCGGAGAAGGAGCTATTGGGGCAAAGAGTGGAGCTGAACTCCCCCCCCCCCGGAAGGGGGGGAGGCAGCAACACTCCCATCTGCAGCTGAGTTTGCAGGAAGCGATGCATCATCCGGTCCATATCTGTCTCCGAGAGGCTACGAGTAGATCTGGAAGAGGCCGCAGAAGCAGGCCGGGAGGGCCGACGCAACAACCTCGAAGATGGTCGGGCCTCCTCCTCCGGTTCCAGAGAGAAGCATGGAGAACAGAGCCATGGGGAAGGAGGCTTGATAATCTTCAATGGAGAAGAGAGAACCTTAGCTGGAGGGGCCAAGGGGTCCAATTCGGTCCGCCGTTTGTGGCTTCTCTCTCTCTCTTTCTTTCTCTTTCTCTCTCTCCCTTCTCTCTTTACTGTCCTTTTTTGCCTCTCGCTCTCCATGAGACGAGGTGGTAGGGTGAGTCCCAGACAGGGGAGGAGGGCCAGATGGTTTGGCAGCCGCAGCTGCGGCTGTCGCTACACAGGGAGAAGAGGAAGAAGAAGATGATTCCGTGAGTAGGAGACCCGCACAGATCTGGCAGCCTGAGGAAAGGTGAGAAACTCTCAAGCAAAGAACGCACTGAGTGTGACCATCCGCTGGCGATAGCTTATGGCCACACCCAGTGCACTTAGAAAAAGTAGTTTTCTGGCTTTCAGCCATACCCTCACACACACGCACACCTAAAGGGAAAAGAGGGGCCTACTAGGGGATAGAGATTACCAAGGATAAGAGGGGGATAGATTAGTTAAGAAGAGAACTAATATTTAAAAATATAGAAAAATACTACACACACACACACACACACACACACACACACACACACACACACACACACACACAGCTAACAATTATACTACCCAAATATTTTTAGAAAAATATAAGAACTAGCTACACTCGCCTGGAGCTCAAAAAATCCCGTGCTTGGCAAAGCCATGGCAAACGAGATCTGAGGATTGGAAGGAGGTTGTAGGGTAGCATGGGTAAGAGGGAGGAGCTTGGAGCTCGGATCTTTAGCTTGGTATGCTGCCGGCTCGGATCCGTATCGGATCTGTAACCCACAGGTTGCTGATCAAATGAAGTTAACTACTTCAGATTATGAGTTTTTTTCTGTTTTATTTTTTCATATAATACTAATGCATTTCAGATAACTGCAGTGGTGGTGCTGCGGTAGCATTGTCACCTCACAGTAAGACGTTGTCCTGTTCGATTCTCAACTAAAGCGTCTTCTGTGTGGAGACATGCGTGAATGGGCGTACCTTCGTTGAAGGTTGTGCGTCAGGGCTGGCACCTCGGCACGTAAAAATCTACTGCCAATCATTAGCAGACCAGAGTTCTGCTGTGGCGACCCCTAACTGGGAAAAGCCGAAAGACACAACAACAACTAATGTATTTCAGATACATTATAATAGTTCATGCAAACATTATAGGAAACTGAGGAAAGTTTTTTGTCTTAAAATCTCAGGACATTTGCCATTTTTCATGTTTTTTTCAGGATGCAAGCTTTAAATTCATTTAAATGAAGTTTGTACATTTTTGGTCATCTCTGTAACAAGAACATTATTATATTGCCTCAAAAAGGCCAATGCCCTTTCATTACATCATCAAATATATTCTGCTAATCTATCCTCAAAGTAATGTATCAGAAGTACTGCTCCAGCCTTGCAAGACTCCAACAGACAAAGTAGCAATGTCCATCAATCCATATTATCCAACCACAACTCTTTACAATCTCATCAATGGACTTTTTCATTGCTCTACCTACCTGCATATAACTAACCAATCTTGTTGCCATAGCTTAAACAAATCTCTAAATATTTTTGTTATTTAAAAAAGCACTATCTGTTTCTGAATTAATCCTGTCCCACTGACTACTTTTCCTTTTGTACAACTCCTCAGATGCTACTGTAGTGAGCTTCAAGATGGCAAAATAGCTGACATGACAATTAGTACTCCATTCATTTGTGTTCATTCTGTCATACCTGCTTTATCCAATGTACGGTCATCACACACACACACACACACACACACACACACACACACACACACACACACACACACACACACACACACACACACACACACACACACACACACACACACACACACACGCACACACACACACGCACACTTCACCTGCATGCATGTCTTTCAAACAAAGGAGGAAACCACAGCACCTAAAGCTGTGAGGTAGGAACACTAACCACTATATCAGTGTACTACCCACATATATAAATAAATTTCATGCATTGAAAGGCATCTATAGTTATGTCTTACACTCTGCACAAAACTTATAAAATAATGTAACTGCTGTGAGATATCAAAGACAAAACTACTATAAAGCTTTTTTATACTATAGTTTACATTTTTTTTGCCCTTTGTATTTGCCTGCCCATACATTTCCCTGGTTCACCTCATCTGATCTACATCTCACACTGCCACACTGAGGACCTTCTCTTTCAAGAGGAAGTGTGTCTCTCTGCAACCCTTACTTAAGAAGCTGTGTGTGGTATGAAAGCATCCTGTGGACAGCCATAATCAACATAGCTATGAAGGATGATTTGGTTACTCCTATCCTTGTATATACATCTTCACTTTTAATTTGTCTGTTGCTTTATCAGGTGCCAAACTTGTCCCAGTTATCTGAGTGCTTGCCTTTAGACCTCACACCACACCAGGCCATTGACATTTAAGTAGGGATTCTGTCTACAGGCCAGAGCAATACCCAATGGGACCTTGGCTATGAGAATCTGCCCTTCTGCACTCCACAAACTAATGAGAGATGGGATTTCTTTGTTAACTTTAATCATACAACTTATTGTTGATAGGAACACTTGCACAACTATGAAGGCCTCAAATGCTTTCCTCCTGGCTAGGCTTATAAAGGCCCCAGGGCCATTAGCCTTGTACACACCTATGAACCTATGATGTGCCGGTACTCCTATATATACATATCAGATCAATGACAGCAAATAGCATCATAACATCAAGCCCATATCCCAAGTATATGAGTGGTATAAGCCAATGCTTACTCCTCCAAAAATGTTGGCTTTACAATGGACTGGACTACCTCTCTCCCTTCCCCATGATGGCCAAACATATTTGGTCATTCACTCCCGTCCACCTAGTAGAGCCTCCAACATCTCAACAAGTACTTCATCCCATGTAATCTGTGTCACAGTCAGAGATTCTTCCCCCTACGCCACAGAGGCAACACTATAGCTCACAATTACTAAACAGGAATGCATTACATGATATAACTTTACTCTGCCTCAAAATATTACAAGGAATATGAACAGGTGCCTTATGCATGCACACAACACGTACCATAATGTATTTTTATGCTGTTGCTAAACTGTCATACAGATCTCATGCCAGCACCATCCCACCCAATTTCTAGGCCAGAAAAAGTCAAAATCCTATTTTGGAATCTCTGAATCAATCCCAGGTACTGCATTTTTAGAAAGGAAAAAAAAACACCTACACCTTGTAGAATGAATGTCAAAATAAAAGGGTGCTGTTATTAGTCACTAGCAATCCTGTTAAAGAAAACAGAGAGAATTATTCCCAGGTACAAGATGCAATAAAAATTTCCAGTGTAGCAAGCATCTTTGTCTATCCTTCATCAATATTTGTTACATCATCATTTATTACAAACTCACTGCTTCCGTTTCTCATCATTTCACAATTTATGCCTTACAGTGGTGTATTATATTAAATCAATCATTCTCTATTACAAAAAATACTTTATTTCACAGCCTTCCAATATTCGACCTACATAGTATTAGACTACATGGATGAATCAGCCAAATAAGACTACTGTTTACAGGAGACAGAAACTTACAAAAAAGAATATAGACAAAAACAACTTCTTGAAGTGATCCATTTCTTCTTTTAGTTCTTCCTCCCACTGCCTTTTCTGTTTCATCCTCTTCCTTCATTTCATCAGATCTTCTGCATGACCACAACTGGCTCTATGACATAGGGGGAGGGGAGGCTTCCCATGACTACAGATGGCTCCATAGCAAAAAGGGAGGGGCATGCCAGGATTACATATGGCTCCATGGCATAAAAGTAGGGGTATGCCTGGACGACAGATGGCTCCATGGCAAAAAGAGAGGAGCATGCCAGGACTACAGGTAGCTCCATGGCATAGAGGGAAGGGCATACCAGGACTACATATAACTCCATAGCACAGAGGGAGGCAGTTCTAGCACTAGAAGAACTGACAAGGGAAGTGGGGGAGTGATGTGTTTACACCTGCTTGCATTCCTCAAGGAGGTGGGACAGGGGACATATTGGAGAGATTTGCATCTACCACACTGCTGGTGACATCAGTGATCAAGGTGGCGTACACCAGGCCAACATGTGGATGGAACCACAGGGAGGTGCATACCTCTCAACTGTCCAGATATTCCCAGAATGTCCGGATTTTTGCCTCATATTTTTGATCTGTTCTTCATATAATTTGTGGTTTTCTGGCAAATCAATGAGGAATGAAGCCACTAAATAATGACATACATTTGAGTTTCTGGCTTCATATCCTTCATAAAATTCATACTAGTACAAATCTTGTAATTCTAGCTACTTTCTAAATTTATAAGAACAATATTTAAAATTATTCCCTCTTTTTGGGGCTTTCTTCCCCCATTATTTTACGATTTGTCCAGATTTCTTGTGCTAAGAGGTTGAAAGGTATAGAGAGGTGTTGTGTCACAGTGTAGGAGGGGCTATAACCTCATAGTGTTCCACTGCACACCTCAGGAGGGTGGGGCCCCCAGATAGGCACATCATCATACAGATGGAAATGTTTGTGTTACAGCGTTCCGTGCAAGCCCACACATACAGAACCTGAAAGCAGCACATTGGGGGTGTCTTTAATAAATAAAACCCCAACTCTCCATAGTATGATGGCCCCAGTTCTATACAACCTTACTCTCACCCCATTTGAAGGGAAGTGAATAGGTCAGTAGACTGACTGGGAGGGGGAGGTGATGGTCAGCAAAGGGTGAGGGGAGAATCTCCTATCAGGACTATTTTGAATTGTCTTACAATATATGCACTGACTCATCCAGCTTTTAATTCTCCTGAACAATCTCCACTGGTTTATCTCAGATACGTTCACAAATGTCTGGATTTTTAAAAGGAAGAAGATTTACCTTCTGCAAGGGTTTTCAGCAGTTACCGTAGGTAAACATGTGAAACATAAGGGTTAATGAGCAGACAAAAATATAGTCTAGTATGGAAGAATTATTAGTAGTGGGACATCTATAACAGATTTTGTATGCAAGGTATAAAGTTTAAAAAACAGTTAAATACCTGGGCCTACACTATTTACATTAGCTGTAGCCATCACTTTTGTGTGACAAAATATAGATTTACAAGAAAAACCCAGCCAAGCTAGAGTTTTCATTGTGTGATATCTTAAACCTCATGTAATAGAGGAAATGGGACATATGCAAATGACCCCTTCAGGACAGTGAGTGTTTCAGCTTGATGTCCTTAAGGGATCATGTGGATATATCCCATGGGCCAGCTGGCCAGCAACCAAAGTTTTAGAACACTTTCCATACACCCAAACTGTCAGGCAGCTCGAGTTGAGATGACTTAAAAACAAGTTTGGGTTAAAGCCCTTCAGAGCTTTCCTGCCAGCACAGACAGAGAGGCTGAGCCATGAAAGGACAATGCAGGGAGCAGCAAAAAATAAATGTCCACATCCAGACATAAATAACAATCCAAAAAACAGGGGAGGGGGTGGAAGGAGGGAGAGGCTACTGCATCAGTGATCATTCGAACATCTACTGTTATGTATTTTACTTGTACAACTGTACTATGTTTAACATATTGATCACTGCTGTAGTAGCCTTATTAGTTACATGGGTAGATTTCCTTAGCTAACTACATTTGAGACGTAGAAGGAGCAGAGTCCAGGAGCCCCTGGAGAATGATCCTAGCAAAACTTTATCTGGACCTAGAGAAGGAATCAAGTATATAATGCTTTGCAAAAGTATGTACAGAGGACTAAGTAGCAGCTTCTATAATACTTCTAGAATCCAACCCTTTCAAAAAGCCATAGATGAAGCCATGACCCAGGTAGAGTGGGACTTGACCCTGTTTGGAATGATTTTGTTATGGTGAGTATAACAAAAGGTAATAGCCTTATACAAACACTTGAAAATAGTCTGCTTTGACACTTATTGTCCCTTCTTCTAACCTTCTTTTGCCAAAATTGGATGAGGAGATAAAAATCCCTTGGAAAATTTGGAAAAGAAGGGCTGAAAATCTTAGAGATTCTCTGGATCAGCTGACCCCTTTCGTCACACTTTTTGATCACTTCTGCAGCAGAGGGGCCAAACACTATATGTCTATCCAAAGGAAAATTCAAACTCTCATTTTTATCATCTGGGAGACTCTGAGAATGCAACCGTGCAAACCCCCTCAAAACAGTACCAGTAGCCATAGGCCTGGAAGAAGTATCAACAGTGTCATACACATACTGTAAACAGTGAGTAGTGACATGTGCAATAGAAGAAACCAAGTTATTTAAAGCAGTTTTTCCTCACAAGAAGAAACTGCAGATAAAACATTTCTCATACTTATACAATTTGTCAGAACAAATGTTAACATACGATCCTGATAATTTAAAATTCTGAAAATCAAAGTTGTAGAAGTATGAACTTTTTTTACCATGCCTATCAATAATTTTCCCATCCTTACCTGAAAGAGTAGGACTGGAATCAACTAAGTGTTTAGCAGCAGTGGGATTAAGTAAATCTATAGCTGGTGGGTCCAGTTTGGGAATGTTGTTGTGTCTTTCGGCTTTTCCTGGTTAGGGGTTGCCACAGTGGAACTCCGGTCTGCTAATGATTGGCAGTAGATTTTTACATACCGAGTTGCCAGCTCTGACACACAACCTTCAACGAAGGTACACCCATGCGTGCATGTCTCCACACAGAAGACGCTCTAGATGAGAATCGAACAGGACAACGTCTTACTGTGAGGCGACAACGCTACCGCAGCACCACCACCGCAAAATGTATACATATTCAAAAGACTGAGGACTGTATACACCTTATCTGCCGTTTTTTGGGGCAGCTGGCTGACTAGCAGGAAAAGTGCAGGCAGTAGCACATACATCCTCTAAAGAAGACGGAACAGAAGGAATGGGTGTCGATTCTAGAAACTCCTTCTTTAAGGATTCATAGTATTTTCTGAGGGACTGAGAAACCTCAGTGTTCTCCCACTGAAAACACTGGCATATTCTAGCAATAGTCTCAGAGAAAGAGAACCCCCACAAGGAGAATCAGAAACTGAGCTCTCCTCTGAGTTTGAATTAGAAATCTCAGGAAAAAAAATGTATCCATCCCTGCATCTTCCTGTTCAGATTCAAAATCTTGAATCTCTTCACAAAAGGAGGAATCCCTCTTTCTTTTACCAGAAACTACTTTTCAAGAAGGATCAATAGCCTGAATTAAACTCTGAGTCAAACCCAGCAAACTACTCCTATCCAAACAAAATTGAGGAGGAGTAGAAACATGCCTGGTTTCCTGTTTCTTTTTGACAGGAAAAATGGGGCCAACCATGTTACTAATGGCAGCAAAAGCTTCTCCAGGGATGGACACTGCATTCTTACCCAAAAGGAAAACTTACCTGTTCCTTCTTCCAGGGCTGACAAGAGTGGCTCTCCCTTGCCCACTGAGGGGGTTCTAACAGTTGCAGAGGACATGACTAAGCCATGAACCATGGTGACTGTAAGTGCTACAAACAGAGGGATCTGGGTTAAAAGATGAGTGGTCTGAGGTACAACAAATGGCCTGTGGCTTAGGCAAATTGCTAGCCTGCTATGGTGGCAAAGGATTATTTTTTTTTTGTCTGTTTATGTCTGGAAGAAGGACCAACCATGGAACCAGTAGTTTGTTCCATGATCATGCCGAGAATGGTACTTGCTTCCCTGGACAAGCAGCAATTGATAGTAAACACTACCAGTGCAAAAAAGTTACTTTTTTGACAGAAAAAACATAGTAAAAAGTACTTTAAAATACCATGCTAGTCCAACAAAAGTAAAATAAAAACAATTTCTTCACATAAAAATATTTGCAGTTATTTTCCACCAAGTTTAAACTGGCAGAAAGAAAAAAAATGAGTGCTCTGTTTAAAAGCATGTTACAGTCTCAAGACAGTAAGTTAAAAATAAAACACTTCTAGCTTTAAAATAACTTTCTTGAAAAGAAAAGTAATAAAATATCAACAAAATTAAAAAAAAGAATTTTCCCCCCAAAGGGAACTTATCCGCACAGTAAAGGAAAGCATAAGCTAATCGTTAATCCTTGAAAGTCTCAGGGGATCATACTCTTTGGCAGCAGTAAAGCTCTGGAGGGCTTTGCAAGCAAACTTGTCTTTTAGTCAGCTCAGCTCGAGCTGCCTGACAGTTTGGGTGCATGGAAGGTGATCTGAAACTTTGGAAGCTGACTGTTACATCCTTGGCAGCAAGCATACTCTTTGTACTCTACTGAGTAAGTTTTTTATGAGCATCACATCAATATGACTTTATTTACAAGTGATATTATGTCTACATCTGTCTAAATGAATGCCTCCAACAAAAGGTGGAATATTGCTAATCTAAAAACAATATCTGTAATAGTTTTAGGGGGAACAGCTGAAAATAAGCTTGATTCCTTCTCTAGGTCCAGGAAGCATTTTGAGAAAGGCATCCATTTTTAAGTGAAAGGTATACAAGGGGGACAGCACTAAAAGCTTGTGAGTACAAAATTGAATTTGCTTGTTATATCTCTGCTTGGCAGGATATAGCCATATATCTAAGGCAACTGCAGCAGTGATGAATATGATGAACTTATACTGCTTTGCTGAGGTTTGTTAATACTGTCAGCACCCAAAGAAATGCCAGAAGATTAGTCTCCACCGATTTGCTAGACTTATCTAAAGTTATTGTTACTATCTCCTACCGGAAACTCTTACATAAACTCCATTCTTAAGGCTGACCAACTCTCCACTGCAATGGTTCCACAGCTACCTCTCACAGCGAGCACAAGCAGGTAAATGGAAAATGATCTATGCACCTTCTTACCAGTAACTATTGGTGTCCCACAAGGATCTATACTAGGCCTCATACTTTTCAAAATATTTATCAATGACCTCTATACTGCTACAGAAATACTACCCTAGTTCAATATGCTGATGACGTGACACTAATCTTCTCTGCCAAATCTCTTTCAAAACTCTAAGACCTTATACAACAATCCTCATCAACTTAAAAGATGGCTAAATAATTCACAACTACTGCTAAACCCTAAAAGAACTAAATAACCTCTCTTCACCCCAAAGTACATCTCCACCAAAACCTTATTCACTATCATCTCTGCCAACAACAACACAATGGAACAAGTAAACCACACAAAATGACTGTCTTCATAGATTATCAGTTGAACTTCGGCCACCATGTATCACACATGGTTAAACAAAATCATCAAAAACTGGGTACATTATACAGAGTCAAAAACCTACCTCACTGATATAGCCAGATGTTGCATAGCCTCTACTTTCATACTGCCTTCTAGCTATCCTCTATGTTGCCCCAAGCTTCACTAACCTTCAAGTTTCATAACTGTCCAAACGTGAGCAACTTTATAATGAAACAGCCAAATCTGCAGTAAACTACAAGAGAAAACACCACTACCTAGCTCTCAGAGAATTAACCTGGTCAGAACTACCATATCACCTAGCTTTTTCTCAGATAACAAGCATGCACAAATTTCTCTATAAGACAGACAATTCCCCAGCCCTTAACAACTTAGTACAACAGTACCCTCCTCCAGAATTTTACATTCTAGAGAAGAATCTCTAATCACTATAACCAAATCAGATAATATTGCAGGTAATTCTCAATATTCAAATAGGGTAGCTAAAATATAGAACCATGTCTCACTATCACTGAAATCCATTCAGAACGCATACTCATTTAAAACACAACTAAAGTTTCACCTATCAAGTCAATGGATCTGCTCCTGTATATCTGGAGGATAAATGTCACGATTACCATACTGTCAAACCATTTCTCTTCATTCAGAATCCCCACAACCAGTCTTCAGCAATCCTTGAATAGTTAAACTAACATCTCCCAGCTATATACTTTGTTTTATGACATAGCTTACCCCCACCTCTGTACTTTTAATATAAACCTTACGATGGCCCTATAAACATAATTGTCTCTGAACTTGTTTTTTTACCTTACCTCTTAATTACAATATTAATATCTTCTGCCCTATCAAGTTCCTTCCATTACCTCAATTTCTTTGAGAGTTTAAGCATTAGCCACATAATCTATTATCTGTCT
Source organism: Protopterus annectens (assembly GCF_019279795.1). Classification (NCBI taxonomy): domain Eukaryota; kingdom Metazoa; phylum Chordata; order Ceratodontiformes; family Protopteridae; genus Protopterus; species Protopterus annectens. The sequence goes on from NC_056735.1 coordinate 182,406,347, forward strand.
GACAAACTCACAAATGCATCTTTTCAGAAGCTTAATGTTCAACATCCACTAATGTATAAGCATCTTTTATACTATAACAGTTCAGTTTAATTGTTAAGGTATATTACTTAATGTCTGTTCCTGCACATTTCGTAATGTTTAATTAAAAATATTTGTAATATGTCTTGAGTTTTTCTCTCCAAGCGTCTGTAGAAATTTTTTTTTTTACTAAACCTAGTCAGACAAACCCAGTAAAGAAAGAAAATAAATAAAAAAGTAAGTAAAACAAAAGCATAAATACAATAAAATAGTGTTAGTATATCTGGCCATACACAATCTGGATCTCTGCTCTTTAAAATAATTAACTGCCCTCTCTTGTCCAGCACATATTTTACTTCATGTCACCCTGGTACTACTGTTTTTTTTTCCAGAAAGCGTGTGCAGCAATATCTGACATTTATGCATTTTCTTATTGAAACATGCACCTTCTCAAACTACTACCAAAGAGACTTCAAGAGTATTCACTATTGTATTCCCTTAAGGAATCACTAAAGACCAATCTTTGTGGCATAGCCTTTTCTTAGGATTCAGGTAGTAAGTGACCTATCACAACTGCAAACCAAACACATAAACACACAAAAACATACTCGGAGGCTCTGATTAAAAATCAACCAAAACAACAGAGGCCTCCAAAGCAGACACCCAAGCGACCACTACCACAAGACATAGCACATGCAACACATAGTTCACAAAGTCAGTGTGCTAAACAGTCACAGCCCTTAAGGCCAAACAACATGCCAGACACACTTGTAATAGGTGACTCCATAGTCAGACACACTGATGTCCCGCTCACCAGACTGAACAAGGAAAAGGTTACAGTAAGCTGCCTGTCGGGCGCTAGAATCCGCCACATAACACAAGCACTCAGGTCACTCCAAAGCAAGTACAAATATGACTCAGTCATTGTCCATGCCGATGTGAATGACCTGAGACATACCTCCCTGGACTACATGAAAAGAGACATAGAGGAGCTCTCTGATTATGTAGCCCAGGCTGGTATGACCCTGACCCTGAGCAGCATCTTACCCTCACCAAGAATGATGCCACAGTACAAAGACAAAATGATAAGTTTTAACAATTGGCTTAATTACTGGTGTCATTCTAAGGGGATCCAATGTCTGTCTGCTTGGGATGACATGCTTGACAAGCCACGCTGCTTCGCAAGGGATGGCTTGCACCTGTCACCCTGGGCTTCCGGATATTGGCCAAGGCTCTTGCCACCCCCATAGTGCCTTTTTTAGGCAAGGCTAAAAAGACAAACCTACCGCCCTAGAAAACACAAGTGGAAAAAAACTAAGGGTAATGCTGCTCAATGCCAGAAGTCTAAACCTCAAGATGCACGCTCTCAAAGCCCTCCTCAGTATGGAGAACATTGATGTTTGTGCAGTGACTGAAACTTGGTTCAAGGCTCCTGAGAGCACCCCAGCACTACCAGGTTTTACCTCATATCATGCTTTCCGGCCCCAAAACTTGGACCGAACCACAAAAGGAGGGGGAGTATCCATATTCATCAAAGATACCCGCACCTCCAGGTTAGTGGCAACGCACAAAGCATCGGAGACCATCCAGGTGCAACTAACCATAGGCAAAACTGCCCTACAGTTTGTAGCATGCTACAGACCACCCTCTCAAACTCAGGAACCCCACTCAGCCTTCCTGAAGACACTGGAGAGTACGAATGTCTCTCCAAATACCATCATATTGGGAGACTTCAACTACCCAAACATAGACTGGGAACATTACTCAAGCCCCAACACCCTAGCCCAAAGGTTCCTAGAATTCATAAACTCAAATGCGATGGAACAACTAGTCACCATTCCCACAAGAGGAGATAATATACTAGACCTAATCATCACAAATATGGGGACAAAATGCTCCACACCAGAAGTATACCCCTCATTGGTGAGATCAGACCATAAATTAATCTCACTGGAAATCCACATCCCGCCCCACCCCTGCACAAAGACCACAGTGAAGAACTTCTCAAAAGCCAACTTCACACTTCTTAAGACTGAAGTGGTATCCTTCAAGGCCCCTGGGCCAGTGGAAACCACAACCCACACCGCTGAATCCTTTATAAATGCCTTCTATGGGCACCTTCAAGAATGCATGGATCATGCAATCCCAAATAAAACCAAGACCCATTCCCCCAAAGGTAGGCGCCCTGTCTGGTGGACCCCAGCCATTAACAAACTTTACAACAGGAGGAGGAAGCTACTACATGACAGAGCAAAATCCCTAAAAGGGAAGGCATCTCTGATCAGTACTAGCAAAAAACTACGATCACTCATAAAATCATCTAAGGCCAACTTTGAGAGAAAAATCGCAAAAGACACAAAAGACAATCACAAGGCCTTCTTTAGCTATGTTAGAAACCTGGGTGGAAACTCCCAGATATGCTCAGAGTTAGTCAAAAATGACACAAAATACACTGAACCCACAGACATTGCCAACATCCTGGCAGACAGGTTCAGTGCAAATTTCTCCACTCCCCCAAAAGGAGAAATATCTATCCCAGCAGAGTGTAGCCTCCCTAACATCTCAGATGCTCAGGTGAGAGCCGCCCTCTCCAAAGCTAAAAACACAGCATCAATGGGACCGGACGGTGTCCCGGGCTGTGTGCTACATGAACTCCAAGAGGAACTAAACCCGCACATAAGGCTGCTGTTTAATCTTAGCCTTACTACAGGATACGTACCCAAAGAGTGGCGTACAGCAACAGTGGTCCCACTCCACAAAGGCGGTGCTTCTACAGACCCTGGAAATTACCGCCCCATAAGCTTGACGAGCCTGGTCTGCAAAGCTATGGAAAGGATCATTATGGAACTCATAAACAAAGACATTGGGGACCTACAGACATTGGATCCTACCCAATTTGGCTTTGTCAAGGGCAGATCCTGCCTTTTGAACTTGGTTGACTTTTTTGAAACAGTCACTAAGGCCATTGATGAGGGTAAGGCAGTTCATACAGCCTACCTTGACCTTGCAAAAGCCTTCGACACAATACTCCACTCGGGCATCATAGACAAACTCACCAGCTTAAATGTAAACCCATATGTCACAAGATGGGTTGCAAACTGGCTCATGGACAGAACACACAGGGTCAGAGTTGCTGGTGCCATGTCAGACTCAAAGCCGGTCACAAGCGGTGTCCCACAGGGCTCAGTCCTGGGACCCCTTTTGTTCGGCATTTATTTCTCTGAGGTGCAGGCAAACATAGGAGGATTGTGGCTGACAAAGTTCGCAGATGACTGCAAACTGGGCGCCATAATTAATACTCCAGCGGACACAAGCATCCTTCAGAGAGGCCTCATAGAAACGGATAATTGGTGCCAGAGCCATGGCCTTAAGCTAAACGCAAAAACATGTATAGTCATACCCTTTGGGAAAAACAAGGTACCCACAAATTACCGCATAGGTGGTAATCCATTAAGTACGGAAGAGGTAATCAGGGACCTAGGGACCCAAGTTGACAGTAACCTCTCATTTGACACTCACATAGCCAAAGTGGTTAGGAAGACCTTCTATATTGCCCACCTTATCACGAAGGGATTCACATCTAGATCAAGAGAGGTCATTGTGCCCCTGTACTCTTCTCTTATCAGGCCCATGATTGAGTACAATGCCCCATTTGGGATGTATCTTACCCGACACCTGCAGCAGTTGGAAAGAACCCAAAAGTTCCTCACCAAGAGGATAAAAGGTCTCAAACATATGTCATATGCTGCCCGGCTGAAGAAACTCCAGCTCTATTCAGTCGCATACCGCCTACTCAGAGGTGATCTATGCCTGACGTACAAGGCCATGTCCAATCCGGAATTAATGGACATGCTCCACCTCAGAAAATCCAAATCCATCAGAGCCACGAGAGCAAGAGATTTAAACCTCAACACAGAAATAAATAGGACGTGCTGGAGGGACAGATTCATAACCCAGAGGCTCCCTACACTCTGGAACGGAATCCCAGTCCATGTTAGGCAGAGCCCCTCACTAACTCTCTTCAGGAGAAATCTTGACGAGTGGATGGGAGATCGTAGGTTTACCCCGGGGGTCATCTCTGTGTCACTACTAGACAGAGGCACAGTAAACTAAACCCTAAATGGGCGTAGTATTCTCATCCTAAGGGGTGGTGAAAGCCACACACACTCTGGCTAGGCTTATAAATGCCCTAGGGCAGATAGCCTAGTATGAACCTATGAACCTAAGTGTACAATGTTTTGGTGCAAGAGTTCAACTGTCCCTTTTATGTAATTGTTGTATTGGCTTGCAATTACTTCTACAGGGCTGGCAACATCAAAACAATCACATACGGAAATGAATGACACTTCTAAATGCTGTGCTACCAATAACAGCATTTCACAATTAGTACTAATGGAAAGAGAATCTTAAAGCATGAACTTCAAAACAAAGTTATCACCACTGTCCTTGTAACAATCTCTGTTTCTTTTTTGTTATATTCAAGAATATATTGCTACACATAGTTTTCCAGAACTAGTTAAAATGTTTGACTTGCTTCTCTATCATGAAAAAATGCAAAGAAAAACGTTACCTATATTCAGAAAAAATCATTTTCTCATCCTTATCTGCATCAATATCTATTATGAACAATAGCGATACCTTCACCGTTACTGTATACTGTGCAAACACACAAAAGAAAAAGAAAAAGAACACATGCAACTAACAACAGTAGTAGCAGTACTAAACTATTACTGTGCATGGCAACATAAAACAATTTAGTTTGATATAATTAATACAACATCTAATCTAGAGGCTGTATGAAATGTGCCATGTTAATGTGTTGCATGTTCCTGTGCACTGTTAAAATAATACAGACACTTGTAAAATGCAATCTCCATACTTCTTTATATTCAAGACTACAGTGCCCTGTGTTGCTTTTCCCTCATCATTTCAAAATGATGCATCCTTCTTCCACATCATTATAAAGCACAAAGCAAAATGTCATGCTCCCATCAATACTGATATGTACTGCACACAGCAGATCTATATTCACTGGTACAGTCTACTGCAAAAACACAACAAGGAAATTATGCAATTAAGGCTCATTGCTATTCAAAAACAAGCATCTTGATTGGACAGCCCAACCAGTATGCTTGTAAATTTGGCATACAGCAATAGAAAAATGCCTGGCCGCTGAAGTACCGTTAAGCGGCCATAATTTCTATTGGTTTATGCTGAGGGACAGAGCAAAATTTAAGAAAAATCAGGTATGTTCTGCAAAACAGAAATCTACCTAATTTTTCTTTATATGTTTGTGCTGTTGCTCGCAAATCTATCATTTTTAATTGTTAAAAAAACAGCAACAGATATTCTTTTTTCATTGCAGCTTCTCCTGCACGGATGTACTGTGCCAGTGTGCGAACTAAGTCCCATGCACAGTTCATCAGTATAAGGAAGACAACATAGAAGAAGACTGAAGAGCCCATATACAAATACATTATTTAAGAAAGGCAAGCAATTTCTTTCTTAAATAATGCAATTGTATAATAGCAATAATCCATTCCTGTGTGTTTGGGTAAATCAGGGCTTTGTTTAATCACTTGGGCTTCACCATCGTGATTAAACCACACCAACTGTAGGTATATTCTCATATACCCACATACAGTCATAGATTATGGCCTAATTAAACACTACAGGCACTTAACTACAACAAAAACAATACCACTGAACTAACACACCACTTTAAATACACACAGCAACAAACACTGTATGACAGAATTAGTGTGGCATCTTCAAGTTTGGGTTATCTATACTGGGTAATATGATGTAAGTTGTGCACAGCCAAATAAATACAGCATCACATACACTGCAGATTTTGTCTTTTTTGTATTCAACAGTACAGTGACATATGTTGCTTTTCTGTATTAATAATGTGAAAATAATATATGCAAGTCCTACTCAAATACAAATAGCCATTCTGAAATTATGTACGGAATGAAACTAGTAATGAACACACACCTACAGAAATATAGTACTCTACCATAAAAAGGAACTCACATTAATGTAATTTCTAAGTCTAAAGTATATAACAGAAGCTAAGAAATGAAAATGTTATTGATGTGTGCTAAGAAAATCAAATGAGCACTGAGTATTTTGACAAAAATACTCTGCATTTTCATGATAACTTCATTCATCTCAAGAATTGCATTTGCTCATGAACCTTTGTTACCCCATCTGATAGTTTAAAAATTATTTATGATTCATTCAGTTTCAATAGTCTAATTTAGTAACACTCCGCGACTGGTGTGGGTAGTACTGGCTTACTCATGGTTTGGTCTTGAATAGAAAGCCTGCGTGATCAAACTTATATACAAAATATACATAATGTAAGTACTTAATACATCTTACACACACACACACACAAACACACTCACGCCACACCCAGTCAGATATATACATGTACAGAAAGATGCATGTCTTCATTGGGTCACTTCACAAGTACATTTTATTCTGTCAGCCCTTCTTGCAATGAAAAACAAAGTCCTGAGGATGAGAGTAAACTGTTTCTCAAGAGAATAAGTTTGTAAATGAATAATGTGCCAGCCAACGGATAATCTTCTTTAGTAAATCTCTCAATTATCTGTTGAATAAACTGACATTTTTATTCTGGATTTGTGGCTTGCTCCTGGGCATGAATTTATTAGCATTCCAATCCATACTATGAAATTAATCTGCAACTTTAAAAATGTTACGTAGCACAATGCATCCCCTCCCATGGGCATGAATTTATTAGTTTTCCGATCCATACTATGAACTACAGCTGCAACAGTGAAAATGTTAAACAATGTAAAATATGCCCCAAAAGAAAAGAAAGAATGCTCTTTTTACATTTTTTTTTCACATAAAGGGTAGCAAAGAAGGGAAACTGTCATACAGGGGTCAGAAAAGTTAAAGAAAGTGTGGTTTACTGCATGTTGGATCATCTTTAGAGTCAAGAGGAGTAGAACTGAAAAATGCACAACACAGATGGGTGAGAGTTCTTATGAATGGGGGAGGGGAAAGCACTGTGTTAGTTAATTAAGACAAGCATCTTATTAGATAGGCAATAAACTTGTCAGAGGTCAAACAGACCTCATCTGCCATAGCATTCAATATTTATATTTAAAGTTTATGGATGGAGACTTTGGCAAGTTTCTAATGTCAGAAATTTCCTAACTTATTACTGAGGTCAAGATATGTGGATGTGTTATATTTATTGGCTGTATTAATTTGACTAGGCACGCAGCAGGACAGCAGAGGTTTAGAAAACAGTGCAGTACAATACAGGTTATCTCTATGATCCTGTTTAATAACTCTCAGCTATATATGTGGTACGGTATGAGGTCATATAACAGTAGACAGGCCGTTCGTTCACTACAGTGCTAATTGCATTTCATAACTGCACTGTTAACATTTTACAGGCTTATGTTACATCATGAATTCTGGCCATGTGAGAACACTGTCTAATTTAATATAACTGGTATCGGTCTGTATTTTCATAACAATGAAGTTTATCAGTCTTTAAAAGTTTTGATAAAGGTTGTCTTTAGCTTCAAGTAGATCCCCCTTCTCATGTGTCCTATCCCTTAACACTTGTGAGTGATTTTCCAGGTATCCTGAGTGAAGGACTCCTTCAAGTGGACTAATGCTTTCTTGTCCTCTCTTTCATCTATTTTAGTGTCACTCAAGGAAATGTCTTTACTCTTCTCTTAACTCTAATTTTTTGTGAACAGTTTAACAACATAGTGTTATGGGCTAAACTGGTCCAGTACCCCATTTATACTGCTATCTTACTGGAAGATGATTTTACTTACTGGCTGTAACAGGAGCTATAAAGCATTTCTGACAATACTCAGCCATGACTTCTTCATACCTTCAGCTCAACACAAACAAAACAAAACCTATACCATTCCTTAGGAATAAGCACATGACCAACTGCACTAATCCTTCAAGTTGTACTTTATGTTGCCTGCCACTTGGCCCAGTGGTGAGGAGGCCACTTCTCCCAACATTTAAGGTTTAACAAAAGTTAATAAGTTAAAATCTGATAAAACATGTTACCTTGGTAATTACCACATCCAGCCCAAAAACAGGGACTCTTATATAGAGCCAAAACATTATTGGGCATACTTCTGCAATACCTCTTAACCCACACAAAAGTTGTTTTGAGAAAAGGACTGTCACATCAGTTGTGTGACTTTTAGATTGAAGTGCTCATGCATTGGGACACGTCTCCAATCGCAAACTGCAATTCCCATTAATTCCATCCATAATGGGCAATATCACAATCTTAATGCCCCATATAGCTAGTCCTGAAGGGTTAGGGGGTAAAAGAGATGCCACCTCTTACAGAACTAGTGGAAAATATTGTTGGAAGATAAGTGCTGCAGTGATGAATAAAGTTGCTATACCTGTTGCCAACCCCCTACATCCATAAATATGTAGGCTGGCTAGAATTCAAATATCTATAGAACTACAATCACATGAAACTTATCCATAAACTCTCATATTCTAAAATTTTCATCCCTACAGGGACTTTTGTTAATCCTTGACACATCTAGTCTATAATGAAATACAATAATCAAACTCATGATACATGCTACCCTGTCAGTGCAGACAAAAAAAAAAAAAAAATAGAACAATCTCCCAGCTGACCTTAGATGGCACCCTGGTAAGAAAGATTTTTAAGCAAGATTTGAAAACTGCTTTATCAGAAAACTGGTCCTGTTAATGTTGTTCAAGGTGAATATCAATACATTTACACATCACGGACACTAAATTTTGTTACATCACTCACCTGTTTATATAATCATAATGCTTTAACAGATTGCATTTATTACCAGTTACTTTATATAGGGTCATAGGTAGGTACCAGGCTATCTACTCAAGGGCATTTATAAGCCTAGCCAGAGTGTGTCGGCTTTTGCCGCCCCATTCTACATGTGTAGTATCCTTTCCACTGTTTCATGTTTTCTTCCACTGATTATTCAACCATATTGTACTATCTATATTTACTGCTCAAGAATGTATATGCAATGTCATGATGTCTCTATTTTATAAATCTATGTAGCTACTTATTGATTTGTGTTACTCAATGAATGCATGTAACAGGACTCAGCTTTTATCAACTGGATTCCCCGAGGCTGTTTTATTTTAACTATGCGACCATCCCATCACTTCACAATATCATCATGCAATACTACCAGTGCTGTACAGGTGGTATCTCACAATTCAACCACTTCGCAACTCGACCGTTTCACAATTCAACCAAGTTTTTGGCTGTCCAGGCATTCCGCAATTCAACTGCCGTCTCACAATTCAACCTGGAAAGGAGGCTGAAAATGTGTTCATCATTTCCTGTTGTTCTTGTGTTGTTTATGTAGTGCAGTTGTTTTTTTAAGTGTTGTAAAGAAGTGAAGAAATGGGGCCAAAGAAGAATGAAGAGAAGAGACATATCGGCAGGAAAAATAAGGCGCTGAGCGTTGAAAAGATGAAGAAAATCGCAGGCAAAATAGGATGAACAGCAGAACAGTATGGCATGCCTATGTCTACCATCTCAACATTATGGAGAAATAGAGACAGCATCATGGGTACTAAGGTGTCAACAGGAGCAACAAAGGCTTTGAACAAACACAGAAAATCAATTCATGAAGATATGGAGAAGATGCTTCTTGTTTGGATCCAGGAGAAGCAGATGAACGGAGATCCAATAACTCAGACCATGATCTGTGAGAAAGCTAAGCTCATCTTTGAAGACCTACAAAAAAAAACTCCAGGAAGTAGATCCCAGCAAACAGAGGAATTTAAAACAAGTAGGGGATGGTTCCACAGATTTAAAAAAGAAGTGGCATCCACAGTGTTCTGAGACAAGGAGAGGCAGCTAGTGCTGACAAAGAAGATGCACAGAAATTTGTCAAGGAATTTGAAGAACTGATAGAGAGAGAAGGCTATCTGCCAGAACATATTATAATTGCGGTGAAATAGGGCTTTTCTGGAAGAGATTACCAAGTAGGACTTACATAACCCAATAAGAAGCTAGAATTCCTGGTTGCAAACTCAGAAAATATAGGCTCACACTCCTCCTGACAGCAAACACCAGTGGAGACTTCAAGCTAAAGTCTATTCTGGTGTATCACTTAGAAAACCCAACATGCTTTGGAAAAAAGATTATAAAATCAAAACTACCTGCAATGCAGAAATCAAACACCAAAGTTTGGGTAGACCAGTCAGTTTTCAAGGACTGGATTTTTGAGGAGTTTGGTCCAAGTGTCAAGAAATACCTGACAGAGAACAATTTGCCAATGAAAGCTCTTCTGCTTCTGGACAATGCAGCTACCCACCCATGAGAGTTAGAGAACATTTTTCAGATAGACTATGATTTCATCAAGGTTTAGTTCTTGCCTCCCAACACAACTTCTCTCATTTAACCTATGGATCAGCAAGTCAATGCCTGCTTCAAGAAGGTCTACACAAAAGCACTCTTCTCAAGGCTCTTCAATGTGACCCATTCTTTAGATAAAACACTGAAGGGATTCTGGAAGACTGAGTTCAACAGTATTCATGCCATATCATTCAACAAAAGTGCCTGGGATGGAGTGTCGCAGAAAGCCCTTCGTGCACCCTGGTTAAAACTGGCTCCTTCATTTTCCCACTGTGAAACTGTGGATGAAGCAGCTAAAGATGCTGAAGCAGCTGAATTGCTGCAAGACATTGTTTCCACAGTAGAGCACCTGGACATAGGGAAAGTGGATGAGGTGGATGTGGAGGAATTGCTAAAAGACAATGACAACAAGCTCACAGTGGAGGAACGTACAGCACTTTGCAATAAGCAGTTCAAAGAAAAAGAAAGGGAAATTTCTTCTGAAGATGAAGATGCCAGAAAAAAAAGAACCTATACCAACAGCTTGCATTAAGGAATTTTTATCCAACTGGGAGAAGGTGCAGGTTACAGTGTTGAAGTGGCACCCCAACACAGGTGTCGTCAATAGGATGATGGACTTGTTTAACAACACAATCATGCATACTTCAAGACCATCATGAAAAAGAGGGAGAGACAAGTCACCCTGGACAAATTTTTTTCACCTACACCTGACAGAAAAAGAGAGAACAGGCAGGACAGGCTGAAGAAGACTCCCCTTTCAACAACTAAAGACTAAGTGGCATATGTAAATAGTGTAAAATATGGTGAAGTTTTAGCATGGACACTGGTGGGGCTGGGCAGAGAGAATGGGCACAAGTGTATGATGCTGACTCACCTGAATGAATGAGCCACGTAGGGGAGCCACTGAGCAAAGTCCAGGAGAGAGATTAAAAAAACAAACACACCAGTATACAATGTATTGTGTGTTATTATTTTTTTTGGGGGTGTGGATAGGAAACTATTGTAAGATGTTTTAAGTTAAAATGTTATTATTTCTTTTGGGGATGTGGATAGGAAACTGTTGTAAGATGTTTTAAATTAAAATTTATATCACATTAAAGTGAACTAAATAAAACATTAATCATAATCAGAGACAACAGATATTCATTTCATAACTGCTTTCACACAATGATGTAATGAACATGCATTTTAGCTGGACAGAAAACATGTTAGCCTGCATTCTTAGATGTCTTTAACATCAAATAAATTTGTATGTCACATAGACTGCGGTGGTGGTGCTGCTGTAGCGTTGTTGCCTCACAGTAAGACGTTGTCCTGTTCGATTCTCACCTAGAGCATCTTCTGTGTGGAGACATGCGTGAATGGGCATACCTTCGTTGAAGGTTGTGTGTCAGGGCCGGCAACTTGGCATGTAAAAATCTACTGCCAATCATTAGCGAACCGGAGTTCCGCTGTGGCGACCCCTAACTGGGAAAAGCCGAAAGACACAACAACAACAACAACAACATGGAGCCATAGTTTTAGGCATGTACAGTAGTCCTCCATTCCTCCTCCATCCCTCCTCCACATCCTCTCCTCCATTTAAAAGATGTTCTACACTTCAGATCATGGTGAGCTATATTTTAAACATTTTTTTTTGTGTATTTTTAACTTTGTTTAGGCCGGTAATGAAATAAACCATTTTACATGCATTTGCATGGGAAATTGTCTCTCTCAATTCATCCGTTTCACAATTCAACCACCATTCTGGAAAGGATTACGGTTGAAATGTGAGGTACCGCCTGTACAAACCAAAACATCTAATCATGGCAGATATTTTTTACTGTTTTGCACTTTAATTAACTGTACTGGAGCTCTAATGCTTCATTTGCTGACATCTGCACTTCAAATAATTTTAAAATTCCCTAATATTACACTTCTGATTGCGGAGATCTGCTCTTCTGAGAAGCCTTCTAGGTAATATTACTGAGTATTTTGCTACTTTGAATTCGTTGCTGATACTCAATAGTTGCCGTTCTGCATTTTTGACCCTGTGACAGGGATTCTACATTATGAAAGAGATTAGGCGTGCATTCTAGTGGCAGTGAGAGTTTGCCTGATCTGTCCCAAGATGGGAATGACTTAGGTCAGAATTTATTGTGTCTTGGTCATTAGCCAGAGGGCCATTTTGTTTATTTTAGCTGTTTCCTGTGCTGCTGCAAAGTCAGCTAGTTTATGCAACGTGCTCATTTAGCAGCTGCAGCTACACAGGCCTGTACAGTCACAAGTACCTTGAATTAAACTTTTCCCCACAAACAACTACCTCAGAAATCTCCCAAGTACTGTTGACTTTCATGGTGATGAGCACAGATCTACAATACAAGTAACAGCCTAACAACCATTCATTAACCCCTTTTGGACCTTCCACTAATAAAAAAGTGCAAATTAAGGATCCAATGGATTAACATGGATTTGCACTTTCCTACTATCTCTGCAGCCAGCTTGGTGGATTCAGGTGTCTAAAGGCAATGTAGCAGCTGTCCCATGCTTACTGACAACTACCTATTTCTAAAGCAAACTGATATGGTATGTGAGAGATGTAGTTGCACAATGTCACTGGAGACTAAGCTCTCACTTATCAACACCAACACCACCAAACAGCTTGTCAGTAATACACACACTACACCCACTACACACAGTATGGATCACACATAAACCCACATATGCTGAGGCTGTTTACTGTAATATTCCAAAATCTCAAAGGCCTCCCAGATGTCACACACGAAACAAGTACCCTCAGCAACCACTACAGCATTCTGCTAAGCCAACACGTACCAAGACACATACATTATCACCACAATGTATCTCAACCTCTAAGTTTATAAGGCAAAACACCACACAACATAATATTTTAGTCATAGGAGACTATATAGTGAGACACACAAATGTCCCACTCACCAGACTGAGCAAGGAAAGTGTCATTGTCAGCTGCCTGTTATGGGCCAGGATCTGTCAGATTGTGCATGCACTCAAGTCTCTTCAGAACAAGTACCACTATCTCTTCATCATAGTCCACGTGGGTACAAATGACCTGAGATATACCTCCCTGAACTATATGAAGAGAGGCATACATGATAGGTCTCTTGGACTATGCATTCCAGGCTGGTACTAGTCCAGCATTCAGCTCCAAGGATGATGCCACATTAACAACAGAAGATAACTGACTTTAATAACTGGCTTAGTTTTTGGTGTCACTCCAAGGGAGTACAATATTTGTCTGCTTGGGAGGATACGATAGACAGACCATCTTTTTTTGCCAGGGATGGTCTACATCTGTCCCCCTTAAGTTTTTGAATATTGGCTAAAACCATGTCACCCCATAGTGCCTTTATGCACCAGCAATCTGATAAACCTACTGACATAGACAAACCAACTCAAAATAATCTAAAGGCGTTGCTGCTCAGTGCCAGGAGTCTACCCAAGAAACTCTACTCCCTGCAAGCTCTCCTCATCCTGAAGAATATAGATATCTGTGCAGTCAGTGAGACTTGGTTTAAAGCCATAGAAGGCACCATGGCAGTGCAACGCTATAATGCCTTCCACACATTTAGACTATCTCTGCACAGGTAAGGTATAAAGGTGATGCAGTCTCAATTTGCATCAAACACAAATACACCTCAAGACTTGTCAAACAGTATTACACACTTGATGTTATCCACATCCAACTTACCAAAAGTAAAGTCCCATACCATATCCTTGAAAGCTATAGGTTTCACACAATTACCCAGGAAGCCCATAGCATATACTTGAATGTACTAGAGACACTCCCTATTCAACCCAATACAACATTCATGGGTGACTTTAAGTAGCCCAACATTAACTGGGAATCATGCACTCCCTCAAATCATGCAGGCCCAGAGATTCCAGGACTTTGTTAACACAAGCACCCTTGAACAACAGCAAGTCTACGTACCCAGTAGAGAAGCAAATATCCCTGACCTGGTCTTCATAAACATGGGGGAAAGATGCACTCCCCCTGGTGTAAAATCCTCACTGGTCAGGTCAGGCCACAAAGCTGTCTCTTTTGAAATAAGTATTAAGCTCAGGACCCCAGCTATCCCTGAAACATTTAAAAACTTTTCAAAGGTTAACTATCTCATACTAAGTAATAGTCTAGCAAAATTCCAAGCCCTGCAAACCCTGAGAACACAGCTGCCTATGCAGAAGTGTCCACAGAAACTGTATACAATCATGTAAACAGCTACATTTACTCGAAATAAACATAAGTCACCCTCTTAAAACAAGCCACCCTGGTGGATAGGTTACATATTAAAAAGAAAGAAAATCATGCCCCAAAATTAGGAAAGGCATTGTCCAGCAAGGTAAAAACTCTCTCATCAATCTCAACAAGCAACCCAGAGGACTAATCAAGTCCACCAAAGCCAAATTTGAGATAAAAATAGCATCCCAAGCTAAGGACAACCATAAGGCTTTCTTCCGTTATCTCTGCAACCTTAAAGGCAATACCTAACAATGTTCCAAACTAATGGTGAATGGAACACCTAGATGGAGCCAGAAGATAAAGCAAATCTGATGGCTGATAAATTTAGCTTCAATTTCATCATCCTATTCCCCACCCAAGGAAATACCATCCACCATTTTTCCACCAAGTATTACTAGGGAGCAGGTCCTCACTGTACTCTCTCAGGCCAAAAACACTGCTTCTATGGGGACTGATAATATCCTCAGATGCCACCGGACTAGCACTATACATGACCTGTCAGGCCTGCTAGACTTTTGATTTAACCAAAGCCTCCTGACAAGCTTTGTGTGAACAAGGGGAGCCTTCCACAGACCCAGGGAACTAGAAACCCATGAGTCTAACTAGTCTTATATGCAAGGCCATGAAAAGAATTATCATAGATCTGATAAACAATGAATGACCCTACCCAGTTCAGTTTTGTCAAAGGCAGGTCATGCTTACTTAACCTGGTGGATTTCTTTGAGATCATCACTAAATCTATGGATAATAGCAAAGCAGTGCTCACTGCCTCCCTTGACCTGGCCAAGGCATTCAATACAATACCTCGCTTAGGCATTGTAAATAAACTTATAGAACCTAACCTATATGTCACCTGATGGATAGCCAGCTGGCTCACTGATAGGACACAAGAAGTTAGATTGTGAATCAAAGATACCTCCTCGGAAGTGAGGATCAGAATTCTTCCACATTGGAGGCCCAAGGAAAAGAATCTTTGAGGATAGAATCACTGTCTGTGTTTAACTTATTCACTCCAATGGAGTTCAGGAAGTTTAAACTGTAACTTCCAATGGGCGGAGCCTAAGCCTTTTAACAGAATCAAATTATGTCCTCACACTTCAAACAAATGTTCATATCTCTGGAACCACAGGGGATATGGAAGAAGTGTAAATGGCAAACTCTTCAGCACAAACTATTTTTATAGTGGTAGTATTCTTTAGGTTCTAGGTTTTAAACCAAATTTTATAAGTCACAGTAAACACAGTAACTTTTAAGTCTGTAATATTTTGTAAACAACTAAGAATATTTTAGCAACCACTCAAGTTAATGGCATTCAGTCAGCAGCATTTTATTCATCTAGCTGAGAGCTTTCATGTGGGGCTAAGGAGTTCTGTTTGTGTTACTTGGTTGCTGAGATATTTAGAAAAATGTGAAAAGTATATCTGTATAAATTAATATCATAAAAATAACAGTTAATATCTCTTTACCTGTACTAGACAGAGGTCAAATATTCATGCATTTGGGTTTATGTGTAAACTTTAAGATTAAATCTTTTAAAACCTTGTACATAGCATGGTTTTGGAATTAGGGTCTTTTCAGGCTTGTTGGCTGTTGGTGAAGCACCCACCAAGAGGAGGAGAAGAAAGGAGCCACTTTTGAGACTTTAAGTATTTTTCCTCTGTTTATTTGCTAAGTTTTTCTGCATAGCCGCCTATTTTGAGCATTTTCTGGCTTGTTAAATTTGATTTCTGCATTAGTAACTGTATTTAGAGCACAACCTAGAGCTGTTTACTGAATTTCCTGTTTGCACTTATTTTTAAAATAGTTTTTTCTCAAAACTTGCATTTTATCTGTCTTTGGCCTAGCACTCTTGTGTGGGGTCAGTTACTGCAGTTATAACTTGCTGATACTTGTTAACCTCTGCTATCTCTGAAAAAACAAAAACAAAAAAATCTTGCTTTTTCCCACTTTTCTGAGATTTAAAAAGTTCATTTACAGGCTTGCTGTTCTTGAACTGTTTGTAAGTTTCTGTGAGGCCATTTTTGCTTGGGCTAAAGGAAAGTCTCTCTGTTGATCAGTGGCAGTGAAAAACATTGAGCAGCCTGTCTGCCCCGTGGGAGTGGTTACTGACTTGAAACTGTAGTTTTATTGGCCATTCTGGGTCAATTCCAAAACTCCTTCATCTTCCTCTCTTAAAACCTGGTTGCCTCGTGGTTTTGGCGTCTTTTCAGGCTTGTTGGCTGTTGGTGAAGCACCCACCAAGAGGAGAAAACGCTGAGAGAAGAAAGGAGCCACTTTTGAGACTTTAAGTATTTTTCCTCTGTTTATTTGCTAAGTTTTTCTGCATAGCCGCCTATTTTGAGCATTTTCTGGCTTGTTAAATTTGATTTCTGCATTAGTAACTGTATTTAGAGCACAACCTAGAGCTGTTTACTGAATTTCCTGTTTGCACTTATTTTTAAAATCGTTTTTCTCAAAACTTGCATTTTATCTGTCTTTGGCCTAGCACTCTTGTGTGGGGTCATTTACCGCACTGTTATAACTTGCTGATACTTGTTAACCTCTGCTATCTCTGAAAAACAAAAAACAAAAAAATCTTGCTTTTTCCCACTTTTCTGAGATTTAAAAGTTCATTTACAGGCTTGCTGTTCTTGAACTGTTTGTAAGTTTCTGTGAGGCCATTTTTGCTTGGGCTAAAGGAAAGTCTCTCTGTTGATCAGTGGCAGTGAAAACATTGAGCAGCCTGTCTGCCCCACGTGGAGTGGTTACTGACTTGAAACTGAAGTTTTATTGGCCATTCTGGGTCAATTCCAAAACTCCTTCATCTTCCTCTCTTAAAACCTGGTTGCCTCGTGGTTTTGGCGTCTTTTCAGGCTTGTTGGCTGTTGGTGAAGCACCCACCAAGAGGAGAAAACGCTGAGAGAAGAAAGGAGCCACTTTTGAGACTTTAAGTATTTTTCCTCTGTTTATTTGCTAAGTTTTTCTGCATAGCCGCCTATTTTGAGCATTTTCTGGCTTGTTAAATTTGATTTCTGCATTAGTAACTGTATTTAGAGCACAACCTAGAGCTGTTTACTGAATTTCCTGTTTGCACTTATTTTTAAAATCGCTTTTTCTCAAAACTTGCATTTTATCTGTCTTTGGCCTAGCACTCTTGTGTGGGGTCATTTACTGCACTGTTATAACTTGCTGATACTTGTTAACCTCTGCTATCTCTGAAAAAACAAACAAAAAAAAAAATCTTGCTTTTTTCCCACTTTTCTGAGATTTAAAAAAGTTCATTTACAGGCTTGCTGTTCTTGAACTGTTTGTAAGTTTCTGTGAGGCCATTTTTTGCTTGGGCTAAAGGAAAGTCTCTCTGTTGATCAGTGGCAGTGAAAAACATTGAGCAGCCTGTCTGCCCCCGTGGGAGTGGTTACTGACTTGAAACTGTAGTTTTATTGGCCATTCTGGGTCAATTCCAAAACTCCTTCATCTTCCTCTCTTAAAACCCTCTTTTGCGCGTTTTTGAGCATAGCGAAACAACCCTAATTGGGTTTAAACTATTCCTGGCTCCACAAAGTCTGCTCTTCACTTTTTCCCTTAGAACTGCTCTACCTCTCAATTTAAACACCATATTGTCATTCTAAGGCCCTTCACTGGTCCAATTAAGTAATCCTACAAGTTAGCACTATTAAACCATAAGCACTACTTACTCTTATAATCTCTGCGATCACCCTGTCCTCTATTGGTCCATCTTAAATTCAGTTTCCCTATTACTCTAGCATGTCCAAAGGTCAGTCAATGGTTTCCTCTCCAGTCCAGCTGGTGAATCTGGGAATTTTGAGGCAATGTTACAACTGTCTCATGTACACGGACAACCCTCTCCTCCTCCAAACAGGTTCAAATATATGTGAGAGATGCAACTATTTAGCCAAACTGGAGGCTGAGCTCTCTCATCTCAAAACTGGTGTAACCAGTCAGGAGGAGAAGGTAACCTCACACAACACAATTCCAGTATCACATAGTCCCACCACATCAGCGAACCAAACACATAAATACACAAAAACATACTCGGAGGCTCTAAATAAAAATCTACCTAAGCAACAGAGACCTCCAAAGCAGACATCCAAGCAAACGCTACCTCAAAACAAAACACACACAACACATAACCCACAAAGTCAGTGTGCCAAGCAGCCACAGCCCTTAAGGCTGAATAACACACCTGATACTCTTGTTATAGGTGACTCTAGTGTCAGACACGCTGGCGAGCCGCTCACCAGGCTGAATAAAGAGAAGGTCACAGTGAGCTGCCTGTCGGGCGCTAGGATCCGCCACATAACGCAAGCACTCAGGTCACTCCAAAGCAAATACAAATATGACTCAGTCATTGTACATGCTGGTGTGAATGACCTGAGGCACCTCCCTGGACTACATGAAAAGGGACATAGAGGAGCTCTCTGATCATGTAGCCCAGGCTGGTATGACCCTGACCTTGAGCAGCATCTTACCCTCACCTAGAATGATGCCACAGTACAAAGACAAAATGATCAATTTTAACAATTGGCTAAAATTTTGGTGTCATTCAAAGGGGATCCAGTGTCTGTCAGCCTGGGATGACATGCTCGACAAGCCACGTTGCTTCGCTAGGGACGGCTTGCACCTGTCACCACTGGGCTTTCGGATATTGGCAAAGGCTCTTGCCACCCCATAGTGCCTTTTTTAGGCAAGGCTCAAAAGTCAAACCCACCCCCATAGAGAGCACAAGGAACAAGAAACTAAGGGTAATGCTGCTAAACGCCAGAAGTCTTAACCTCAAGATGCACGCACTGAGCTCTCCTCAGTATGGAGAACATCGATATCTGTGCAGTGACAGAAACCTGGTTCAAGGCTCCAGAGAGCACCCCAGCACTACCAGGCTATACCTCATATCATGCTTTTCGCCCCCAAACCCAGACCGAACCACAAAAGGAGGGGAGTTTCCATATTTATCAAGGATATCCACACCTCCAGGTTAGTGGCATTGCAGTATCGGAGACCATCCATGTGCAACTCACAGTGGGCAAGACTGCTTTTCAGTTTATAGCATCCTACAGACCACCCTCTCAAAGTCAGGAATCCCATTCGGCTTTCCTGAAAACATTGGAGAACATGAAGATCTCTCCGAACACCATTATATTGGGCGACTTCAACTACCCAAACATTGACTGGAAGCACTACTCAAGCCCCAGCACCTTAGCCCAAAGATTCCTGGAAATTATAAACTCAAATGCTATGGAACAACTAGTCACCACTCCCTCAAGAGGGGACAACATACTAGACCTGATCATTACCAACATGGGGACTCTATGCTCCACACCAGAAGTATATCCCTCATTGGTAAGATCAGACCATAAATTAATTTCACTGGATGTCCACATCCCCACCCAGCCCAGAAAACCACAGTGAAAAATTTCTCAAAAGCGAACTTCTCACTTCTCAAAACCGAAGTGGAATCCTTCAAGGCCACAGGGCCAGTGGAAACTACAGCCCAAACTGCAGAATCCTATATAAATGCATTCTACAGACATCTCCAGGAATGCATGGATCATGCTATCCCAAACAAAACCAAGACCCAATCATCCAAAGGCAGGCCCAGTCTGGTGGACCCTGCCATAAATAAACTGTACAACAGAAGGAGGAAGCTACTACATGATAGAGCAAAATCCCTAATAGGGAAGGCATCTCTGATCAGTACTAGCAAAAATTACAATCCCTCATAAAATCCTCCAAGGCCAGCTTCGAGAGAAAAATTGCACAGGACACCAAAGACAATCATAAGGCTTTTTTCAGTTATGTTAGAAACTTGGGATGCAACTCCCAGACTTGTTCTGAGTTGATTCTAAACGACAAAAATACACTGAACCCACAGACATCGCCAATATCCTGGCAGACAGGTTCAGTGCGAACTTCTCCACCCCTCCCCAAAAGAGCAAATATCTATCCCGGCAGAGGGCTGCCTCCCAAACATCTCAGATGCTCAGGTGAAGGCTGCCCTCTCCAAAGCAAAAACACTGCTTCCATGGGACCAGATGGCGTCCCAGGTTGCGTCCCACATGAACTACAAGAGGAACTAATCCCTCAAATAAAACAGCTATACAATCTCAGCCTCACTACAGGATATGTGCCCACAGAATGGCGTGCAGCAACAGTGGTCCCACTCCACAAAGGTGGAGCATCTTCGGACCCTGGAAACTATCGCCATAAGCCTGACTAGCTTAGTTTGCAAGGCTATGGAGAGGATCATCATGGAGCTCATAAACAAAGACATTGGGGACCTACAGACACTAGATCCTACCCAGTTCGGCTTTGTCAAGGGCAGATCCTGCCTTTTGAACCTGGTTGACTTCTTTGAAACAGTCACCAAAGCCATAGATGAAGGAAAGGTAGTCCACACAGCCTATCTGGACCTTGCAAAGGCATTTGACACAATACCCCACTGGCATCATAGATAAGCTATCCAGCTTAAATATAAACCCCTATGTCACAAGATGGGTGCAAACTGGCTCAAAGACAGAACCCACAGAGTGAGAGTTGCTGGAGCCATGTCAGACTCAAAACCGGTCACAAGTGGCATCCCACAGGGTTCTGTCCTGGGACCACTCTTGTTCGGTATATACTTTTCCGAGGTAAAGGCAACGTGGGAGGACTATGGCTCACCAAGTTCGCAGACGACTGCAAACTGGGTGCCATAATCAACTCTCCAGCTGACACAAACATCCTTCAAAAAGGTCTCACAGAGACAGATAACTGGTGCCAGCGCCATGGTTTAAAGCTAAATGCCAAAAATGTATAGTCATACCCTTTGGCAAAAGCAATGTGCCCACAAATTACCACATAGGCGGAAACCCATTAAGTACAGAGAAAGTTATTAGAGACCTGGGGACCCAAGTTGATAGCAATCTCTCCTTTGAAAACCACATTGCCAAAGTGGTTAGAAAGACCTTCTACATAGCCCACCTCATCACGAAGGGTTTCACATCTAGATCAAGAGAGGTAATCGTGCCTTTATTCATCCCTCATCAGGCCCATCATAGAATACAATGCCCCTTTTGGGATGTACCTTACCCGACACCTGCAGCAATTAGAAAGACCCCAAAAGTATCTCACCAAAAGGATCAAGGGTCTCAAACAGATGCCATATACTGCTCGGTTAAAAACTCCAGCTCTACTCAGTTGCATACCGCCTACTTGGCGATCTATGCCTGACATACAAAGCTATGTCAAATCCAGAATTAATGGACATGCTCCACCTCAGTAAATCTAAATCCCTTAGAGCCACGGACTTGAACCTCAGCACAGAAATAAATAGAACTTGCTGGAGGGACAGGTTCATAACCCAGAGGCTCCCTTCGCTCTGGAATAGAATTCCAGTTCATGTGAGGCAGAGCACCTCACTGAATCTCTTCAAGAAGAATCTCGATAAGTGGATGGGGGATCGTAGGTTTGTCCCAGGGATTACTCCTGTGTCACTATTAGACAGAGGCACAGTAAACTAAACCTTAAAAAAGGGCACAGTATACTCAAATCAAGGGGTGGCGTAAGCCATACAGAATCGGGCTAGGCTTATAATTGCCCCAGGGCAGATAGCCTAGTATGAACCTATGAACCTATGAACCTATGAAGTATGAACAAGCAATATTTGATGCCTAGAGGCATCAGTGGGAGGTCACTGCAGCTGCACCTGGAGGTGTCACTCGGATGTAATGAGTTTTAAATCAGATTAATTTGAAAAAATTGTAATAGGTGTCTTCTATGACTCTCAGGAAGAGGAACATGGGCCCTTCAAAAGAACTCCTCCCTCAGACATATCCACTAGCAACCCTATGAAACACTGTCTTAGTAATGATGTTTCTCCTAAGTCCAAACTCAGACACTGGAAACAGCAGGAGAGGACATGGCTGACAGCCAGTTCAAGTTGGCCATCAGAATTACATTAGAGGAAACCAGAAAAGTACGTGAGTGATCTGAGGAATAACAAATGGCCACTGCAGTGTCACCCACTCTCACCGGAGGTATCAACTAAGCACTTCAGTCAGCAAAGGCTTCCAGGTAAATTATTTTCTTTCTAGGAACTGTGACAGTCGGATCAGCAGGAAAGGGATGAGTATCCTTGCTCTAGCATAGAAGGATGCATCAGATATAGCATGAATCATCAAGACATGTCAGTCAGAAGGTAAGTTGTTTAAGGTTTACACAAGTGCACTTACACTTACCCTTAAAATAAAGCCACCAAATAATGCACAAGCAGTATCCTAAAATCTTCTCAGGAACATTTTACTATTAAAATTAGGCTGACACAAATAAATTGCAGGTAAGGTGTCATTGTGTGAGCACTCACAGAACATGTTCAGTGAATACATAAGCAGTACATAACGCCCTGTCTGAATTCCTTTTAAATCAATATAGGGTAACAGTAAAAATGACAGGTAAGTTGTTGTCATGTGAACACAAGCAGTACATACCCCCAAAATGCCTGAATCATACATCAAACCATATCAGAACTCCATAGAGTTAAAATGTTTGCATGACAGACTAAAAGGAATGGAAATGGTTATTGCATGCATGCCTAAAACATGTAGTCTGAACGCACAAGTACATTAAAAACCTATCTGCAACTCCAATAAATAAAATTAGGTTCACAGCAGGAATGACAGGTAAATTGTCACATCATGAACACAAGCAGTCAGCCAACTAATTTACCTATTTTTCCGTAGTGTCAGACATTCAGTAAAAGGTGGATTAAGATCCCTGGATTATCATTACCTGTGCTACATTTAGTAGAATATTTTGCAGTCTAAAATAATTTTCAATAATATAAAGGATAAGTTAAAAAAAATAGTCACAGCTTCATGATAGCATCTGTCAGGTCCAGTGTGGTTGCAGACAATGACTTAGGTTTGTGCATAAAGCGGTCAACAAAAATACAGTTTTCTGCAAAACTTGGCCAAAGTCTTGAAAGTAGACCTTTAGTACAGTCTTCTAAACTTTACTAAATTAGAAGGCAAGGTGACATATCAGTCAATCAAACCTACATCCTTCAGTGCCTGGCCATACAGCTTACAGGTTTTGCTAATTATAATATTAAGTATTAAAAACTAATGTTTATTCTCTTTGTTTAGAACCTACACCTAGGAAAACTCTGTTCTCTTATATCTGCTTACAACAGAACAAGGAACTTTATCAGCTATTAAAAGTATAAAAAGACAATTTCAAGGCCACTAACAATTAATAACAATTGTGTACTCTCATACTTAATAATAATAAGGGCCTACTAAAAATGCTTGAGTACCATTAGCTCACTACACACATCTTTGCTGCCACTCACTCATGTTGGCAAGTGCCCTAATTCTCCCTGATTCCTGTCTACTACCAGTAAACCAACTATCCCTCCCAGAACCCTTATCCTAACCCTAAAACAACTCCCCATTGTCTCTCAAAACTAAAATCCCCCTCCACTTTATAACCCTAACTTTAAGCCAACTCCAGATTACTCCCTAAACCTAAAATTTTCCTCTTCCCCCTAACATAACCTTGAGTCATCACCCCATTGCTACCTCAATGCAAAAACCCTCTCCCCTCCATAATCCTAACTCTGAGCCAATTCCCGATCACTCCCTAAACATAAAATTCCCTCCCATCTCTAACCCTAACCTAACTATAACTCCTGGTGAATGCATAAATTATGGATGGCGCAGTGGTAGCATTGTTGCCTCACAGCAAGAGGTTCTCTGGTTCGATTCTTGGCTGGGGTGCCTTCTGTGTGGAGTCTGCGTTTGTGTGGGTTTCCTCTGGGTACTCTGGTTTCCTCCCACATTACAAAGAAATGCATGTGGAGCCTTTCTCCCCGGGCCTCCAATGAAAATTGGCTTCATTCCAAGTCGGACTTTCCCGGTTAACAAATGTTAAATAAATAAATAAATCTAATACCCCATCCCCTCCCTAAACCTAGAGTCCTCTTCCCTTACCCACCTACTAGTTCCGTGATGTCAGCTTCATTACCTGTGATGATTGTGCCAACTGTGTCCCTGAACTCACATTGAAGTTTGACCAGCTGCTCAGCCAGGTGGGCAGATGGGGAAACAGACACTCAAGCTCCTGACTCTGAATTCCTGGATTTTGAGCAGCAGGGGTAAAGCAGTTGTAAGGGTCCCTAATAATAATAATACACGTAGCAGTAATAATCAGTGTAAAGGCGAGAGAAAGTAATGCACAGCTTCTGACTAATGTAAAAGCAGACATAACACATTCATTTTCTGGAAAAAAGACTAGCCATTTTCCTTTAAAAATGAAACAATCAGATATACTTTAACTGTATATGTTTATCCAAAAGAGAAGAAAATTACCTATTGCTGCAAAGTGCAGCAATTATGGCTAGTATCATTAGTTTGTATAATTACATCTACATACTGTCAAGGAAAAAGACTGAAGTAAACATTGTTTCCCAATGTTGGCAAAATATATCTGCAAAGTGATATTCTGTCAATGGTTTATAACAAATGGGATACATATCAAAAGTTGTAGCATCCTTTTGCAGGTAGGAAATCAAAGTGGCAATAAATACTTCACAGCACAACTTATTACTGCAACATAGGTTAGTGGTGTATCTGAAATCAATGAGGAAAAACTAAACACAGCTTTAGGTATCTGTAAGTAGTGTTTTCTAAGGAAAACATTCATATTTTTAAGAATGTGGCAAGTGTACAGAACAAAATAGTAAATCAAACATATTTGCACCCATGTACATCTTCAGTCTAATTAAAGGTCAAATATAAAACATGACAAATGTATAATCCACATCACCTACTCCTGAAAGCTGTTTCAAACATAACATAACACAATTCTACTGACTTGATCCAGACAGGTAGCATGCCTTCATTCTCTGCTGAAAATATATAGAGACACACATACTGACTGGCTGAAGCACAGAGTCACATACAGAGGTAATTAATATTTTATAAACATGTTTTCTTATGGTTGTTTTTTTTATTTACTCTGTTATTTTATTGAACTAGTTAAATGACTATGAATACTGCATAAATGTTCACAGAATTAGTGCATTTGTGATACCTGATATGTGCAGCTATCCATGTAATCAGAAAGGAAAGATTTAAACTTATTTTATCCTTTCTTGCTGGTATGTTTAGCCTGTAAAACAAACATTAATCTGTAATGCCAGAAAATGAGAGAAATAGAAAAAAAAGGAATGCAGACATGGATCTACTTCACAAAACAGTTTATCATGTACTACTAAGAATTAAAGTAACAAAAAAGACCAATACAATGTTAGGTTTTCAGCAAACCATCCCAACACCAGACAGTAGCTGCAGCACAAAAGAGTATTTCAGTTTTGTATACTTCATTTCACTAATCATACTTAAAGAATGTTTTCACAAACTTATCTCTAATGCTCATTCTATGCAAATGAAACATAATATCATTCTGCATCCTCAATTCAGGTCCCTCAAACTATTGCAGAGACTTGGGACAGTGGGAAGCTTGGAAACAGTGCATTTGCATTAAATTTTGCATCCATGGAAATACATTTAAACTACATTTAAAATACTGCACGTATCTTACCATTTAAATCAGTTTATGTTTGTTCTGAATCTGAAGATCAAGCTATTAACAAGCTATTAATTGAAGGCATTTTTATAAGTTGCAGTGCTTTATATTCTGCATTGCTTTTAAAGTGGTTTCTGTGCTGTGCCTACATGTTTAAATCATTTCTAAGTGGGCTCTCATTTTATTACATTTTTAACTGTGCTTTTTTCTTCCCCACCTACCCTCCTACCATTTTTCTGTTGTGCTTTTAAACATGGAGACTTTTGAGCCGCCCACCCCTACTGTATGTTTCGCCTTGGAAGCTCCTCCCAGTCTCATCTTCTGTATACCTGGCCCAACAAGTTACTCCCAGTCTTATCTCCTCTGATCATCGTACTGGGTATTAATATATGAAACTGGAAAAGGCCCATCCCTTAGACAGTTAGTGTGCTGAAATTACCTTACAGTGTGTGTTCCTCTATGCTGGTATGTCTGCTGTTGAATTGCACTGTAATTACCTACAGCTAACTGTTAGATTTCTTTCTAATCCCTTTTCATTTTTGCATAACTAAAGTGTGCTTTTTACATTAAGAAGATTGGGACTGCAATTCTAGTGGCAAATGAAAGGTAGCCTGGTTTGTCTGAGGTGGAAAACAAACAGGGAGGCATAAAGTGATAATTACTTGTAGCTAGTTTCATAGTTTCATAGTTTCATAGTAGTGTACTAGGCTATCTGCCCGGGGGCATTTACAAGCCTAGCCAACAGTGATGTGGCTTCATACCCCATACTATGTAGTTGCGCCTCTCTAGTAGTGACACATGTGGAACCCCATTATTTAGTAAACTATACCTCTGTCTAGTAGTGACACTGAGGTCACTCCCGGGGTAAACTTGCGATCTCCCATCCATGCATCGAGATTTTTCTTGAACAGTGCCAATGAAGGGCTCTGTCTCACGTGAACTGGGATTTTGTTCCAGAGTATGGGTAACCTCTGTGTTATGAATCTATCCCTCCAGCATGTCCTATTCATATTTGTGCAGAGGTTGAAATCTTTAGCTCGTGTGGTTCTGGTGGATTTGGATTTTTGAGATGGAGCATGTCCATCAATTCCTGGTTGGACATGGCCCTGTATGTTAGGCACAAATCACCTCTGAGCAGGCGGTATGCTACTGAATAGAGCTGGAGTTTCTTTAATCTAGCTGGATAAGGCACATGTTTTAGACCTATGATCCTCTTGGTGAGGTACTTCTGGGGTCTTTCCAGTTGCTGCATGTGCCGGGTGAGATACATCCCAAATGGAGCATTATATTCGATCATGGGCCTGATGAGGGAGGAATACAGAGGTACAATGACCTCCTTTGATCTGGATGAGAATCCCTTCATGATGAGATGGGCTAGGTAGAAAGTCTTTCTGACCACTTTGGCAACATGGTTGTCAAAGGAGAGGTCACTATCGACTTGAGTCCCCAGGTCTCTGATTACATCTTCTGTATTCAGTGGGTTATTGTCTACGTGATAGTTTGTGGGTACTTTGTTTTTCCCAAAGGGATGACTATACATTTTTGGCGTTAAGTTTGAGGCCATGATTCCGGCACCAGTTGTCCGTTTCAGTGAGACCTTTCTGTAGGATGTGTGTGTCAGCAGGTGAATCCACTATGGCCCAGTTTGCAGTCATCTGCAAACTTTGTCAGCCATAATCCTTCCATGTTTGCTTTCACATCTGAAAAATAAATGCCGAATAGGAGTGGACCCAAGACTGAGCCCTGTGGGACACCACTTGTGACGGGTTTTGAGTCTGACATGGCTCCAGCAATTTTAACCTTATGGGTTCTGTTTTTTAGCCAGTTTGCTACCCATCTTGTGACATATGGATTTACATTTAGGCTGCTGAGCTTGTCGATGATGCCAGAGTGTGGTATTGTGTCAAAGGCCTTAGCCAAGTCCAAATAGGCAGTGTGGACAGCCTTGCCCTCATCGATGGCACTAGTGACTGTCTCAAAGAAGTCAACCAGGTTTAAGAGGCAGGATCTGCCTTTTACAAAACCGAACTGTGTGGGATCAAGGGTCTGCAGATCACCAATGTCGCCATTTATGAGTTCCATGATGATCCTTTCCATAGCCTTACAGATCAGGCTGGTTAAACTTATGGGGCGGTAGTTACCTGGGTCAGTTGAATTTCCCCCTTTATGGAGTGGGACCACTGTTGCTGTGCGCCAGTGTTCAGGTACATATCCTGTAGTGAGGCTAAGATTGAATAGAGTTCTTAGGGGGGTTTAGTTCATCTTGAGTTCATGTAACACGCAACGGGATACCATCGGGTCCCATAGATGCTGTGTTTTTTGCCTTGTTGAGTGCTGATTTCACCTGTGTGTCTGTGATGACAGGTAGGTTACATTCAGCAGGGATAGTTACTTCATCTTTAGGGGGTGAGGGAGGGCAGAAATTTGCACTGAACCTATCTGCCAGAATGTTGGCAATGTCAGTAGGGTCAGTGAATTTTTTGTTATTGTGTACCAGCTCAGAGCATATCTGAGAATTTCCTCCCAAGGTTCTGACATAATTGAAGAAGGCTTTATGATTGTCTTTGGTATCCTTGGCAATCTTTTTCTCAAAGTTTGCTTTAGATGTTTTTATGAGAGAGCGTAGTTTTTTACTTGTGCTGATCAGGGAAGCCTTTCCCTTGTGGGATTTGGCTCTGTCCTGCAGCAGCTTCCTTCTTTGTTGTACAGTTTGTTTATAGCGGGGTCCACCAAACCGGGCGTTTTCCCTTGGTGGAGAGGGTCTTGGTTTTAGTTGGGATTGCCTGATCCATGCATTCCTGGAGATGTCCATAGAAGGCTTTTGTGAAGGATTCAGCATTTTGGGATGTGGTTTCCATTGACCCAGTAGGCTTAAAGGATATCATTTCCGACTTAAGGAGCTCAAAGTCAGCTTTTGAGAAGTTTTTCACTGTAGTCTTTTGTTCTGGGGGTGGGGGTGGGATATGTACATCCAACGTGATCAGTTTATGATCAGATCTTACTAGTGAGGGGTTTATATCCGGTCGGAGCATTTGGACCCCATGTTTGTGATGATCAGGTCAAGTATATTATCTCTCCTCGTAGGAGAGGTGACCAGTTGTTCCATAGCATTTGAGTTTATGAATTCCAGGAATCTTTGGGCCAGGGTGTTAGGGCTAGAATAGTGGGCCCAGTCTATGTTGGGGTAATTGAAGTCACCCAATATGATGGTGTTTGGTGTGACATTCATATCCTCCAGTGTTTTCAGGAATGCTTGATGGGATTCCTGGGATTGGGAGGGTGTTCTATAACATGCGACCAGTTGTATGGCAGTTTTACCTATGGTGAGTAAAACTTGTATGGTTTCTGATGCTTCATGAGCAGCCACCAATCGAGAGGTGTAGGTGTCTTTTATGAAAATGGACAC
This sequence comes from Protopterus annectens, assembly GCF_019279795.1. Lineage (NCBI taxonomy): Eukaryota > Metazoa > Chordata > Ceratodontiformes > Protopteridae > Protopterus > Protopterus annectens. The sequence goes on from NC_056735.1 coordinate 182,435,993, forward strand.
TCCCCCTCCCTTTGTGGTTCGGCCTGGAACTTGAGGCGAAATGCATGATATGAGGTATAGCCTGGTAGTGCTGGAGTACTCTCAGGAGCCTTGAACCAGGTTTCAGTTACTGCACAGACATCGATGTTCTCCATACTGAGAAGTGCTTGAGTGCCTGCATCTTGAGATTTAGACTTCTGGCGTTGAGCAGCATTACCCTTAATTTTTTCCATTTTTGTTTTTATGGCGGTTGATTTGTCCTTTGAGCATTGCCTAAAAGGCACTATGGGGTGGCAAGAGCCTTGGCCAGTATCCGGAAGCCCAGTGGTGACAGGTGCAAGCCATCCCTAAGCACGTGGCTTGTCCAGCATATCATCCCAGGCTGACAGACATTGGATCCCCTAGAATGACACCAGTGATTAAGCCAATTGTTAAAACTGATCATTTTGTCTTTGTACTGAGGCATCATTCTTGGCGAAGGCAGGATGCTGCTCAGGGTCAGGGTCATACCAGTCTGGGCTACATAATCGGAGAGCTCCTCAATGTCTCTTTTCATGTAGTCCAGGGAGGTACGTCTCAGGTCATTCACACCGCATGGACAATGACTGAATCATATTTGTACTTGCTTTGGAGTGACCTGAGTGCATGTGTAATGTGGCGGATCCTAGCCCCGATAGGCAGCTCACCGTTACCCTCTCCTTATTCAGCCTGGTAAGTGGAACATCGGTGTGTCTGACTATAGAGTCACCTATTACTAATGTCTCTGGCATAGTATTTTGCCTTAGGGGCTGTGAATGTGTGACACACCTGTTGCTTGAGGTATGTGTTGTAGGTGTTGTGTTTTCTGGGCGTGTATTTCTGGGTGTCTGCTTCGGAGGCCTCTGTTGTTCTGCTAAGTTTTTACAAGAGCCTCCGAGTATGTCTTTGTGTTTTATGTGTTTGGTTTGCATTAGTGGTGGTTATATGTGTGACTGGTTTTGCTTTGGGTGTGGGTACCATCTCTTCCTGACTGGTCTTGCCAGTCCTGAGTTGAGAGAGTTCAGCCTCCAGTCTGGCTATATAGTTGCATCTCTCACAAGTATATGTGTTAGTAGGAAGGAGGAGAGGGTTGTCTGTGTACATGAGACAATTGTAACATTGTCTTAAGATTCCCAGATTAACCAGCTGAACAAGAGAGGATGCTAGTGGTCTACCACTCGACATACTAGAATATTTTAAGGAGTGTTGTGCCTTTAAGGGAAGTGGATATTCACAGGGGTAGTGGATACCTGTAGTGCTTACTTTAGGGTAAGAGTGCTTGGTTTTATGAGTGCTTGCTAAGGATAGAAGTTCGAAAACAAGTGCTGATATATACAGCTAGATAGACTGAATAGAGTTTCTAAGGGAAAAATTGAAGAGCAGACTTGGCGGAGCCAAAAAGTTAAAACCTGTATAGAATAGTTTACACCTGTATAACCGCTGCTGGCTAGGTGCCCGACCGTGCAAAAGCCCGCCGCCTCTGAGGCGGATTTTTATACAGGGAACTTGAAAAGAGCTGGAAATGGTCCAAGGCAACCAATGAATTACAGCTCAAGTGCTGAGATCACTTCCCAGGGACAGATAGGCTGCTCAAGGCTCCCCACTCCCACTGGTGAGCTCAGAAACTTCCTTCTATCCAAGTAAGGCAATGGCCAACACAGGAACTACACACAGCCCAGAATACAGCAAAGCCTGTATACTGGTCTTAACTAGTCGAGCAAAGGCGGAAAACAAGGAGTATTTTTTTTGTTTTTAGAGAAGAACACAGAAATGCAGTCAGGCAAACAGTAAAAACGATTAACACAGGCTAGCACACTTTAGTGAGCAGCCTCAGCAATTAAATTATCAAAAACAGTAATATTCGACCAGAGTCGACCAAAATACTACTTTTAAGTGCAGATACTTTAGAATACAGCAGCAAAGCAAAAAACAGTTGTATCTTATTAAATGAAAGCCAGAGAGGACAATGCAGATAAAAAGAGCCAAAAGTACTTAAATCAGGAAAGTGGTCGCTTCTTTCAGTTCTCTGTAGCCAGGACCCCTCTGCAGGACCACGTGGAGCTCTGCTTGGGTATATAGCCAAAAAAAAATGCCCTGAGGCGGATTTTTATACAGGAACTTGAAAAGAGCTGGAAATGGTCCAAGGCAACCAATGAATTACAGCTCAAGTGCTGAGATCACTTCCCCAGGGACAGATAGGCTGCTCAAGGCTCCCCACTCCCACTGGTGAGCTCAGAAACTTCCTTCTATCCAAGTAAGGCAATGGCCAACACAGGAACTACACACAGCCCAGAATACAGCAAAGCCTGTATACTGGTCTTAACTAGTCGAGCAAAGGCGGAAAACAAGGAGTATTTTTTTTTTGTTTTGTTTTTAGAGAAGAACACAGAAATGCAGTCAGGCAAACAGTAAAACGATTAACACAGGCTAGCACACTTTAGTGAGCAGCCTCAGCAATTAAATTATCAAAAACAGTAATATTCGACCAGAGTCGACCAAAATACTACTTTTAAGTGCAGATACTTTAGAATACAGCAGCAAAGCAAAAACAGTTGTATCTTATTAAATGAAAGCCAGAGAGGACAATGCAGATAAAAAGAGCCAAAAAGTACTTAAATCAGGAAAGTGGTCGCTTCTTTCAGTTCTCTGTAGCCAGGACCCTCTGCAGGACCACGTGGAGCTCTGCTTGGGTATATAGCCAAAAAACGCCCTGAGGCGGATTTTTATACAGGGAACTTGAAAGAGCTGGAAATGGTCCAAGGCAACCAATGAATTACAGCTCAAGTGCTGAGATCACTTCCCCAGGGACAGATAGGCTGCTCAAGGCTCCCCACTCCCACTGGTGAGCTCAGAAACTTCCTTCTATCCAAGTAAGGCAATGGCCAACACAGGAACTACACACAGCCCAGAATACAGCAAAGCCTGTATACTGGTCTTAACTAGTCGAGCAAAGGCGGGAAAACAAGGAGTATTTTTTTTTTTGTTTTGTTTTTAGAGAAGAACACAGAAATGCAGTCAGGCAAACAGTAAAACGATTAACACAGGCTAGCACACTTTAGTGAGCAGCCTCAGCAATTAAATTATCAAAAAAACAGTAATATTCGACCAGTCTCGACCAAAATACTACTTTTAAGTGCAGATACTTTAGAATACAGCAGCAAAGCAAAAAAACAGTTGTATCTTATTAAATGAAAGCCAGAGAGGACAATGCTGATAAAAAAAGCCAAAAAGTACTTAAATCAGGAAAGTGGTCGCTTCTTTCAGTTCTCTGTAGCCAGGACCCCTCTCTGCAGGACCACGTGGAGCTCTGCTTGGGTATATATTTGTTTCTGATACCTTTTCACAGTTGGCTAACTAAAGTGTGTTTTTACATTAAGAAGACTTGGCCAACAATTCTAGTGGCAGTAGGTAGGTAGCCCGGTCTGTTCAAGTTGGGAAACCAATGGGGGTGTAATGTGACAATTACATGTTGTAGCTAGCTGGTACATTTTCACATTTGACTAACCAAAGTGTGTTTTTACATTAAGACTGGGACTGCAGTTCTTGTCACAGTAGAAAGGTAGCCTGGTCTGTCTGAGTTAGGAAACACACAGGGAAGCTTAAAGTGAGACAAGTTCATTGGCCAGAGGGCTTTTTGGTTGGTTTTGTCACTTTTCTTTGAGTTTATAAATTCTGCTGCTTGTTGCACAGTGGCATTTAGCAGTGCCCTTTACAGATGCAAACAACTTAGAAACCTATAAAACTTCCCCTGTAACTTTACCCAGTGCTTAATTGTGCAAGGAGTGACTTGTTTGCGTGCTGAGGACCACTGAGTCATGACTTCAGTCATACATAGCCTAGTTGTAGTTTCTACCTTCACAACTACCAAGTTAGCCTGCTGTACCACCGTTTTGTAGTTCACCTAAAAAGACATGACACCATGGATGGGCACTTTCCCTATTTCTCTGCTGGCAGCTTAGTAGATATTGGCATCCTGAAACAATGTAGGAATTGCCTCATGTTTACTGACAGCTAACACTTAAGAAAATGGATACAGTATGTGCGACATGGCACTGGAGGTAAGACTCTTACACAAAACTGATCAAAATAACAATCCGGTTGTCAGTAACATAAACATTACACCCATCACACATAGTACTGACCCAACACATAGACCAACATATGTTGATACTTAAAACAAACCTTCCTAAATCCCAAAGACCTCCTAGACATTCATCCTACAAAAAGAATCCTCAGCAACCCGAAAAGCACTCCACCAGAGCAACACATAACACATACAGCCACACCTTTTGGAGCCTCAGCTACGAAGCTCATAAGGCAAGCCAACATATTACCCAATTTTTAATCATAGCAGACTCCATTGTGAGATATACAGATGTCCCGTGCTCAATAAACTGAATAAGAAAAAAATCACGGTCAGTTGTCTATCAGAGGCCAGGATCCACTAAATCACTTGCACACTCAACTCATTAGACCACAAGTACCAGGATGACTCAGTCAAAGTGCATATTGTGTAAATGACCAGAAAAGTACCTTCCTGGACAATATGAAGAGAGACAATATTTGTCAACATGGAAGGATATGGTCAACAAACCATGTTGCTTTGCCAAGGATGGCCACACCCCTTTAGTCTTTCAAATATCAGCTAAAACATTGTCCTCCCCCACTGTGCCTTTTTTTAGGGAATGCCAAAGTGGCACCCTTCTGACAGCAAAAATAACCCAAAGGAATCTAAAGGTGTTGCTCCTCAATGCCAGGTCCCTGAACAAGAAACTCCACTTCCTCCAGGCTCTCCTCACTCTGGAGAATGTGGACATATGTGCAGTTACTGAGACATGGTTTAAAGCCACAGATAGCACCTTGGCAGTGCAGGGCTACAATGCCCTCTACACATTCAGATACATCAAATGCAGGTACCAAAGGTGGAGGTCCCTCAAACTATATCAACAACAAACTCACCTCAAGAACAGTTAAACAGAATGACGTGCTTGAGTGTGTCCATGTCCAGATTTTCATAGGCAAAGCCTAATATCATATTGTTGCAAGCTAAAGGTCACCTGTCAGGACCCAAGTAACGCTCACATTCAATCCAATACCATACTCTTGGGGGACTTCAACTAATTCAGTACAAACTGTGATACTTACATAGCCCTAAACTTATAGGCCCAAAGATTCCTGGACGTTGTTAATACAAATACCTTGGATCAGATAGTCCATACACCCACTAGGGTGCAAACATGCTCAACCTGGTACTCACAAATATGGGAGGTTGTAACCCCTAGTGTAATGTCCTGTCTGGAAAGATCAGACCACAAAGCTCTCTCCTTCATACTAAAAATCAGTTCCATGCCCCTGGTTAACATTGTAGCATTTAAGAACTATTCTAAGGCAAACTTCCTACTACTAAGTAAAATCCTGTCAAAATTTCAAGCTTCCCCCAAACCCTGAGAAGATAGCTGCATGTGCAGAATTGTTCACAGAAATACTGTGCAATCACATTAATATATGCATAGCAACAGCTGTGCCTACTAGAAATAAGCATAGAACTAACTCAAAAAAAAAAAAAACAGTCCTTACTGGTGCAATCCAAACTTAAACAGGTTCTACAACAAAAGAAAAAAGTCACAGCCAAGATTAGGAAGTGTTAGGCACAGTATGGTAAAACACTTACATCAATCTAAACACACAACTAAGAGGGAAAATTAAGTCTATCAAAGCTAATTTTGAGTTAAAGATAGTCTGCCAGGCAAAGGATAACCACACGGATTTCTTTAGTGATGTCCAAAACCTCAACACTGTGCAAAACTAACTGTAAATGTAGCTACCTACACACAGCTGGAGGATAAAGCAAATCTGCTGGCCAAAAATTCAGCTCCAATTTTACTCATTCTCTCCCCTGCACCCCCCCCCCCCCAGGAAATACCATCAAACAACCCCCTCCCCAAGTATCACTAGGAAGCAGGCCCTAGATGTGCTAAGGCCAAAAACATTGCATTGATGGGCCCTGATAAGATCCGGGGATGCCTCCTAAATAGCCTTAAACATGACCTATCAGGACCACTGGAGTCAATGGCTGACCACAGCCTCCAGACAGACATTGTGCCATGTGAATGGAGAACTACAAGAGTCATCACCTTGTGAATGGAGAACTACAACAGTCATCCCTCTACACAAGAGTGGGACAGCAATGGACCCTAGGAACTACAGACCCATAGGTCTGACTGATCTCATATGCAAAGTCATGGAAAGAATTATCATGGAAATGATTAATAAGACCATAGAAAATCTTCAGATACTGGATACAACCCAGTTTGGTTTTGTCAAGGGCAGATTATGCATACTTAACCTGCTGGACTTCTTTGAGAAGGTCATCAAGACAACGGATGAGGGCAAAATGGTGCATACTACCTATCTTGACCTGGTTAAGGCATTTGATACAACACCTCTCTCAAGAACTGCAAACAGATTCATGGATATAGGCATAAACCCATATGCTTCATGCTGGATTGCCAGCTGGCTCTCAGGTAGTACCCAGGAAGTTAGGATGGGGAGCCTACATCTGCAAAGAGGCCAGTCACTAGTGGAGTCCCTCAGGGCTCTTTTTTGACATCTACTTCTCAGAAGTCAAGACCAATCTCAAGGGCCTCTGGTTGAGCTAGTTTGCATATGACTGCAAACTAGGAGCAGTTATTGACTCCCCCCAAGACACTAATATCATACAGGGAGGACTAATACAGACAAATGTCCGGTGCCAAAGCCATGGCATACAACTCAATGTCAAGAAATGTATAAGAATGCCCTTTGGGTAGTCAGCCACCCTAGGAAATTACTTCATTGACTGCACATCCATAAGAGCTGAACCAGTAGTCAGGGACTTGGCCATGCATGTATATAGTAACTTGGCTTTTGACCAACATGTGTCTAAGGTAGTAAGGAAATCATTCTATTTTGCTCAACTTAAAAGCAAGGGCATGGCATCTAGGTCCAAGGAAGTCATTATTCTACTATATTCAGTCCTCATCAGGCCCATCATTGAGTATAATGCCCCTTTGGTATGTACCTGATCAGGCACGTGCAACCTCCACAGGGGTTCCTCACAAAAAGAATACAGGGCATAAACTGCATGTCCTTTGCAAATTGCCTCAAAGCCTTTTCATTATACTCTGTTTCCCACAGACTGCTGAGAGGTGAGCCATAACTGGCATATAGGTATCCCTGAATCCCACTCTGATGGACATTTTGCATATCCATAAAATGAAGAACATCAGAATTATTCAATCTAGGGATTTAAACTTTGTTTGTGTCATAAATAGAACACGTTAGAGGAACAGGTATGTGTTTTAGAGAATTCCCCTTCTCTGGAACAAGCTCCCCATCTATGTGAAGCAGAGTCCTTCACTGACTCTATTCAAGAGGAACCTGGACCAGGGGATGGGAAACTGGAAATGCACTTTGAGTCTAGCATCTATGTCTTTAATGGACAGAGGCAGCCTATAAGTCTTGCCCTAGCTTATGTATACCCCTTAAAATAGCCTCTGAGGCACATAAACTTGCAGGATACAATTGAAATGCTTGTCTAGGCTTATAAAGGTCCCAGTGGTCGTTAGCCTAGTATACACCTATGAATGTATAATCACTGCTTTTTCTGTACTAGGTCACAAAATGTGAATTCATACACATGTCCTCTTACTCAAAACGTTATTCTCAGCTGAAAAAGTACCTCCTGAAAATGGTAAAATGTCAGTGTAATACTTCGATTCACGTAAGCTAATTAAGCCATAAACTCCTACTTACTTACACATTCCTTATTTCCTCAGCTTTAACCCCCTCCATACTTAAAACTGCAGTTATACTAATTAACTGCTAAAGTACGTCCGATTTTGTGCTGTAAGCAGTCTCAGCCATCTATATAACCCTCTACCAAAAGATATATTCACTTGTACATAAATGCAATACAAGTTTTATAATACTGCTTACCTGTCTCTACAACTACAGAAATTTCATATATGTATATTTACCTCTGTATTCCCAACAAGTGTATAATGATATACACTTTAGCTCTTGCAGTATATCTCTGTAATTGTCAAATTTTAATGCGTTCCAGGGCTAAAACTGAAAATGGGCTACCTCAGTTAAAAATTTTAAGTAAATAAATAAATATGAACTTGATGAGTGGGATGTGCATTATGCTACAATTTACAGAGTGTGCAAGACTGCTTCTTTACAATTATTAAATTACTACATTTAATTTAGTGGGCTTTTCCACAGAAAAGTCATTCTAAGAAGATTTGTACTTGTCATCCACCTTCCCCGGAACTAATCACATCATTTTGGATTTGACCGGTGTTTATGAGCAGGGCAAGCTTTACACATCAATGCATAACACACATCCAGATATGTATTTCTATTCGAATGAAACCACTTCTTTATATTAATTTATTCAGATTCAATCTTTATTTAATATGATTCAAACCACTTCACCTTTAATTCAGTACAGTGGCATTGTTCTCTTCGTGTGCTTTGATCATTTATTGTCTTGGCTGCAAAGGTCGGCAATCATACTGCAGCTTAATAATCTTTAAGATTCTGGAATCCCACCAATTATCCCTAGACTAAACATTCTGATGATATGCCAACTGAGCTGCAATCTGTCAATCTAACAGGTCAGCACTGTTGATACATCAAACAGCAAGGCTTCATTAATTTACCATGTTTCCCAATGGGACATCCCAACATATGACTAATTGGTAGGGGAGATGCCCCTGGAAAACCAAAACATTCATTGAACCACTGGCTATTACCCTGATGGCCACTTCTGACACCATCCAGCTTAGAACCTCCATCCTGTGCTATTCCAACTGTTAGGACACTAAAGCATCCCATAAATATTCTTCCTGGTGAAAGTCAGTAGGGGTCCTTCTGCACTTACTTGTCCGGTTGAGGAGGGTGGGTAGGAATTAATTCACTTTACCAAATCTGTTATAGAAAGAGGTTGAGCTGGTTGTGTGTTTCACCTTAAATTACCTCCTACTTAACTCTGCCTACTCCTGCCTGACTCTAAAGCTTCTCCTGTTTATCTGTTTCCCTTTCCCTTTAGTTCAAGCCCCCTTATGCCTTACCTGATCATTCCTATCTAACCTACCCTGACTATAAACACTGGTACTGGTCAAAGGAAAGTGGAGAAGAACAATGTGTAGTGTGTGCAATTAATTCCTTTTAGGTAACTTGTTTAAGTTTGAAAAAACAATCACCATACTTTTCAGAACTTCCTGGAGACTTGCCATAAACTCCCATCAGTATTGGCAATGACTGAATTAAAATACTCGTGCAAACTCTTTGGAATCTGCCTAGACTCTCCTCCAAATTTCTCAACTGAAAAAAAAAACAGCTAAGTGTTCACTGACAACTGAAATTTTATTACAAAATTAGAAATATTCTCATTCAAGAAGGCTGAACTTCCATTACTAAACACGTGTTAATCCGTTGATTAGAATATATACTGGAACTATCAGCATCATAAAAAATGTTGCTTATGGACTACTGTAAATAAACTAGGTCATTATTTAACATTAGCTATTTCTAAAGAATAAAGTTATACTTAAATGAAGATTAACTATCTACCAATAAAAGAATGAGCCAATCTATATGAAGAATACTAAATATGTACCAAAACCAAATGAGCCAGTCACATTCTTACAGCTCTTACCTACTAATTACTGCTCTGTAACTTTTATGAACAATGAAGACAATTTGCAAGGCAACTGCTTTACAGCATTTACATCATTACAAAGAGGTGGAGTGACTGACTGATTAACAGACAGGGACAGCTCCCAAAATAAAAACTGTCACATACCATGACCAGCTAAGATAATTTAGCCAAGGCTAATATACACTCATGTTTCAGTCCTTTCCATTAGCCACAACAGACAATGCACAATCCCACAGTATGCAACTCACTGCATCACATTATCAGAAACTCCAACAATCACAACTCTTTTAAAGCAGCACACCTCAACAACTTAGCAAATTTAACAAGATTCAAATGTTTTGATAAAGTTTATCAATGCAAATTCAGATATGAAGCACTCTTACTGATACTTCAGTCTGTACATAATGTACCTATTTATCATTTGGTATTTATTTTAATCTACAAAATTAGTTTAAATATGTTTTGTCTGTATGCCTGATCAAACAATGTAAAGAGATTATCTTAAAATGACAGCTCTTGAACATCACACTGTAATCATAGCTGTATTGAAACAGTTTGTATTTTTATGTGAATATGGCCCAGAACAGGAACACAGAGCATCTTTAGACGACTCATTTCTCCAGGTTAACAAATAATGAAATCAAATGCATTTAACACTGTTAGACAGTGATGGAACTAAAAAAAAGTTTGTGGTTTGATTTCAAGAAAATGTACCATTTTTTATGGATTCTGAACTGAGACCCATACCTATTTCAGAAGTTTTCTTTCTAAGCTACCTCTTTGGTGCTTGTAGAGAGAAATCTGTACTAAAGACCTCTTGTTTTTCATCTCACCATGTAAGGTTACCCAACTGATATTCTTTGAGCTATATCAAAGGAAGCAAAGACACTGAAACTATGATAAAAACAATAGGGATTTAGATTTTAGGTTTGCCAGCAATTCCCCCACAAACAGTCTAACATTTTATCAACAGTGCGGTGTGTGAGTAGCTATCAATAAAAAAAAAATGGCGAGGCAACAGACTGTTTAAAAATTTCTGATTTAGAGAAAAGTGTCAGCATGCCACCTTAGCAATAATTCTCTCGTTGGGATACCAGATAATTAAAACTCATTTTGTCGCTTGGTACACAAATCTTACATTCTGTCATTTTCAATTAAATTATTTGTATTCTGCAAGTGTAAAAAATATATCTAGAAGGCATAAATGCTTTTGAAAATTCACTTTACTTGTATTTACATGTCGACTGTTCTGCCTTCATTTTAAATTAATAGTTCGAAAACATACCTTTCATCAGCATATCAGTGCCGGAATAATATTTTATGTCAATATGTGCATTAACCATCATGGCAAAACAAATTACTAGCATCATGTTGATTTTCCTTAAGTTTTTATCAGAACATGTCTAGATCATTTATTTAAAAGGGAAGTCATGTGTCCCAAGGCTGTAGTTCTGCTTTTATTTTATTAACACAGCACAGAATCATCTAATTAGCAGAGTAAGCTCATGTCTGCATTTTTTGTTAAAGTAGATGAATCTTTATCAGTACTAGTCCCTAAACTTTCTTAAAATTATTCTTGTCTTTTGATGGAACATTAAATAATCAGCACTTACGCACCACTATCTTTGTGCATTTTACATGCGGTGAGCAGAACGCAGCTTTACACTGAACCATGGCTTCCCTTATGGTATACTGAAAGCAAACAAGTATTGAAATACAAGCAGATTAGAATTCTGCAGGAAGATTACGAACTTATTAAAATAAGGCATAAGCTCATTTATTAACCTTAGCACACTGATGATGCAGATTCATATGGTTCTGATTACTGTACAAGTATATTACACACGCATGGCTGTTTTCAGTAACAGTCCACAACAGCAGAATAGAAAGCGTATTGTGTAAAATCATATAGTGGAGTAAATAAATTTAACACTAATTATCTTAGGTTTTAAGCATCAGATGCAATCCTATTTCTAAGGTGTCACAATCTATCAATATAAAGACAACCAGAGAGTGCAGAGGTTTAAATAAACATAAGAAAAACAATATTGTGGAATGCCATCATGGAAGTATCGAATAGAGAAAACTATAAAGCAGTTAAGACAAGAAGTGTCACTGTTAGAAGAGTACAGAAGAGGGAACAGGTCAACAAATATTCTCAGAAAGATAGAAGTGATAAAAGCAATGCACAGTATCAGAACAGATCAGGATCTATCAAGCACTACTGCAAATAATAAGCTAAAAATATCAGCACAGGCAGAAAAACTTAGAAGATATGCAGATAAATATAAAGGAAAAATACAAAATAAGCAATTTATTAATGACTCAAAAATGTTTTACAGAGAATTGGGAAACAAGGCAAAAGGAATCGAAACACTACCAAAAAAAGAAAAATTAGATACATTTTGGAGAAACAGCTATGAAGATCCTGTGGAATGTAACAAAGATGATGAACTGATAGAAGAAGTAAAAGAAAGAATAAGTTCAAATGTACAGGATATGAAATGGGATGAAGTAATGGCCAGAGAGATTGAAACAAAGTTAAGAAAATCTCCTAACTGGAAAACCCCAGGCCCAGATGCAGTAGCTAATTTCTGGCTAAAAGTATTGACATCTTTACATTTACATTTGATTTAGCCATCAGTAAGAACTATTTATATGCACACCCCATAACAGACGCCAGCCTGGTTAACAACAGGAAAAACAATACTCTTCCTTAAGAGCGAACCTGCAAGCTATCCTAAAAACTATAAATCAACAACTTGCCTTCAGACAATGTATAAATTACACACTGGAATCGATGCCGACAGAGGTTACAGTCATTTAGAAGAAAACTCAATCATGGCAATAGAACAAAAGGCTAACAAAAGAAAGTCATATGGAACAAAGGATCATTTGTTGTTAAAAAAGTCATAATAGAGAACTATAAAAAAGGGGAAGAATCTAAGTATGGCATGGATAGACTACAAAAAGCATTTGACAGTATCCCACATTCATGGATAAAAGAGCACTTAAAATTGTATACGATACACCCTACACTGATTGATTACATTACAGTGACCATGAAACAGTGGCAAACCACTCTGCAGTTAAGCCATGATAAAAGACAATTTATTATGCCAGGGATAAATATTCCAAGGGGGATATTCCAGGGTGACTTTTTGTCACTGCTGCTGTTTTTTGTCATGCCCTTACCTATTAAGCTGTGTACTTAACAGATTAGGTCATGGCTACAGTTTGGCTCTCAGAAAACAATAAAGTGTAAAGACTTATCTTCTTTTTGTGGATGATTTAAAACTGTACAGTTCATCAGATGAGGAACTGAAAACAAAACTGCAAGTGGTCACAACATTTTCAGATGTTATAAGAATGTAATTTGTCTTGAAAAATGTGCCAAAGCAACCTTTAAAGCAGGAAAGCTGCAACACTAAGAAGGCATCAGCCTGGGACAGAGATGTGATATAAAAGAACTTGAGCAAGATGGAGTGTATATATATTTGGGAATTGATGAAGGATCAGCAATACAACATGAACAAATATGAATAAAACTAAGTAAGAAGAATATTTTAGAAGACTAAAATTAATACTGAAAACAGCTCTGACATCTAGGAGCACATTCCAAGCTATTAACCAATTTGCTCTTCCTGTCCTAACTTACAGTTTTGGAGTGATTCACTGTCCCCAAAAAGTACTAGATCAGGTGGATAGGAAAACATGAAAAATGCGTCAGTGTATATCTAGACAACATAACTAAACACGCTATATTAGGAACAGTTCCTAATATAGCGTGTTTAGTTATGTTGTTGTGCTTCTTCGTTGGTGAATAAACATCGTTGTGGACATATTAACTCTTGTGCCTTATTCGAGTAAGTGCCAGCAAGCATATTTGTATTAGCAGTGACGGAGAGTTTCCGTTTTGTTTCGTGGATTTCTGGTGTTGCTGTAGTGCTTTGGAGATTTTTAAAACCAAAAGAAGAAAGGTTTATATTGGCGGCCCAAGACAGCGGACTACATACACATTGGTTTACAAAGTCCATTGAGCATGGGGAGAGACAGACAAATACAAGTTTTGTAAAACAGAATTGGAAACAGTTGCACATCTTGTTGCTGGTTGTGATATATTAATGGCAGAAGGACTGTCTACTGAAAGGCATAATAATGTAGCGAGTCTGTTGCATTGGGGATTGTACAAACATTATAATACTGAAGTAGCTGAAAAACATTGGAAACATGAGCCACAAAGCATTATAGAAAATGATGAAGTTTATATCACATGGGAACACCCATTACCAACAGTTCAAAAACAGATGCGAGAAAACCAGATATAGTTGTCCATGAAAAGAAGACAAAAGTAGTGCTGATCATTAGAATTGCTACACACTGATTACAGTGTCTTATGTACAGAGACACACAAAGTCATATACACACACTGATTACAGTGTCTTATGTACAGAGACACACAAAGTCATATACACACACTGATTACAGTGTTTTATGTACAGAGAGACACAAAGTCATATACACACACTGATTACCGTGTCTTATGTACAGAGAGACACAAAGTCATATACACACACTGATTACAGTGTCTTATGTACAGAGACACACAAAGTCATATATACACACACTGATTACAGTGTCTTATGTACAGAGACACACAAAGTCATATACACACACTGATTACAGTGTCTTATGTACAGAGAGACACAAAGTCATATATACCCACACTGATTACAGAGACACAAAGTCATATACACACACTGATTACAGTGTCTTATGTACAGAGAGACACAAAGTCATATACACACACTGATTACAGTGTCTTATGTACAGAGAGACACAAAGTCATATACACACACTGATTACAGTGTCTTATGTACAGAGAGACACAAAGTTATATACACACACTGATTACAGTGTCTTGTGTACAGAGAGACACAAAGTCATAAAATAACAGGATTTGCAAGCAGAAACAAGGCCAATGTTGAAGAAGGATCGCCAGACAGTTCCAACAGTAGTAGGCACAACAGGTCTTACAAAAAGAAATTTACAGTCATACTTAGGTATGTTACTGATACATGTAACTCCATATGAACTGCAGGAGGATTCAATTCTTCGCACATTGCAGGTACTGTGAAGAGCACTTCTGGCTAACATCAAAGATTGAAACAATACTAATTTCATGAACTTTAATCATACTTTGATTTAAGAATGGGGTCCATTCCCATCATGGTATTGGGAACCCAAAAGACTTGGGAGGCATTAAAAAGTGTAATCACGGAATAACACAATATGTTTTACGGTCTATATGGTGCTAAGTAGGATAGATGATGGTTAGCCATCACAGAAAATAATTTTTGCACCTAGTGGAAGAACACATAGTAGCATTCTTATTTATTTTTAAGATAATCTGAAACATGGCGATAAAGTGACATAATCAATACGTATGATCTGGAAATATACATACAGACAGAAAAACATACAGCTAATGTTCATGTCATGCTTAGATTGCTACAATGACACTCCAAAATCATTGAAAAGACAGGCTTGTTAAGCACCTTTCAGACATCAGAAAAGTGCTTAACAAGCTTTTTAAGCACCTCCTCAGCAATGTTAGCCACTTGTTTTGCACTAAAACATTAGCTATGCTCAGCAGCCATAATAGAAGTGTCAGGAAGTTGTTATAAACACTTTATTCAGACATTTATTTAAGTCTAAAATGAAGTATTTACTGCCTCCTTAATTCTCCTTGTGGGTGGCTGCTCTCTGTGTAGCATCAGTTTGTGGATTACAGCTTGTAAAGAACCATGGTGTCTATATTAGAACACCAAAGTTTCAAAACTTCGAGTGTTCTAATATCAAACCCTATTAATCGAAAATTTAAAACATCGAACATACAGAACTGCGAATTTTTTTTCCTAGGGAAAAAATTTGCTGTTCCAAAACACATACACACAACACAATCACACCAAACAAACAGAAATCCACACACATACACCTAAACTCTTACACTTAACCCTACACTAAAGTATACATACACCACTAACTATCCACTTAGCTTAACCCAAACCCTAAACCTAAGGTCCATCACTATCACACAGTCACCTCACCCACGCCCTAACCCTAACTCACCTATCCCGCCCTAACCCTCATGTCCACACAATCGCACACTTACCTGACCCGCACCCTAATCCTAACTCACCTAACCAGCCCTAATCCTCACGTCCACACAATCGCACACTTACCTGAACACGACCCATAACTTTCCACCACAGCGCTGAAAATACCGAAGCAACAGAAACGGACAACTCAATTCTTTCCCTAGGAAAAAATGTGGTTTTCTGTTTCTTCGATATTTTCAGCATTCGCTGAAAACGGGTCAATATTAGAACACTCAAAGTTTTGAAACTTCAGTGTTCTAATATAGACCTGACCCATGCACTACAAAGAATTATGATTGAATCTCACCAATTATAACATGAGATTTTATGTGTTCTCAACAAGGTGAAGATTCACCTCTTGAGCTTCACTCTCAGTTGAATTTTTGCCATCCATGTTCTAAACACGTAACATCCTATTTCTGATAAGAAACCAATTGCAAAATATATACAATTCAAGAGAACTGTGACATTTGCTGGGATAGTGTCACACAAGACAAGGAAGCCAGAGTGATCCCAGCAAGATATGAGTGGAAATATTAAAAGTCTCTACCAGCAGCCTGAATGCTGATAAACTAATTTTACCATTTGAGTTTGGTAGTCTGTGTAAATACCCCTACATCTTCACCATTTCAAGCACTCAGTATATTCTGGTTATTTCCTGTTGTGCTGAAGTTGCCAAACAAAGACAACTGAAGCAGTATTCTAGAGCAGGCAGATGATGACGGAGGTTTCTGTAATTTAGGACTATACTACCTTGGAACAAAATCCCATGATTTTTCTGTACCTTATACAAAATTATCCATACAGCACCTAATTCTGGGTCATCTTTAATTGTTGATATGCAGAATGCTCTCCTAGCCCATTAGAGGGGTCTAATGTGGCCCACAGTGAAGAAAAACTCTGTCAAGAGCGCAGTGGTGCAGTGGTTAATGTTGTCGCCTCACAGCAAGAGGTTCTCTGGTTCAATTTTCAACTGGGATGCCTTCTGTGCGGAGTCTGCATGTCCTCCCTGTGTTCACGTGGGTTTCCTCTGGGTACTCCGGTTTTCTTCCATATTCCAAAAACATGAGTCTGCAGTGTTTCTCTCTGGGCCTCCTCTGAAAATAGGCTCTGTCCTAGTCGGAATTTCCCAGTCAACAAATGTTAAATAAATAGATAAATAAAGAAAAAGTTCTTCATTCCGTCTCACTAGAACAAGTATTATAATTATCCATATCCATTTTCAAGCCTCATCCATAGACAATGCAAGAATAAATCCAACATATATGCAACAGTTCTGTCAATCAATATTACATAAAACATCAGCATTTTCGTTAACAAGGATTACCTTCACAGAAGTTCAATATCAGATAACTTTGAAATACATATTTTTTGCATTGCTTGTGTACATCACTTTCGTGTCTACAGAAAGGACATCTTGTATATCAAGTTACACACACACATGCGCGCATGCACACACACACACACACACACACACACACACACACACACACACACACACACACACAGAATACAATTAGATAGACAGAGAGAAAGACAGTGGAGAGATAAAAGAAAGTGAGACCTCTTAGATGGAGCTAAATTTCAATATATGACTGACTATGAGAATACATTAATGTGGTACAAGGAGAATGGTGATAAATACGGTTTAGTACCATACAATCTATCTCACATAAATTTATCACTTTTCTACCCATATTTAAAGAAATTACTAGTAAATACAAGTGACTACAACTCTAGACACCATGCAATATTCCACCATTAAAGTGACTACTAAATAACATCCAATCTATTAAAAAAAGTTACCATACAGACATAAACCATACTGGGTCTCTGGTGCAGAAGGATAAAATCATGACTATGACCCAAATGACATAGATAAATTAGGTAAAGGAAATTGTTGGTGAAGATGACAGTGAAAACCGAGCACTGGATAATCCATTCTGGAGAAGGCAAGGCAGTCCAGGCTGCTGTGAAGATGACACCAAAGCAAGGCTTGGAAAAATGTCAGAAAGCAATGATGTCTTTTGGCAAGCTCAATTCACCAAATGATGTTACATACACACACTGAGGGTGAGATCTGCACATGTATGGAAATGAGCAAGTGTCAGCTCACCAGTACTGTGGAGTGCAGTCTATAAGATGCTGCCACAAAAGGAGATACTGCCAGCCCAATTATCTGGAATTTTATAAATAATTATGTGTCATTTGTGAATATCAACATGATTCATATGCTTGTGTTACAAATGTATTAGAACTGTATGTCATATAAGATGGTTTGTACAGACGTGCGCTGAAGAGATATTTTGTACAGTACTGAGCTAAAATGTAAGCGCAATGTACTCTGCTGGATTAGAACAGAAGTGTGCCTGCACTATTCCAACTGTTTAGATGCATATATTTTAACAATGGAAACTGGAGCACCAGAGGTTAACTTCACAAAAATAGCTGAAATTAAATTACTTTATAGCCACGTAACAAAATAATTTTATCTTTCAGTTTTGGTGCAGTAACAGACACAATTTCTAGAACTACAGGTTCACTGTATTGTCTTGGAAGTGTTTTTATTGTTTTATGACTTCCAGGATCTGCCTTAGATCTACGAAAAAGCTCGTCTATGTATTTTCACAGGTAGATACTAAATGCTACCAGCTGCATCAATGGGGGTTTTACCTGGGATAGAGTCAGATGACAAGAAATGATGTCATTCTGCAAGTATTCCCAGCAGTAATATTTGGGATATTAATTTAAGAACTCTTTGAGAGAGATAAAGTATTCTGCATTTGTCTTTGACCTGACATCATCTGCAAGACCCATTCACCACATCTGTCTTGCTTGCTCTGAAGTAAGTTATTAGGGTCCTGTAATTCTCTTAGATACAGTCAGGAATATAGCAAAGCTTAGCTTAGGTGTTTTTCTTTATTTATTTGAGACTATCCTGCAATGTTGTTTTAAATATTTCCTGTGATTTTGAACTCTGATGTTACTGTGATTATATACTGAGTATTTTCTTGTTCTTTTATTATTAATAAATATATTTAAACCTTTCACTGTGGCTGATATTTGTGAGACATATTTAAGTTCTGAGAGTACTTGCATATTTATTTGTGACACTGTGTAGGCCTCTCCTAATAGCCTTGCTCTTGGTCAAGCTATCACTTGCATTGATAGTAACATTACACAGTAAGATTGAACACCCTTTGTTAAGGGCCTTAAAGTAGCTGATAAATAGTTGGCTGGTGGAAGTAATTGGGCAGAAGGAGGCATAGCTAATAAACCTGTACCAGCCTTTCTCAGGTAGGTGTGTGTGTGTGTGTGTGTGTGTGTGTGTGTGTATAGATCAAACCTCAAAGTATGTGTATGTGCCAGCTATTTGTGCAGGGACACAAAGCACTGGTTGGACAGAGAGGGTTCTGGAGGTCTTGGCTTGGCCAGTCAGCTGAGATCTCAACCCTACAGCTGTGCTAGTGGGGAGTTTTATTGGGTATCTGGAGAAAGAGGGAGAAACCAGCCCTGGACTGACTGTGGTCTCTGTGTACTCTTAAGGGAAATTGCACTTGATCCAGAGAGCTGCATCTGGAAATACTGTGTGTGTACCTGTCATCCTCCCAATGTATGTCCCCCAACTGGTGCTAGTGGTGGGGATTAAGGCTCCTTGATTACTGGGCCAGTGGTGGGGCATCACAGATGCTTTGAGGATGTGGAAGTAAGATTACAGAAAACCCTAATGGATGCCTAGATGACAACCTCCAATGAGTGTCACTCACCTGAAGAGAAACAAATCGGTCAGCTGGGTAATGGAAGGGCTGATGGTTGCCAAGCTCCAGTGATAAAAAGAATATGAAAAGACCATGCAGTTTATAACTGAAATAAACTTCCAAGCCAGTGAAACAAGTCTGGTCATACAGTAAACACACATAAGCCAAACGTTTAAGTAAAACATTACTAAATAAGTAAACATAAGAAAGATAATAAACGTATTTTGAACTACAGTAAAAATAATACTTAGCTCAGGGAAAAAAACGAAAAGAAGGGCCATCAATTGACAACTGAATACATTCAATGTCTCAGAGAAAGGTAATAACAGCTCATCTTTCAGAAAAGCATAAAAAAGAAACACCACAAAAGGGCCATCACTCAACAATGGAACACACCTATTCTCTCATAGAATGGTAACTTCAGCTCATTTTACTGAAAAGTATAAAAGACTAAAATAACTGCCAAAAATAAAAAAAAAATGTTTAGCTCTATGGAGTAAAGAGATAAAGCTCTGACAGTAGGAAAACTGGAAGAGCTAGTTGTGGGTGGGTGGACTAGGGGATGCGGGTGATCATCATTTGTTACCATGCCCATCCCAGGGAGACGGAGGCAGTCTGATCAGCTGCCAAGTATCTACACAGGACTAAAACTAGCAGTTAACTGTACAGTGGCAAGAAACTGCAAGAATGCCAAATAAATTACAGACATTATTATTTGTTTCTGACATAAACTAATCTGGTTGTTGTTATTCTTCTTTCGGCTTTTCCCGGTTAGGGGTTGCCACAGCGGAACTCTGGTCTGCTAATGATTGGCAGTAGATTTTTACGGTGTCGAGCTGCCAGCTCGACGCCGAACCTTCAACGAAGGCACGCCCATTCACGCATGTCTTTCGAAGGCCACTCGACCGCGGGGAGGACATGCAGACTCCACACAGAAGGCGCTCCAGCCGAGAATCAAACGGGAGAACATCTTGCTGTGAGGCGACAATGCAACCGCTGCACCACCGCAGCTTAAGAATCAAATATAAACAGAAACTTATTCACACGATCATTGCACTTCGAGTTAAAGCCCCAGCTAAAATCTTGGTATTTATTTTCTACAGACCTATTTTATATAACATTTATACATGAATAAGCATTTTACACTGTGCATAACAAGGATTTAGCACTTGCTTTTAAACATACAACTATGCTATTACTACTAACTACTACTGAGTTCTCTAGGTAGCAGTATTAACTAACTAGCTATTAATATGACTTGATATGGAAAACAGGAGGTTTGATAGTAGGATATTTAGAAAGTCATGTTTTGTTAACAATAACTTGCACTATTTGAGTGTACATCCTTTTTCCATCAAGAACATTCCATGTGGGCAAATGATAACACTGTCGAGATCAGATCAAAATACTATTTGCAAGATGAAATAATTGAAATGTTTTGTGACAGGGGCTATAATAAAAATGGTTTGGATTGAACAGCAAAAGAAATTAAGCTTAAAAGCATAGAAAAGTTCCTTCTTATTCTTTTGTGTGGTATTAGTCAACTGACTTCAAAAAAACAACAAAAAATGAATTTGGATGTAGCTTTGTTCATCAGATGTCAGTGAACAGATATAATGTTAGGAGCATGTTTGCTGACAGTTTGAGGATTTTAACAGGAAACACTGATTTGTCAGCTTATGTGAACAACTATCCTACTTTTGTATTTAAAAAAATATTTTACTCTAAAGAGAGTTTTGATAAGGAAAATACTTATATCCCTGCAATGTTTACTTATAAACATAAGTTATAATATTTTATACTGCTTGTAACTATATTTTATAAGGACTCAGCGTTGATATTATGAATTTAGATGACGTCCTTACTATTAATGAATATTTCAACTGTAATTCAGCAGGTACGATATATATATATATATATATATATATATATATATATATATATATATATATAAAGTATGTATGTGTGTACATACATATATATATTTATATATATATATATATATACATACAGTGGCTATAAAAAGTTTACACACCCCTGTTAAAATTAAAATGCCAGGTTTTATGATATAGAAAAATGAGACCACAATAAATCATTTCAAAAGTTTTTCCACCTTTAATGTGCCCTATAACCTGTACAATTCAATTGAAAAACAAATCTGTTAGGGGAAAAAATATAAAAAAATAAAAAACGTACAATACGCTGGTCATATAAGTGTGCACACCCTTAAACTAATACTTTCTTTGTGGGTGCACACCCTTAAACTAATACTTTGTAGAAGCACCTTTTGATTTAATTACAGCATTCAGTCTTCTTGGGTACACACCTGCCATCAATTAAAGAGACTCTGCTTAACCCCAAATAAAGTTCAGCTGTCCTAGTAGGAATTTCCTGGCATTTACTCAGTTGCCTGCTACAGCAAAAGCCACAGTTCGCAGAGAGCTTACAAAGCATCAAAGGGATCTCATTGTTGAAAGGTATCAGTCAGGAGAAGGGTACAAAAAAATTTCCATTGGATATACCATGGAACACAGTGAAGACAAGTCATCAAAAAGTGGAGAAAATATGGGATAACAGTGACGTTGCAAAGAACTGGACGTCCCTCCAAAATTGATGAAAAGACAAGATGAAAACTGGTCTAAGAAGCTGCCAAGAGACCTACAGCAACACTAAAGGAGCTACAAGAATTTCTGGCAAGTACTGGTTGTGTACTACATGTGACAACAATCTCCCGTATTCTCCATATGTCTGGAATATGGGGTACGGCTGTAAGATGGAAGCCTTTGCTTACACAGAAAAACATCCAGGCCAGCTAAAATTTGCAAAACAATACATCACGTTTCCCAAAAGCATGTGGGAAAATGTGTTGTGTTCTGATGAGACCAACGTTAAACTTTTTGGCCACAATTCCAAAAAGTACGTTTGACGCAAAAACACTTTGTATCACCAAAAGAACACCATCCCCACAGTGAAGCATGGTGGTGGCAGTATCATGCTTTTGGGTTGCTTTTCTTCAGCTGGAACTGGGGCTTTAGTCAAGGTGGAGGGAATTATGAGCAGTTCCAAGTACCAGTCACTTTTGGCCCAAAACCTTCAGGCGTCTGCTAGAAAGCTAAAGATGAAGAGGAATTTCACCTTTCAACACGACAATGACCTCAAGCATACATCCAAATGAACAAAAGAATGGCTTCACCAGAAGAAAATTAAAGTTTTGGAATGGCCCAGCCAGTGCTCAGACCTAAATCCAACAGAAAATCTGTGAGCTGTCCTAAAGAGGGCTGTGCAGAAGAGATGCCCTCGCAATCTGACAGATTTGGAGCACTTTTGCAAGGAAGAGTGGGCAAATATTGCCAAGTCAGGATGTGCCATGCTGACAGACTCCTACCCAGGAAGACTGAATGCTGTAATTAAATCAAAAGGGGCTTCAACAAAGTATTAGTGTAAGGGCGTGCACACACAACAAAGTATTAGTTTAAGGGTGCGCATACTTATGCAACCATCATATTGTATGTTTTTTATTTTTTATATTTTTCCCCTAACAGATTTGTTTGTTTTTCAATTGAATTGAACAGGTTATAGGTCACATTAAAGGTGGGAAAAGTTATGAAATGATTTATTGTGGTCTCATTTTTTTATATCACTAAAACCTGGCATTTTAACAGGGGTAAAACAATCAACACCCAACGGACCAAGGGTAGTAGACTTCCACTCGTTTAATAAATAAACACACTATTCACTAAATCAATGTTAAAACAAAAAAGAGTACACAAGTACGTTTTTTTTTTCTTTTTTGTTTTAACATTGTTTTAACATTGATTTAGTGAATAGTGTGTTTATTTATTAAACGAGTGGAAGTCTACTACCCTTGGTCCATTGGGTGTTGATTGTTTTTCTCAGTTTGTTGCTACCCGTTGGTGTTTGTATTTTAACAGGGGTGTTTAACTTTTTATATTCACTATGTGTATGTGTGTGTGTATCTATATATATATATATATATATATATATATATATATATATATATATATATAGCTATACACACACACACACACACACACACACACACACATATATATATATATATATATATATATATATATATATATACAGATCACAATTTGTTCACACTGTGAAGCTGTTACATGGGTATGACAACTCGTATGTTGTATAAAAGGATAAAATAAGATCTCTATTCTATTAAGAAAGATTAAAGTACTGTATTACACATGCACACTAAACAGTGCAAACTTTGTAAAAAAAAATGTATTGTAGTCTACTGCATAGGGTTTTACTTGATTACGGGGCAGGGGGTTAGAAATAAATTAGAAATGAGAGAGACTATTCAGCCGCTCATGCTTCAGGCAGATAAATTCCCAGGTGTTAATGACACAATTAATATAAAGTGTTTTAGGAGCTAGGGGGCAATTTAAATAAATTTCCTAAAGAGTATTTAGTGGATGCTTTTATTTGATGTTTTTATTTAGCTTTAATTAATTGTGTAAATCAAATCGATAGACATCGTATGGCTGTATAAAAGCTGTGAGTTTGAATTACTTGACATTCTGAAGAAGTCTTAGCTATTTAGTGGATGAAAGTGCTAGATAAAGGACATTGCTGCTTTTTGGGTGATGCCGTGGTTTGTATTTGCTTTATTTGTATATACAAGTGCACCCATCCAAGTGCCTCATGATTTTTAAGTTGATCCCTCATATTACTTTCTATTATTCAGTGGGAGTTTATTCCAAAATTGAAATAATGGCTGTGTGATGTACTTTGCTGTGGAGACAGTCATGCAACTTTCCACTTTATATGTACCTTTCCCTCCTCTTGAAGTGGTTAATGATTGAAGGAGTTCCAAATTCAACAATACTCTTACTTCTAACCACAATTTTCCTTTCAAGGATCTATAGCTGATTGAGTATAAACTAAGATATTCAATCATACTAGCATAAGATAAATCCTTGAAATCGGGGATTCTGTTTGCAAATTTCATTTGTAACTATTCCACTGCAATAAGATTACATTTGTTATAAGTCCAGAATGAAGAACTCTATTCCAGAACTGATTTCACACATGATAAAGTTTTACAAGAGTGAAGTTTGATCATGCAGAGATTTTTTTTATGACAGGCCCTACAACGTGTAATGCTTTACATTCAACTGATCGAGCATCAGCCTTAAACCTGAAGTAGTTAGTAATTCTAATTCCAAGATCTGTATATTCAGATATATTCAGTAAATCATGGTTACCCATATGAACAGAAAATTCAGTTGACTTAATAAAATAACACCTCAGCATGGACAAAATGGAGATGCGATAGACTAAACCCTGATTTAATTAATTTCCGCCAGCTTAGAAATCTAGCAAAAAAATCAATACTCTCTGACAAGAAAAACTTCTACTGTAAACTTCAGGAAACTCATATTAACAACTCTAAACAGTTCTGGTCATCAGTAAATAGACTTCTTTCCCCAGGAACTGCTAAAACTCCTTCCCCTCTAAATTCTGACCCAGACACCCCTCTCCAGACTGCTAATGCCTTCAACTCTTTTTTTCTCTGAAACTATTCAATCCCTAGCCAAACAAATGAACCCTAATAACTCTCATATACCAACTAACAAAACTAGCTCCTCTTTCAACTTCTCTCTAAAACCTATATCTACCTCTTTCATCTACAAACTCATTCATAAACTGAAACCCTGCACCCCTTCTGCTGACAAACTCCCTTCTCTTTTCCTTCAGAAAGCTGCCAAAGAAATTGCATATCCTATACCCTTACTTATCAATAGAGCTATCCAAGAAGGAACCATCCCTGATATCTGGAAAGTCTCCTATATTATCCCACTGCACAAAGGTGGTAACTCCCTTGACCTTTCAAACTTTAGACCAATTGCCCTTCTCTCACCCCTAGCAAAAATTATGGAAAAATGTATTCATCAGCAACTTGTACACTATCTCTCTCTTCACAGCATAATAGCAAACTGCCAGCATGGTTTCAGACCCCACCACAGTACCACCACTGCCCTTCTATCCTTTGTAGATACTATCAACAAAAATCGAAACAACAATACTCTCTCTTCCGCTCTTTTCATGGATCTCTCTAAAGCTTTCGACATGGTCAACCACTCTCTCTTAATTAACATTCTTGAATCTCTATCTTGTGATAAACTAGCCACTGACTGGTTTAAATCTTATCTTAACAACAGACAACAAGCAGTAATATGGGAAAACCATATCTCATCACTCCTGCCTATTTCCATCGGAGTTCCCCAGGGCTCCATTCTGGGTCCACTACTGTTCTCCCTCTTTATTAACGATCTTCAGACTGCTATCCCACAAGCTACCTGCATACAATACGCAGATGATTCTACCCTTATCTGCTCAGCACCCTCCTCTACTGAACTGAGCTCAGTGACCCAAAATACCTTTAACACAGTAGAAACTTGGTTTTCTAGACGGTTTCTCCTACTAAATGCCAAAAAAACTAAACTCCTCCTCTTCTCCCCCACCACTCGGTTCCCCCCCCCCTTTAAACTTTACCATTTCCTCAAATAATGGCACTATCATCTCACCTGATCCAACTTCTAAACTCTTAGGAATAACCATTGACAACAATCTTTCCTTCGATCAGCACATTAACAACACCATCAAGATTGTAAACAGAAAAATTGGATCCCTATATCGTATCAAACCTTTTCCAACCCCAGCAACCAGAATCAAAATTGCACAATCTCATCTCCTATCTACTCTCCTATACGCTTCCCCCATTTACACAAACCTTAAGAAAATCAATCTAAACAAACTTGTAACTTGCTATAACAACATAGCTCGCCACTAGTAACCCCTTTAGGACCCACCATTGTATAAACCTAAAACAACTCGGCTGGCTCGAATTTCAAAACTACCTAATAATTCCTCAACTCACTATAGCCCACAACATATTACACCTACCTGACAACACCCCAATACTCTCTCAACTTCTAATCCCTTACAACAATCTGAACTCACTTCTCCTCTAGTAAACTCATGACAAAATCAATAAAGGTAAACAATACAGCAGGTGTTTCCCTATTCACTAACACTATAGGTAAAACTTGGAATCTCTTACCTAGTGACATAACTTTGACTCAATCCCTGCCACAATTCAAACAGAAAATTAAACTTTACTATCTAAATCATTGGCTTTGTTCCTGCAGTACACCTGACTAACCTTTTTCTCATACTCTATTTTCCCCTTCACTCTTCTTATACACTACCTGTCTCATTTCTCCTCCTTTTACTCGTCTAATCTAACTAAGTATATGTTAAGTAAAATTGCTGATATGTAATGAACTGCATATTGTAAATTTGTTTCTCTTTGAAATTATCTTTCTCTCTGTGTGTTCTTATGACTTCCAATTTTTGCTATTTCTTAAGAGTAATGATTTTTTTATGTAATGTACTTAGTATTTTAGTGGAGCTTTTCTCCTCGGGCCTCTGCTGAAAATGGACATGTATCCAGCCAGACTAGCCCGGTCAACAAATGTAAAATAAATAAATAAATAAATAAAATAAGACCTCTCTTGTTATGATTTATTTTTAAGCCCTTGTTTCTAAGCCTATTGGATAAGTTAGATAAGTAGTTATTGAAGAAATTGCAGTCTTGTATATTTAGCAGTGGTGCCCTCATCTTAATTTATATAATTTGTCATCCCCTCATTTTGGACAGAGAAATTAATAAGTAAACTGGATTAAATAGAACAGGACCTATGGACAAGGGCATATCCATGGGTCTGTCAATTCACATCTGCAAAGTAACCTTCATGAAAAAGGTCAAGACTGTGCATAACAACAGGGGAAAAGCACAGCAGGCTGTCAAATCTGTCACATTAGCCAATGGCAAACAGGTTAAGCCTTAAAAGAGAAAATACTCATCTGCCTGGATGACCACCATTTCATGAACAGCTGTCTTCCTGGTGATGGGGAACAAATGC
The DNA here is from genome assembly GCF_019279795.1 of Protopterus annectens. NCBI lineage: Eukaryota > Metazoa > Chordata > Ceratodontiformes > Protopteridae > Protopterus > Protopterus annectens. The sequence continues at coordinate 182,463,588 of NC_056735.1, forward strand.
ACGGTAGTGGTAGCATTAGATGGTTAACAAGCTTGGGTAATGGGAAAAAAGGACATACAAAGAACTACAATCCTAACACTTTTCCCAAATATGAAATAAAATAACAATAAAATCATGAAACCCAGCTGCAAACAGAAGGGATAAAAACAAGACCTACTAACTATAGCACTTACACACAACAATCTTTAAACTCATACTGACAAACAATTCATACAGATGAAACATAGCCAACCCCCAGTTAATTATAATTATAACCATAAAATGCATACATATGCCAAACCACAAATATATCAAGAAAATAAAAAATGTCCCCAAAAATGCACACCCATAAAGGTGGCAATAGGAATCCCCATGAAACAAAAATATGTCAGCATACTTACTATAAAAGGCAGTTCACATTTAGAGCACTTATTTGGCAGTGACTCAGCATTTAGCTTCTTTGCTCCAAGAGCTTAAACTAATCTAAAGCTAAACCAAAAAAAAAATAAAAATGCAAAAAATAAAGAAATACAAAATGGAATACAGACGAAACACATTGTATACTCACGACTGTTTAAAATACACAGATGTGAGCTTGTTAGTGTGGAATCAAAAATTCTTATCAGTTTATTTTCTAGGGGGACCAAAATCCCCATACCCCATGCACAGATTTATGTCCCTTAAACATCATCATCTTCTTTTGGCTGTTCCCATTAGGGATCGCCACAGCGGATCATCTGTTTCCATTTCTTCCTGTCCTCTGCATCTTGCTCTGTCACACCAACCACCTGCATGTCGTATCTCACCACATCCATAAACCTTATCTTAGGCCTTCCTCTTTTCCTGTTACCTGGTAGCAGGGTTGCCAGATTTCCGGCAACCCAGGTAGGGACAAAAAAAAAATAGAAGGTCTCTCACGAAGTGAAGACCAAAAAAAAAAAAAAAAAAAAAGGTCTTCGGCAACTGAAGACCAAAAAAAAAAGGTCTTTAGTTTTCTAATACCATCAGTTATTGTCTAATGCTTCTTTTACCTTAAAAGATGAGTCTTCTCATCTGCTTAGCTCAAATGGATGGGTTCAGGGAATGAATAAATGAAATCTCAGTTTGTCATGCTGTGCTCACTGATCTGTGGTACGTAAAACACATCCTTTATTTCCCAGTCTGAGCGTGTTTAAAACAAACAAGCTGTGTCAGGCTGACAGGGTTAAGCGCATAATTCACTTCTACACTTCCTTTGCTAAAAATTTTGATTTTTTTCTTTCCCGGCTGTGTTCATTTCCTGACGGGAAACACTTTATTTATTTATTTATTTAACTAAGGTAAATGTCACTAGGCAAAAACGACTCTACTTTTTTTTCCAATGGGACCCAAATGTTTGCTCTAGTTGTGTGACTACTAGTCCACTCTCATGCTGTATGCAATAAATAATATGAAGGTTTCTAACCTATGCTAAGACCAAAAAAAAAAAAAAAAAAAAGGTCTTTAATGCGGAACACAGTTCCGCATTAAAGAACTGAGCTAGCTCACTCTGCCTGCAATAAACACTGAGCTTCTCGTGTTTAATGCATTGCAGTTCCGCATTAAACACGAGAAGCTCCGTGTTTAGCGCTTTTTGATTGGCCGTATGGCATATGGGCCAATCAAAAAGTAAACACGGAGCTTCGTTTTAATGCGGAACACAAGAAGCTCCGTGTTTAGCAATTTTTGATTGGCCCGTATGCCAGGTATACGGGTCAATCAAAAAAAAAAAAAAAAACAAAACAAACAAAGTGGAGGCTGGCCGGGATTTAAACCGGCAGGGCGGGACTCGGGATCAGGCTACTGATCTCGGGACAGTCCCGCCCAAATAGGGACGTCTGGCAACCCTGCCTGGTAGCTTCATCCTTATCATCTTTTTCCCAATATATTCAGCATCCCTCCTAAGCACATGTCCAAACCAATGTAATCTTGCCTCTCTGGCTTTCTCCCCAAACCTTCCAACCTGGGCTGACCCCCTAATATACTTATTCCTAATCCTGTCCACCCTCATCACACCCAGTGCAAATCTTAACATCATGTCCCTTAAACAATCTATGAAATAATGACATCTCTTTATTTTTCTCAACTTTTAGGATAACTTGTGCTTTTATTTGGGCATCTTTTCACAAATGTGCTTTAGTAAGCCATGCATTTCCCAAGTATAGGAGTTAAGTATGTGATGTTATGTCTGCTGTATACAGTAAGGGATTCAGATTCACATATTCCACTAACCGCATCCTGACCCATGAGATAAATGTCCTGAAAGTATTTGGTGCACACTATAATCCTGAAATTACAGATCTGATCCATGTTCCATATAATAGATAGACAGACAGACACACAGATCATATTCAGGGCCTGGGGTTTTGATAACCAAATTACCTTGTACATCTTGTACTGTAGGTTTTGGGGACAAGTTTTAGGAAGAGGTGTTAAGTCAAAAATTCTGAACCAAGTTCCCTAATCTTAAAAGAACATGATGTTCCATTTATCAAGCAAACCTGTCTCCCACATATTATTTCATCAGTGTTTCCCTGTTTTGCACTCGCATGCATGCATGCTCAAGAGTAACGCTTTAGCTTAGCAAGACAGTATACAAATGAATTAAACATCTACATGACGTATTAAATTTTAAATGTAATAGTAAGGCATTGAAGTATGCAACAGCTCAGCAGGAAATATTCGCATCCCTTTGTCAGAACTATGATGTTTCTTTTTTCCTTTAATGCACAGTGCACTGAAGTTATGCTGACTGATATAGCAACACTTAAAGCTTTCAGTTTCTATTGTATGCACTAGTATTACTTACAGCACGTGTGAAAGCAATGTAATTGATTCTTGTGGTCAGTTCAAACATGGTAATGAAATCCAGATGAGAACTAAATAACACTAGCATAGTTATGCTGCGGAGTATTTGCAGAAACCAAATATGATACATAATACAATATAAATTCAAAAATAAAAAAACAAGAACAAGTAAAAGGCACCATTTGTATTGTATATTTTTATGGCAACCTGTAAGTACACCAACAATTGATTATTAAGTTTATGCATATACTTTGTTTGACATTGCAGTGAGTTGTGCTTAGTAATGGTCTGCCTGCAAGCAGGCTTTGTACCAGCAAGTAATTTGAAGGGTTAATTAGACCTTCTCTTTTACTAATTGAATTATTGGTCAAGCTTTGACTATGTATATAAAGAACAACCAGTTTGATTTTATTGTATCTTGAAAAAGCTAGCACCAGGCTGAGCGAAAGCGCTTGAGGAGATTGCTGTTTGTTATTAAAGCAAGAAAGTTTTAAGTAAGTTGCAGCCTTTCATTTTCTGCCTTGCAGAAGAAGGAATATCAGCATTTCATCAACTTTTTATTCTGGGCTTCCAGACCCAGCTTCCAGGTTGTGGATCTGCTTTGCTTTATTGGTGCCTTTTACTTGTTCTTGGTTTTCTGTTTGGGAACTGTTTCGGATCCATGGCGGAAGAAGGAGCACAGAGTACTTTCTCTTACACTCCTCAGTTACTTAAACCACGAGATGACAGTGCACCGGTCACAAGGGCGGAGTTTAATCAAGTGCTGGATATGCTAACCCAGTTGACGAGTATGCTCAACAATAGTGGTGTTGAGAGACCTGCAGTTTTTCCAGGTAACCAGCAGCAGGGTTTAGAGCGAAAGAGAAGGCGTACTTCTGCTCACAATGAATGTAATGAACAAACTGACAGTGGTGCTTGTCTGGGAACCTGTAACCAGCAGGCAGGTTCAAAACGAAACAGTAATGATAGCAGTAAGGGCAACAATGTCCTGCCTAATGAATCAGAAATGCAGGAGAAGCATATTTTGGAGCGTGGGCTGGTCAGCAATTTTGGTTTCGTGAAGGTACTGTCAATTTCAATACTAATTTAAACAGTAACTCTGACATTAATGCTGGCATTGAAAAAGATTTTAGCATTCTTCATGACAAGCTTTATACTTTTAAAGCAAACCAATTGGAAATTGACTATCTTAAGGAGTGTGTCAATGTGGGAAGAATACCAAAGGGACTGAGGTGTTTCAAATTTCCCAACAATGTGCAAAAGGACTCTAATTATTACAAGAAATTGTGTGGTGTATTTAATCGTGCTGGTATAGAAATGTTAGAAGTTATGGTGGAAGAATATGAAACAAAAGCAGAAGTCTTATTAAATGATTTAAAGGCTTTGAATAACAGTTTAATTAACAATGAAAGATTTGTTTCTGTTAAACGAAGTTATGATAATATTTTTAAGGAGGTTGACCAACACTGTTTGAGAATTCTTAACCGTAAAATACACAAATTAGAGAGGGACTTAAAGGAATACAATGAAGGGGTGGCCTACCCACTGCCATTTAAAGCTAAGCAGTACAACAATATTAATAGTGATGCACAGGGAAATTTTAATAGAGGTTACAGAACAGAAATGCCACATGAGACACCAAGATACAACCAAAGGTTTGCAGAGAAGGATAGAGGTTCCTCACACCAGGATTTTTTTTGGGGGGGGGGGCAGATTTTTTCAGGGGTGGGGGAACAAGTAGACCAGGGCATGCAGGCTATTTCGGGCTATTCACACACGACTAATGCTGTGGCCAGCTTGAATGTTTCAAATAAGGTCACAGTGGTAACAGAAAACAATTTTTCGATTTACAATTATACCAGCATTAGTTTGGGAACAGAACATTTTAATTTATTTACCAAGGGACTGCACTTTGTGCCAGCATTTTCTAACAGGATGGAACAGGAGTTGATAGATTTAAAAATGTTTAGTAGGCAGCTGAACCTAATGCTTTATTTTAAAGGGGAACTTCCTGTAAGTATGGAGCTTTCACGTAGGAGTACATTTAACCCACCTATGGACCCAACAGTCACAATATTTGAAGAAATGATGGAAAAAGACATCAGGATGATTAACAATAAGAAGCAAAGAAATGACCCCCATAATATCAGTAGGAATGAGATTAATTTAATCAAGGATCTCAAAAGCAATAACTGTAGGGCTATGAAAACAGATAAGGGGGGGTTTAGTTCTGATGTATAATTCAGACTATATTCAGTACATTGAACGGATGTTGCAGGACCCGGAACAGTATGAACAGGTGTCCAGGAATGAGTTACACATGGCATACTCAAGAATTTCTTTCATTTTATATGACCATCTTTTGCAAGGGGTTTTTAATGAAAAATTGTATAATTTTTTAATTGTTGCCAAGCCAAGAATTCCTGTAATATTTGGCATCCCGAAAACACACATAGGTCTTGACCCCCTACACTTCAGACCTATAGTATCTGGGCAAGGAGGTATAACAGAACCGACTGGGAAATTTATAGACCACACTTTGAAGCAATTTGCTGCTTCTTTGAAGTACATCTGCAAGGATTCTTGGGATTTTCTTAGGGGTCTGCAGTCCCTAGCATACCATCCGGACCTATTGCTGGTAACTATAGACATTGTTCAACTGTTCCCCAGTATACCTCATTCTACAGGACTGAAATGGTTTAGTGATGTTTTAGTTAAAGAAGCGAAACTTACCTCTAACACCACAAACTTGTTGGTGGAGTTAATGGAACTAATCCTGGAAAATAATTTCATTTGTTTCAACAGTCATTTCTACAGGCAAAAATCAGGTGTTGCAATGGGGGCGGCCTGTGCCACAGTTTATGCAAACATAGTGTTGCATAAATGGGAAAACACATACATTTTTGGCACAGAGTGGGCACAGTACATCAAGCACTATGTCAGATTTCTTGACGACATTTGCCTTGTATGGAGTGGTACTAGGGCAAATATGGAAGAATTTTTTCATTATATTAACAGCACTACTTCTTTTCTAACCTTTACACACTCATTGAGTTTTGACAGCTTGAATTACTTGGATGTGCACTTGGTTAAAGATAAAGTTAACAATAGGTTCATATCAAGTGTGTTTAGGAAGCCCACCTATTCAAATGCTTTTTTGCATTTTAAAAGTAACCACCCTCAATACCAAAAAAGAGGCATAGTCAAGGGGCAATTTATCCGTGCCTCCAGAATGTGCAACACAAAGCAGGTGTTTATGGAGGAAATTAGGTTCCTAAAAGAAAGATTCTTTGAAAGAGGGTATCCAAGCCTTCTTGTTGAAGAGCTAGCGACAGAAATTATTAGGTGCAGGGAAACAAAATATCCACCTCTCCTAGACACTACGGGTACATCAATATGCCAAGTGGGCAGTAGCCTGCAGAATAAGGAACAAAAAGGATACATCCATACTTTTAGTATTGATTATGAGGTTGTGGAAAACAGTGTAAAGAAATACTGGCCGATCCTACGACTGGACGACAGGTTGGGTAATATGATTCCAGAGTTTCCTAGATTCATTAGACGTAGGGGTACCAATTTAAAAGAAATGCTAGAGATGAATCAGAACAAACCAATGGCAAGTAGTGATAATAAAAAAGAAGGCACATACAAATGTGGAATGTGCAAGCAATGCCCGGCTATATTCAATGGACATAGGTTATATTTACCATCAAGAAAATTCCTATATCAACCAAGGGGCCATTATAATTGTAATGCCAAATTTATTGTTTATTTAGGTTTATGTACTAGATGTAAAAGTTTCTACATAGGAAAGACTGAAAGAACCCTCGGAAGACGTATTTATGAGCATCAGTATGACATAATTAAGAAAAAGGAAACTAATGCTTTTTATAGACATTCCCTTTTTTGTCCTAACATGGAAATTAAATTCATTATTTTAGAACAGCTAAGTTTGGATGAAAGGGTGGGGGACTGGGGGTCTCTTTTAGAATATAAAGAGTTATTATGGCAGCTAAGACTAGATGCAGGAAGGCGACCAGGGCTCAATGACGCTTGCAGCATTAGCAGCGTCCTGAGGTTAAGAAAGGCTAAATTATGAATTTTTGGTTTTCCAGTGTTTTCAGGGTTTCACATATAGAAATAAAATCTTGCTGAATAAACAGCACATTTTAATATTTTTAACATACTAGCATGTGTATAATATTGGTTTTTGAATATTGTTTTAACATTGCACAGTTTTAATATTGCATTTTTTTTAACACTGTATATTTTTATGGCAACCTGTAAGTACACCAACAATTGATTATTACGTTTATGCATATACTTTGTTTGACATTGCAGTGAGTTGTGCTTAGTAATGGTCTGCCTGCAAGCAGGCTTTGTACCAGCAAGTAATTTGAAGGGTTAATTCGACCTTCTCTGTTACTAATTGAATTATTGGTCAAGCTTTGACTATGTATATAAAGAACAACCAGTTTGATTTTATTGTATCTTGAAAAAGCTCAGCACCAGGCTGAGCAAAAGCGCTTGAGGAGATTGTTGTTTGTTATTAAAGCAAGAAAGTTTTAAGTAAGTTGCAGCCTTTCATTTTCTGCCTTGCGGAAGAAGGAATATCAGCATTTCATCAACTTTTTATTCTGGGCTTCCAGAGCCAGCTTCCAGGTTGTGGATCTGCTTTGCTTTATAAATTCAAAAATAATACAACTGTTCTTCTTCAATGAATAAATAGTAAAGTCAACTTCAGCAGACAGAATAAAGCTTTTGTGCCTTAATTCTGTCATTATCACTGAGATCAGACAAAGAGGTCCTAAAAATGAAAGTGCTAGCAAAAACAGGTCCTGCAACTCCCAGAAACATTTAGCAAGGGTTGACAAGTCTGTACTTCGGGCACAGTCAAGACAGAATCCATGCTATAACTCTGACTTATGACCTAACTGAGTTAAAGCTGCTACAATCCACTTGTATACAGAAAATTGTACAGGCCTTAAGTTCTGTTCTCACAACTGGCATCTAAGAATAAGAAAAGGTAATGAAAACATTTTCAGCAAGTGACACCATAAGAAAACAGTACAAAGACAGCGAAACCACAAGGTTGTAGCACAATATGAATTGTTGGTGAAACAGCACAGTTTAATCAGTTCAAATAACTACAAACTGATGTTAGTGTAATTCTTAACCTGCCCTTCCTCCATATTTTGCTTCAGAAGTTGCTGGTGCTGGATGACAGCATGAGTTTAATAAACTGTAGCAGCAGTGCCATGTTTGACTGTTACCATTCACGTTACATCCTATAACTCCTTACGATGTCAAGAAGCATGGGAGCATACCAGGATACAAAGGAGTCACACATATTTCCAACACTTTATCCATTAAGGCAGCATACACTGATAAAATTACAAGAACTATTTAAAAAAATTGTTGGGTTAGAGCTACAATTAGGTTCAGTATGTCCTATTTGGATATTCAATAACTAAAACAAATACAGAAAATGTAGTGGAAGGGAGAGTGGGACAAGAGGATCATTTGTTTTTTTCCAAGGCCAAGCCTATTGCTATTGCTGCTGACTTTATAACTTTAGTTCACTGTGCTGCTGCTGAAAGTTTGATTGTATTACCATTACCATGTGGCATGTCTGCTTAGTTCTTCCTCTGGGAAAGGGATTATGTGACCTCAAGGTATAATGTCACAACATCAGAATGACTTTGTTGTTCCAGTAAGGTATGCTCACATTTCACACCCCTTCCCCCTGTAGTAACGCAAAATCTATAGTACATCTGTAGATCCCCTTTAACACTGTGTCCTGTAAAGCTGTCTGCACTCTAACAAATTTAATTTGTAAGAAGTAGATTTTCATTCTGTGCTTTCTACAAATTCAGATTGTGACTTGAAAAGGCCTTACCCTGATACTTAACAAACTGACAAATAAATAGTAATCCAAATACTATTATTATTCCTCTGTCTGTTGCCTGGCAAATAATTTGTCACCTGCTACTGACACTTTTGAAATCCTGATATCTATTATTGATTTTATTAATTTTGTTTCCAGGGGCAACTGTTCTTAAACTGCAGATCTGTATTACTGTGATATTACTATTTTAAAATATGGCTCATAACTTTCTGATAGTTGATGTTTACTGAGATTTTATTGAATAAACTAGATACAACTTCAGAGAAGAGTAAACATCCATTTTATAACAGCTTAGTGTAATTTGTAGACTTGCAAGCATCTTCACTACTGACAACAATATTTTTTAAATTATATGTTACTTTTTTCAATGGAAGATAATCCTGCTTAAAATATGACTCTAAGATGTTAACTCTGTGGCCAAAATAAAAACGCCAGCACCAATAATGAGCTGAGAGAGCTTTATTAAACTGAGAACTAGACCGGTTTCAGCACATAGCTTTCATCAGTAGAGTAACACTGAGATAAAGAAAAAGCCCAACAATAAATACCCCTTCCAATGAGGTAATATGACATCATTTCCTGTCATGGAATAAAAGTATTATAATTAATAAATACACAAACCTGTAAATACAAAAAGCATGTGTATTAATAATAAATTGCCTGCAGCAGTAAATCTGGCACATGAATATAATATAATAAAGAAAATGTCACAATTTATCATTAAGTCCAGGGGAAAAGAGACCCCCAAGTTTCACTATCCATTTTCTTTCCTTGTTATTAAGAATTTCATGCCATCCTGTTTTGAAAGCCCAATTACCTGTAATGTTATCTATAATGCTAAATGAAAATTTGGCAGTGGGATGATTCAATGCATGTCTGTATAAGGCATTGGTAACCCTAGCATTCCTAATATCACCCAAATGTTCAGATATTCTGATCCTGAACTGTCTGGATGTCTGACCTATGTAGAAGGCTTGACAAGTGCATGTGGCAAGATAGACAATCCAATCTGTACTGCAATTACCAAAACAATGAATATTGTTTAACTGTCCAGTGTTCCTACTAGTAAATGTTTTGGTTTTGAATATATAGTTACAAAAACTACAGTGTCCACAGGGATATGATCCAACTAATTTTTCACCCGTTAAAGTTCTCCGATGAAAAACATCATCCCTTGGTGTTATTTTCTTATAATAAGAGAAGTGGGATCCCAGTGTCTTACCCTTTCTGTACGAAAATGAACACCTATCCCCCAAGTGGTCCTCTAATAGAGTGTGAGATTTAAGTATGTTCCAATGTTTATCCACAATGTCCAAAAGATGCATAGTATTTCTGCCATGTGTAGTAACAAATCTCAAAATCTCCTGATTAGTCTGCTTATGATGTTTACGATACTGTAATAGTGTATCCCTAGTCTGATTTTTGGTCCATTGCATAGCTGAACAAACTGTATGTTTAGCATATCCCCTTATTAGAAACCTAGTGGCAAGATCTTCGTGATGTTGTATCAAATCTTGTTCGGAGAAGAATATCTTTTTAAGGCGTAAAAACTGGGATTTAGGAATATTGTTGATAGTATGTTTTGGATGAAGACTGTTAGCATGTAACAAGGTGTTGTATTCAGGAAATTTACGGTATACAGAAGTTTTTAAGGTGTTATCTGGTTGACGTTGTAAAAAACGTCAAGAAAATGTATTTCATTTTGATGGTAATCAACCGTAAACACCGCACCCCATATATTTCCATTAAGATGTTCAACAAACTCCTGTAAATAATCACTACCCCCTTTCCAAACGAGCCAACAGTCATTCAAATACCTTCTCCAGATGTCAATTTCAGGTATATATATGTTATGAAGTTCATCATAGATAATGTGTTCCTCCACATATCTCATGTAAAGGTCAGCATAAATCGGTGCAAATGAAGCACCCATGGCTGTACCATGTATCTGCCAATAGGAATCCTGTTTGAAATAAAAAACATTTTTTGTGAGAATATGTTCAGCCATACAGATCAATAATGTACTGAAGCCAGGGGGATAAATACCGGCTTTATTTAACCAAAAGTCTAGTGCAGCTAATCCCGCCCAGTGTGGAATACTGGTGTACAGAGATTTGACGTCAAGAGTACACATTAACCAATGTGGCTCTAATTGTGAATCCGAAACAATTTGCAAAAATTCTGTTGTATCCTGGAGTCTAGCTCTAATCAATGGTAAAAGAGGTTTAAGTTTATCCATGAGGAATACAGACAAGGGTTCCGTAAGTGATCCAATCCCTGAGACTATGGGTCTACCCGGCGGTTGATGAGAAGATTTATGAATTTTTGGTAATAGGTATAAATACTGTTTCGCAGGATCCATAACTGTTAAATGTGATCTGGTGTTATCAGAAATAATACCTGCCTCAACCGCCTCCTGTAAGAAATCATCAATTTCTTTTTTAAAATTGGGGGTGGGGTCAGTAGTCATCCTCATGTAGTGATGGGGGTTAGACAGCTGTCTATTTCCCTCATCCCAATAATAATCGTCATCCATGACGACAACCGCACCACCCTTAGCAGAAAGAATAACTATATTAGTGTTGTTCCTGAGGTTTGTTAAGGCTAGTTGTTCAGCCCTAGATAAATTACGTTTGATGGTATTTTCTGAACCCAGATGAAAATGTAGATCTTTGATAACAGCCTGCTGAAAAATAGCCATATGTTTGTTCATCGGAGGGTTGAAACTAGACCGATGGAATCTAAACTCAGAAGATCTTTGAGATGGATCTTGTTGATCCTGTTGTCTGAAAAACAAGTTGAGATTAATTTTTCTACAAAATGCTATAATGTCAGAAACTAAAGAACTTTCATCAACAAAAAAGCCAGGGATGAATCCAAGACCTTTATTTAATAATGCGTGTTCTTCTGGTGTTAAAACATATTTAGAAATATTATGTACATTAGTACACTGAGTATCTATTTCACTATTGATAAAAAGAGGTCTTCTAAGCTTTTTACCCTTGTGTTTTCTTCCTCCCCTATGTTTCCTACCCCTAAAGGGTCTTCAGATGTACGTCCCCTTTTAGAATCTGGGGAATCCCCAATGCTTATGGATTCCGTGTCTGTTGTAGAGGACTCCTCACCGGAGGTGGTGTTAGTAAAAACACCCTTTTTCAGTATAGAACTTGGTCTCTTTTTGCGAACATATATATGATTCTTAGTGCCTTGGGCAAACCTTACCCCCTTATGCGACTCAAACTGTCTATCTCTATCATAATTCTCCCTGTCCCTCGAGAATTTGTGTAGTTTCTTAGCTTTTAAATTGTTCTCAAGAACCATACGTTCCTTAGACAATTTGCTCAGCTTGTCTTTGAAATTGGTATACTCTTCAAACTTTTTCAAGTCATTGCATATTTTTTCAACTTCCGAAATATTAGTCCGAACTGTTCTATCATAGAAAGATGCCAGTATATTGACAAATGACATAGATGCTTCTTGCTGGGCTTGTTGCCAATCCTTAAGTAAAATATCATCAGGTGTGCCAACCAGTGGTTTTACTTTCGTCCTGAGCCCCCTTGGGGTTATTTTTTGATTTTGGTAAGCTTTAAACAGTTTTAAATGCCATATATTTGTCCTTAATGTTTTGATTTTCTTACCCAACTGGCTAAACAAGAGAAAGCAACCGTCAACTGGATCTAAGGTTTGTCATTCAGTAGAACCCACTTGCAATGTACTAATACCAAACACCTGAATATCATCTTTATCCGCACACAGGCCGGAAAGTAATTTTTGTAGATCCATGACAATAAGTTGCCTAAATAAATGAGTCAGTTTCAGACAACCAGAGCCAATAGGTGGTACAGCCTGAGCAAATGTGAAGGAACAATATTAAATATCCCAAGTTATAAATATATATCGGTTTGAGCCGCAGAAGGCGGAAAAGATTAAGCCTATATCAGTGTAACCAAATAAGTTGGTTGGCTCATTTATCTTCTGATAAATACACAGATAGTAATGATATAAAAATATATACTAACAAATAAACAGTCAACCATAATGAACCTCAAACCCCTGGTAGTTTAACAGTTAACCTATGATAAAGAATTCAGCTTTAGGCACATATAATTAGCGTCTCAGTAGTCCTGACCTACACAGTGGCTAATGTGCCAAATACATCATAGCAACTAGTCCAACCAAGATGAAATAACTATATCAAAAAATACAAACTAGTGTAATCCTGATAAAAATAGCAACTAGTAACTATGTGATGTATTCATAGATGACCAAAAAAATAAATAAATGAAATGGTCAAAAAACTAATGCCGTAAGTTTAAATGAAACATGAGGCATGTATATATAATAGATATCCACAAACCAGAACTGTCTGAATACTATAATTTGTCCCTATCCTCACTGGACAAAATATAGAAAAGCTGAACACCTAACCTGGAATCCAAAAGGATACAAGAAATATCTTGCAATTCTAGAAAACACTTAAATAAAGAAATACTGATGAAAAACAAAAATTATTAAAAAATACAGTTTTCTTATGCTAGACTAATTCAATGTGACATGTCTTACTGTTGTTCTGCCTAAATATACACCAATTAGACATTGAAAAAATCATCAATTCCTGAGCTAAATTATCAAACCTCCACAAATTAAGCAGTTAAGCTAAAAATAATATATAGCAATTAGTATAGTTAAAAGACCAAATGGTTTTTAGGCCATACATAAGTATATTGCTAATGTAATTAAACAAAAATGGAGTGTAAACATAATCCAGTATCAAAAATGGAGTCCCAAAAGTTTATAAGAAAACATACACTGCAGTCCGATCCTTGAAAACCAATCAGCGAATATGTTGGTAATGTTTACAGTACAAAAACGAATGTCAGTTGTATACTACATGAAAGTTGCAAAGTCACCAAACACCATACATATGTTTCCTTCGATTAGTAAGCCTCCATAAATCAAGAAAATGTCCATCCAATCATAATAATGATTGAATGACAGAATAAGTTTTAAATAATAACCAACAGGGAATACCAAAGGGATAAGCGTTGATCACCAAATGCCCAAAACCAAAGTAATGTACCTGTGAGACATAATCAGGAACTATAATCCAATAGAGAACTTCCCTTAGTCCACAAAACAGTAAAAAGATAATATTTCACCCTCCGCCTGATAGAGAAAATGAAGTAATGTCCATGTTATTATTAACGCAACAATCCCACACGTTTACGAAACCAATCCAAATGGATAAACCTTAGGTTGAATGGACAATGCTCTCCGCAATCCTTATATGTGGTAATACTGTCCAAAATTACCAAGGATAGGCAAACCAAGTCAAATAAAGCATAACTGGTACAGAATCCACTGGGGCCATAAGATATAGAAAGCAGGAATTCTTCAAATACACATGCGACAAAAAAAGGTTTCCAAGAGCAGAAAGCTGATGTAGAACGAAAAACAAACAACCGATGAGGAGCCCTCCTTCACAGACATAGGAACGCCAAGAAAATGGCGCCTCTTCTTAGCCCATTCGAACGCCAACAGCCAGCAAAATATATCAAAGTAAACAGAATAGGAGCTAGCAAGTACAGCTGATGCAAGGCAACCAAACTAGTATGACCAAAATAAAAACGCCAGCACCAATAATGAGCTGAGAGAGCTTTATTAAACTGAGAACTAGACCGGTTTCAGCACATAGCTTTCATCAGTAGAGTAACAATGAGATAAAGAAAAAGCCCAACAATAAATACCCCTTCCAATGAGGTAATATGACATCATTTCCTGTCATGGAATAAAAGTATTATAATTAATAAATACACAAACCTGTAAATTCAAAAAGCATGTGTATTAATAATAAATTGCCTGCAGCAGTAAATCTGGCACATGAATATAATATAACAAAGAAAATGTCACAATTTATCATTAAGTCCAGGGGAAAAGAGACCCCCAAGTTTCACTATCCATTTTCTTTCCTTGTTATTAAGAATTTCATGCCATCCTGTTTTGAAAGCCCGATTACCTGTAATGTTATCTATAATGCTAAATGAAAATTTGGCAGTGGGATGATTCAATGTATGTCTGTATAAGGCATTGGTAACCCTAGCATTCCTAATATCACCCAAATGTTCAGATATTTTGATCCTGAACTGTCTGGATGTCTGACCTATGTAGAAGGCTTGACAAGTGCATGTGGCAAGATAGACAATCCAATCTGTACTGCAATTACCAAAACAACGAATATTGTATACCTGTCCAGTGTTCCTACTAGTAAATGTTTTGTTTTTTATTTTTTTGGTCATCTATGAATACATCACATGGTTACTAGTTGCTATTTTTTATCACGATTACACTAGTTTGTATTTTTTGATATAGTTATTTCATCTTGGTTGGACTAGTTGCTATGGTGTATTTAGCACATTAGCCACTGTGTAGGTCAGGACTACTGAGACACTAATTATATGTGCCTAAAGCTGAATTCTTTATCATAGGTTAACTGTTAAACTACCAGGGGTTTGAGGTTCATTATGGTTGACTGTTTTTTTGTTAGTATATATTTTTATATCATTACTATCTGTGTATTTATCAGAAGATAAATGAACCAACCAACTTATTTGGTTACACTGATATAGGCTTAATCTTTTCCGCCTTCTGCGGCTCAAGACTGATAACATATTTATAACTTGGGATATTTAACATTGTTCCTTCACATTTGCTCAGGCTGTACCACCAATTGGCTCTGGTTGTCTGAAACTGACTCATTTATTTAGGCAACTTATTGTCATGGATCTACAAAAATTACTTTCCGGCCTGTGTGCGGATAAAGATGATATTCAGGTGTTTGGCATTAGTACATTGCAAGTGGGTTCTACTGAATGTCAAACCTTAGATCTAGTTGACGGTTGCTTTCTCTTGTTTAGCCAGTTGGGTAAGAAAATCAAAACATTAAGGACAAATATATGGCATTTAAAACTGTTTAAAGCTTACCAAAATCAAAAAATAACCCCAAGGGGGCTCAGGACGAAAGTTCAACCACTGGTTGGCACACCTGATGATATTTTATTTAAGGATTGGCAACAAGCCCAGCAAGTAGCATCTATGTCATTTGTCAATATACTGGCATCTTTCTATGATAGAACAGTTTGGACTAATATTTCGGAAGTTGAAAAAATATGCAATGACTTGAAAAAGTTTGAAGAGCATACCAATTTCAAAGACAACCTGAACAAATTGTCTAAGGAACTTATGGTTCTTGAGAACAATTTAAAAGCTAAGAAACTACACAAATTCTCGAGGGACAGGGAGGATTATGATAGAGGTAGACAGTTTGAGTCGCATAAGGGGGTAAGGTTTGCCCAAGGCACTAAGAATCCTATATATGTTCGCAAAAAGAGACCAAGATCTATACTGAAAAAGGGTGTTTTTACTAACACCACCTCCGGTGAGGAGTCCTCTACAACAGACACGGAATCCATAAGCATTGGGGATTCCCAAGATTCTAAAAGGGGATGTACATCTGAAGACCCTTTAGGGGTAGGAAACATAGGGGAGGAAGAAAACACAAGGGTAAAAAGCTTAGAAGACCTCTTTTTATCAATAGTGAAACAGATACTCAGTGTACTAATGTACATAATATTTCTAAATATGTTTTAACACCAGAAGAACAGCATTATTAAATAAAGGTCTTGGATTCATCCCTGGCTTTTTTATTGATGAAAGTTCTTTAGTTTCTGACATTATAGAATTTTGTAGAAAAATTAATCTCAACTTGTTTTTCAGACAACAGGATCAACAAGATCCATCTCAAAGATCTTCTGAGTTTAGATTCCATTGGTCTAGTTTCAACCCTCCGATGGACAAACATGTGGCTATTTTTCAGCAGGCTGTTATCAAAGATCTACATTTTCATCTGGGTTCAGAAAATACCATCAAACATAATTTATCTAGGGCTGAACAACTAGCCTTAACACACCTCAGGAACAACACTAATATAGTTATTCTTTCTGCTGATAAGGGTGGTGCGGTTGTCGTCATGGATGCTGATTATTACTGGGATGAGGGAAGTAGACAGCTGTCTAACCCCCATCACTACATGAGGATGACCACTGACCCTATCCCCAATTTTAAAAAAGAAATTGATGATTTCTTACAGGAGGCGGTTGAGGCAGGTATTATTTCTGATAACACCAGATCACATTTAACAGTTATGGATCCTGCGAAACAGTATTTATACCTATTACCAAAAATTCATAAATCTTCTCATCAACCGCCAGGTAGACCCATAGTCTCAGGGATTGGATCACTTACGGAACCCTTGTCTGTATTCCTCACAGATAAACTTAAACCTCTTTTACTATTATTTAGAGCTAGACTCTAGGATACAACAGAATTTTTGCAAATTGTTTCGGATTCACAATTAGAGCCACATTGGTTAATGTGTACTCTTGACGTCAAATCTCTGTACACCAGTATTCCACACTGGGCGGGATTAGCTGCACTAGACTTTTGGTTAAATAAAGCCGGTATTTATCCCCCTGGCTTCAATACATTATTGATCTGTATGGCTAAACATATTCTCACAAAAAATGTTTTTTATTTCAAACAGGATTGCTATTGGCAGATACAGGGTACAGCCATGGGTGCTTCATTTGCACCGATTTATACTGACCTTCACATGGGATATGTGGAGGAACACATTATATATGATGAACTTCATAACATATATATACTTGAAATTGACATCTGGAGAAGGTATTTGGATGACTGTTGGCTCGTTTGGAAAGGGGGTAGTGATTATTTACAAGAGTTTGTTGAACATCTTAATGGAAATATATGGGGTGCGGAGTTTACAGTTGATTACCATCAAAATGAAATACATTTTCTTGATGTTTTTTTACAACGTCGACCAGATAACACCTTAAAAACTTCTGTATACCATAAATTTCCTGAATACAACACCTTGTTACATGCTAACAGTCTTCATCCAAAACATACTATCAACAATATTCCTAAATCCCAGTTTTTATGCCTAAAAGGATATGCTCCTCCGAACAAGATCTGATACAACATCACGAAGATCTTGCCAATAGGTTTCTAATTAGGGGATATGCTAAACATACAGTTTGTTCAGCTATGCAATGGACCAAAAATCAGACTAGGGATACACTATTACAGTATCGTAAACATCATAAGCAGACTAATCAGGAGATTTTGAGATTTGTTACTACATATGGCAGAAATTCTATGCATCTTTTGGACATTGTGGATAAACATTGGAACATACTTAAATCTCACACTCTGTTAGAGGACCACTTGGGGGATAGGTGTTCATTTTCGTACAGAAAGGGTAAGACACTGGGATCCCACTTCTCTTATTATAAGAAAATAACACCAAGGGATGATGTTTTTCATCAGAGAACTTTAACGGGTGAAAAATTAGTTGGATCATATCCCTGTGGACACTGTAGTTTTTGTAACTATATATTCAAAACCAAAATATTTACTAGTAGGAACACTGGACAGGTATACAATATTCGTTGTTTTGGTAATTGCAGTACAGATTGGATTGTCTATCTTGCCACATGCACTTGTCAAGCCTTCTACATAGGTCAGACATCCAGACAGTTCAGGATCAGAATATCTGAACATTTGGGTGATATTAGGAATGCTAGGGTTACCAATGCCTTATACAGACATACATTGAATCATCCCACTGCCAAATTTTCATTTAGCATTACAGATAACATTACAGGTAATCGGACTTTCAAAACAGGATGGCATGAAATTCTTAATAATAAGGAAAGAAAATGGATAGTGAAACTTGGGGGTCTCTCTTCCCCTGGACTTAATGATAAATAGTGACATTTTCTTTATTATATTATATTCATGTGCCAGATTTACTGCTGCAAGCAATTTATTATTAATACACATGCTTTTTGTATTTACAGGTTTGTGTATTTATTAATTATAATACTTTTATTCCATGACAGGAAATGATGTCATATTACCTCATTGGAAGGGGTATTTATTGTTGGGCTTTTTCTTCATCTCGGTGTTACTCTACTGATGAAAGCTATGTGCTGAAACCGGTCTAGTTCTCAGTTTAATAAAGCTCTCTCAGCTCATTATTGGTGCTGGAGTTTTTATTTTGGTCATACTAGTTTGGTTGCCTTGCATCAGCCGTACTTGCTAGCTCCTGTTCTGTTAAGTCTGTGGCACAGAGAGTCAGTGCCATGGCAAAGAAGGATAAATACCTCACTATGGCCCAGGTAACCTGGATTTGAATAGCTTCTTAGGTATCTGAAGCACTGCAGGAAGAGATGGGCATGCTTATTCTCAAGAGAGCTTCTCATGATTTACCCCTAGTAGAAGCTGGAGTTACAGGGAGGGGGGCACGTCCTTAGTGGATAGGGTGTAGGACATTGGCTGAGTTGCTGCAGAGGCTGGACAATATTCCAGCATGTCCCCATTGCACAACTCCCCACTGGACAGCAATATACAAGTATGCAGGGAAACAGGAAGTTGGGGCATATGTAGAAAAAATGCTCAGCAGGAATATGATGCTGCACCAGTCTCCTCACCATTCCCCAGCATGGGTCGGAATAAGTCCGGGGGAGTTAGGAGGGTCGGAAAAAGTCCGGGGGAGTTAGGAGGGTCGGAATGAGTCCAGGGGAGTTAGGAGGGTCGCAATAAGTCCGGGGGAGTTAGGAGGGTCGGAATAAGTCCGGGGAAGTTAGGAGGGTCGGAATAAGTCTGGGGGAGTTAGGAGGATCGGAATAAGTCCGGGGGAGTTAGGAGAGCTCAGCTGACCAGGTGGATAGGGACAGGTGACAATTGCAGCAAATGGTCAACTGCAACATGAAAAAAAGCTCTGTGGGCATACAGGGATAATGCCCTACCCATGCTACATGTGAAGTGAGTTTGACAGACAACTCAGATGCCTATAGCAGGTGGCCAGAGAGGATGGGAATGAACAGCCACTGCAGGATTATCCATCAGAGGGGGAGGGAGGGAGGTGGTTCTGGGTTGCTATAAGAGTGACACCTAGCAGGACCACTACTGGAGTCTGAGTCTGCCGATCATATGCAAAGTACAGCCACACTAAAAGCCGAGGGAAACTCAGCTTATGGAGATGCTTTTAGCCTCAGCAGACACCAGCAGTGGAACTTGGCGAAGCTGTCAAAGGGGGTGGGGGGGTTGGTCCCAGGGGAGTGGGTAGGCCACCTCCATACCTGCTCATTACTTCCCGACTTTTGCTGAGAAATGGAGTGCTGATGGGAATGGAGTGCTGATGGGAATGGAGGGATGATGGGGATGGAGTGCTGATGGGAATGGAGGGCTGATGAGAATGGAGAATGGAGGGATGATGTGGATTCCAAGACAGAAACAAATAGGTTAGAGGGCTCTTACATAGGCTGGGAATGCTCTGTTCTTGTCTCCCCAAAATGAATCAGCAGCTGATTGGATAGAGGAGGAGAAGCCATCGGGCAATGTCCTGGGGGGGGGGCTAAAATAAATATGACTCTAAGAAACAAACTCAGCCAAAAGAGAAATAAACATTTTACATGATATAAGAATAGCTGCCTTATGACCTGATACATCAGGACTTCAGTAGTACGTTTCACATATTACAAATACAATGACTGCATAGCTATGTCCAGCTGGAGTATGACAAGGAAATAAAAGGGTCTAATTCAGAAAATGCTACACTTAGCTGAAAAGGGAAGTTGTGGTTAAAAATCCTCTTGCAATGCAGAAGCCCACATTGTATTTATCAAAACAGCTTGTCACAAAGAGAAACTGTACTTTAAATATACATCTGCCTATATGAGAAAAACAATTTGGTAACAGTGAGACATGGAGCAAACAACCTTGGGGTTCTGTGCTTCTCACCTAAATTTTCAGTGTTCTGATAAGGCTTTGTGCACTTACTGCACCATGCTGTTTTATAGTTATTTGCTTTAGCTTTCTTCTGCAGCCACTGTGTATAAAATTATTTTACTTTCACATATTTCTGTTTACTTAAAATAAAAAAGCTTACATGTGGTCATTCACACTCAACCTGATGTCAGCTGTATATCATGTTTAAGGGCCATAGCTCACTAAAAAAGGAAATACTTCACTGAGCTCTTTTTGGCTCAAAACAGCATGCTTACCTGGCCAATTCATTGTTCAAACAGCCTCCATTTGCAGATACCTCTGAGTTACTCACATAGTAACAGCTCAAAGAATGTCTTAATCAAGCTTTTATGCTCATTTTCTGAAATCATTTCATGATGTCCTTCACAGTGTGTTCTGAAAACACTGGGAAAGGCATCTAAAACAAAGCTGCATGGATAATCTTTCAGAAGCAAGAATAAAGCATCATGAATTGTAAAGGCTTTCAAAGAAATGTTTCTTTTAATATATAGAAATCAGTCATGAAAGAAAGGAGGGGGAGTTAGCAGGGAAAAATGAAAAAGTATGATGCAGTGCTGTGTATGTGATTGTGTGTATATGTAAAAAGTATACACACACATCCCCACAGACATACAGAAAACAAAATAATACTGCACATAGTACAATTTTTCTGAGTCCTGACATTTTTAGTAGAAGTGAGATATCCTTCGGGACAAGGAAGCATTTTCAGTTATAAGGCTGCACAGTAACTGATGAAGGATTCAAACACCTAGGTTCAAAATAACCAAGTCTTTCATTTATTAAATGAGGACGTTATCAGTAGTTGTTTTTTCCCTGCTTTGAGAAGATATATAATGTTTTGGCATTTTTGTGCAAGTTTCTCTCCATTGTCTTTCTGTTTGGAACTGCACTTTAGATCAAAAAAGTCTAACACTGTTGGGGAGATGGATGACTTCTATCCAAACCTTTAGTGGTGACGGTAACATACGATATAACAACTACTCTTTTGCCTTAGGCCAGAACTGTGGATCCCATAATGACAGGAAGTAAAGCACCTATGTTATTTATTTATTTGTTTATTCTAATTATGATGGAAGTCAAGTAATAACTGCTTAAGAGCAGAAATTAAAACTGGCAAAATGTATATAACCAATCATTATGCTTTCATTGACCTGTGTAAAGTTATTTTGTATACATGCCTAAAAGAAGACCATGCCTTTTGGTTCCAACAAGTACACTGAGTGTTTGGAGTGCAATGAACTCTGCACTGGGACAGCATTCATTCATGAAGAGAGACAGGGGAAGAAGGAGTACGTCACGGTGAGTTCTTGTGCCAAAAAATTGAATATACAATTAGGTAGCGATTCAGAGAACAATGTTGTGGTATGTTGTAACAAGCCAAAATACAAATAGAAAGAGGCATGCAAATGACAGTATAGTGACATTTAATTGAAGAAGCATATTTAATGAGTGCATACTGACATGCAAATAAGGACAGGGTAAAGTAAGTTGTGATACTTAGTCAGCAGGCAAAAATGGCACAGCTGTTCGAATCTGTGCATAAAGTTAACAGTGTGTCAAGAATTTGTGGCACTGTAAATAGAACGCTAGCAGCATTGATGTATGTAACTTGGCATTTGCATCGCTCAGGTGTTCGTCACCAAGGTTTGCGATGTAGGGCTGACTCTGTAGAAACCGGTGCCTAAGAGAATATAACCTCACATTAGCTGACAGACAAACAGGTCCAAGACTAGCTGCACACAGAGAGAGACATTATACAGGCATTGGTTGACAAGAATGGCCCACAGACTGGAAGAGGAATGCATGGTTATCCTACACCTGTTAATACCAAAGTATGTGGAGCACACTGGGGATATCTTTTTGTATTTTGCCAAGTGACACTCTGTAGATTACTGAGGACACTCCTCATTGCATTGCTTCCACAAATGGGTGAGTACATGTGCTTACCCATAGATTCATATCCTGTTACTAGGTAATGACTGCTTGGGCCCTTACAAGCCTAGCCATGCACTCCAAACCATTTGGGTCCCAACTATCATATAGGGGGCGTGTTAGTAGGCAGGTAGCTGAGGATTTGTGGGGGGGGGATTGTTAGTTAGGATAATAATTTACTTACTGACAACCTCTGTCCATAATGGACATGGGGGCCAGACAGGGGGGGCATTTACGATTTCTCATCCAGTTGTCAAGGTTTTGTTTAAATAGGGTCAGGGATGATGTCTGTTTTATATGGATGAAGAGCCTATTCCATAGTGCGGGGATCCTTTGGGACACATATCTGCCTCTTCAGCATGTCACAAGCGAAGTTCAGATCCCTGGATCTAGTGTTTCTGGTGATGATTGTTTTGTGCATGTGAAACAGCTCCATTACAGTTGTGTCTGAGGAAACCCTGTAAGCCAGGCAAAGATCCCCTCTCAGCAGCCTGTAGGAGACTGAATACAGAGACAGACCATTTAGTCGATGAGTTTAGGACAGGGTATTCATGCCCTGAATTCTCCTGGTGAGAAATCTTTGTGGATGTTTCAGCTGTTGCAAGTATCTGGGTAGATTCATGTCAAAGTGGGCATTGTATTTAATGACAAGTTTGATAAGGGCCAATTAGAGTGGTACTATAACTCTCTTGTACCTGGATGCCATACCCTTACCTATAAGTTGGACAACATAAAATCATTTTCTTATCATCTTCGCTACATGTTATTTAAAGGCCAGACTGCTGTCTACATATGTTCCTAGGTCCCTTACTACTGGGACAACTCTTACGGGTGTTTTATCGATGGAGTAATTAATTTGTGTTGACAGTTCCCAATTGGCATTATAACATAGCTTTTGGAATTGAGTTTTAGGCCATAGCTTTGGCTCCACTCATTTGTCTGCATTAAAACTACTTGCAAGATGGTTGTGTCTTGAGGGGAATCTATGAATTTGGTGAGCCAGAGGCTTTTAACATTAACCTTGACTTCTAAGAAGCAGGTGCCAAATAGGAGTGGGCTCAGCACAGAGCCCTGGAATACTCCACTGGTGATTGCTCTGTTAGTGGAGGCTGTCTCACCAGTTCTGACTTCTTGGGTTCCATCTATGAGCCAGCTGGCAATCCAGTGAGTTTTGTAAGGCTTTACACGTTGCTCAGAGAGCTTGTCAGCAATGCCTGGGTGAGGTATTGTATCATCTGCCTTAGCCAGGTCAATATATGCTACATGCACTGCTTTACTCTTGTCCACTGTCTTAATAACCCTCTCAAAGACGTCTATCAGGTTAAGTAGGCATGACCTTCCCTTAACAAAGCCAAAGTGGGATAGGTCCAGTGTCTGCTGGTTGCCAATGTCCTTACTTATCATTTCCATGATAATTCATTCCATTGCTTTGCATATTAGGCTTGTTAGACTGATGGGGCTGTGATTCCCTGGTTCAGTTGATGGTCCACCCTTGTGGAGGGGAATGATTTTTGCAGCGCTCCATTTATTTGGAATGTAGCTTGTTTCGAGGTTGTAGTTGAACAGTGCTTCAAGTGGTCCTGATAACCAGGTCATGTTTGCTGCTCTTGGCTTTAGCAAGTGCTGACAGCACCTTGTCCCTGCTGATAGCTGGGGAAGTATGTTGGAAAGGAGTTCATTTGGTGGAGCTGGGGGGGGGCAGGCAGTTTGAGCTGAATTTATCAGCTACCAGATATGGTATATCACCTTGATTGTTGTAGGTGCTACTGTTCATCACCAATTCAGCGCACTGTTGTGAGTTACCTCTAACATTCTGGATGTACCTGAAGAAGGTCTTCTGACTGTCCTTAGCCTGTGAGGCTATCCTGACCTCATAGATGGCCTTGCTTGACTTAATTAGACATCTTAGTTTCTTGTTTAGTTGTATAACAGGGCACTTGACTTTATGGGAGTTGCTTTTCCTGATTTTGGCCATGAGTTTTCTTCTTTTATTATACAACGCGTTTAGGTGAGAATTCTACCAGTGGGGTTTGTTTTTAGTGTTTGATTTGGGTTTATTTCTGGTAGGTATGGCAGCCTTTATGCAGCCATTCACATGTTTGTATACTGGCTCTGTGAATAGTTCTCCATAGGTGGACTGGGGGTCGAAGGGAAACTGTCATTTAATAGCATGTAGTTTGCCATTGAATAGTTTCTAACTGTTACTGGTTTAGCTGGATTTTCTGGTTGATTTTTACTTCAAATGATACAGCTTTGTGATCCAACCTCACCAGGGAGTATGTGACACAGCCAGGGTGAAATGCTGTCCCATGTTGCTGAGTACCAGATCCAGTATGTACTGCACCTGTAAGTTGAGGAAATGTACACTTTCCAGTCTATACAGGGGTAGTTAAAGTCACTCATGAATAGGGTGTTTGATTGGATGGTGAGTGCCTCTAGTAGGTTTAGGTAAGAGCTGTGAGACTCTAGGGGCATACATAGATGGTGACCTGCAACTAGCCATGATGTGGTGAGGATCTTGCATATGGTGACTTGCAAGCAGATGAGCTCCTTGTCATCATCCAGTGTAACCAACCTGGAGGTATGTTTGTTACTAACATAGATCAAAACACCTCCATCTTTTGCCCCAGTCTGTGCTATTGTTGGTCTAAATGTGTGGAAGGCACTGTAGCCTTGCACTTCTGGAGTACTTTCTATGGCTTTAAACCAAGTTTCAGTCATGGCACAGATGTCTACATTCTCCAGAGTGAAGAGATTGAAGGGTCTATAGTTTTTTGTTTAGGCTCCGGGCACTGAGCAGTAACACTTTTAGATTGCTTGCAGACTTTTTCACTATATTAGTAGTTTTGTCTTTTTTGGCATAGCCTAAAAAGGCTTTAAGGGGGTGGATGAAGTTTTAGCCAATATCTGAAAACCTAGGGAACAGGTGCAAGCAATCCTTGTCAAAGCAATGTGCTTTTTTGACCAAGTTCTCCCATGCTAACAGATATTGGATCCCCCTGGAATGACACCAAAAACTAAGCTAATTATTAAAATCAGTCATTTTATGTTCATACTGTGGCATCATCCTTGGTGAAGTAGAATGCTGCTCAGTGCAAAGCTCATACCTATCTGTGACACATATTCCGAGAGATCCATCACTTCTCTTTTCATATAGTCCAGTGAGGTATGTCTCAGCTCATTTACACCCGCATGGACTATGACAGAATCATATTGTTACCTGGGGAGCAGTAACCTGAGTGCATGCACAATATTGTGGGGGGGGGGTCTATATTACGTCGCTGAAATGCAATTCTAGCGAACACCTATCCATCGATACCAAATTAGTGAAATAATTTGCTGAATGTAATAAGGGCAAGGAAATACTTGCCCACAGCACAAAGTATGAGCAACTATGTGAAATCGAACCCACCTAAGTGGAGGGCGTTGCCCTCCACCCCCCCCTAACTATATATACCAACTGCTGAGATCACACTGCAGTGGAGAAAAGGGCAAAGTTCTGTTGCTGGCCAACTACATCTTTGCCTTTATTATATTCAGCGAATGAGTTCACTGATTTGGTGTTGATGGATAGGTGTTCACCAGAATTGCATTTTGGCAATGTAATATAGACCCATATAGTGGATCCTGGCACCAGGCAAGCAACTGACCATTATCTTCTCCTTGCCCAACCTGGAGAGGGGGGCATCTGTGTGTCGCACAATGGAGTCCCTAGTGACAAGAGTATTAAATAAAGTGTATGCTTGCCATATGAGCTTTGCAGTTGGGGGGATCATTAGGTGCAGGCTTATGTAAGATGTTTGGGGTTGCTTTTGGTGTGCACTTTAGGGATTGCTGAAGAGTAGTGCTGCCGTTAGGTGGCTTTGGACAGCGTTGGGATTTGGGAAAGCTTCTTTTAAGCACTTCAGCATAAGACAGTTTGCGTGTGTCGTGAAGAATATGTGTGCAGTATGTAGTGTGGGTATTCCTGACAACCTTAGGTAGCAGCATTCTGTTTTTTAACCTTATTTGTATGCAAGATTTTTGCCTGCAAGGAAGTTGTATATTTACATCTCTCACATACAGTGTTAATTTAATGATTAACTGGTTGTCTGAGAACATGAGACAATGGTTGTATTTGACTTAGGATGCCCAAATCTACCAAGCTGTACACAGAAACATTTGTAAATTAAATATCTATGTTGCCTGGTCTGTAATATGGTTGGCTGTTTATGATTAAGGATGGGTTTTAACAGGGGTCTCTTACGGTAGCTTCTGGGTTTAAGGCCAGGATGTTATATAATGCTAGGATATGGTATTGCTATTTGATGCACAGGCTTGCTGCAATAATCTTATTTCTGCACAATGTCACACTGGTTAACAGGTTTCAGATATTATCCTAACTTTATAGGTAAATTTTACTGTCTAGGCTTTTCCTACTATACAGGGCACTGCTAACTGCCATGTCCAATTGCAGAGCTCCAAGCAGAGACAAAATAGCTTGAAAATTGACTCCTATGCCTTCTAGCCAATAAATAACCACACTTAGATCTTCCCTGGTGCTTCCCAGCTCAGAGAGACCAGGTACACACCTTCTGTACCAAGATGTTTGACCCTGGAACCTGTTAATGGCAGCAAAAGCAGCTCTCAAGTGCAAATTAAACAACAAACAACTAAGCCCCTGGCTAATTTGCCCTTTTGCATGAGATGTGGAAGCACACAGACTAGAAAAGCCAATAAATAGAGAAATTACTATTTTTGCCACAAATTTAAATGCATGCTTTAAAAATGCTCAAAAACAGTATTGCTCATTGTATAAAGCCAAGTACAAGTGCAGTTAACCAAGACAATATTATCTTAGCTTGGATAGCTCTAGATTCAGTTGTTACACTGGAAAAGTGTTGCAGAGTTCTCTGTAAGTGAACAAACAGCCTTGCAAGCTGCCTGATTCATTGCAAAGAAAAAAGCTTGTAACCTGACTCATATGCCCTCTAGCCAATAAACAGCCACACTTTGAGCTTCCTGCAGTGCTTCCCAACTCTGAGAGCCCAGGAAAACACCTTCTGCCCCAAGATGTCTGACCCTGGAATATGTTAATGTAAAAGCCCAGCAAAAGCATATCTCAAATTCAGATTAAACAACAACTGGCTAATTCACCCTTCTGCAAAGACATGTGGAGGCATAAACACTAGAAAAGCCAACAAACAGAGAAATTACTATTTTTGCCACAAAATTAAAAATGCTTTAAAATGCTCAAAAACAGTAGTGATCACTGTATAAAGCAAGTACATGCATAGTTAATCAATAAAATATTCTTATCTTAGCTTGGATGGCTCTGGATGTAATCAAAACACTGGAAATGCATTGCAGAGCTCTCCATAAGTGAATCTCAATATACCATGGGAGAGATTCACTACCACATGGCTGCTATTTCATTGTGCAACTTCTTGTAATACTGTGAGCCACACATTGCAATGGTATCCCGGACGGTGTTCCATCAGTAGGAATTACTACCATTGCATCTCCTGCCACATAGTGTGTAATGCACAGAGGCTAATACCCCATGTGTTCACACATCTGGCAGCATCCATGATTTGCACCTATGGCACACCAATCATTTGTAAAGCCTCTTCCAACACAGAGATATTCCAGAGACACATCTGTTTAGTAAGTACAGACAAAGTGATACAACTACACATGAACAGCCAAATACATAACACTACACAAATCCCCCAATCTTCTACCTCTGTTCCAAATGTATTACAGGTGATGCCTGATATCATACATAAGGAAACTACTATCCATGGCTAAAAGCAGTATAAAACTACCAGCACTCAACCTTAAAACATAGTAGAGCATGAGTTCGGCCTGCTGAAGTCATGGTTCCACTGACTGTATAAATTTTGCATCGGGGGGGGGGGGTTGCCCACTACTTCTTGCCAGATATTTGTAGCATGATGTGTGTGTTTTGGTGTTCTTTTTGTTCGCTTTCCATCTCTGAGGTTTGGTATGCTACACAATACAGGCAACATCTGTGATACCCTCTAGAACTACAGCAGCCAAGACATGTTGCAACCACCACTGCATTCATTAACAGCCAGTCTGCCATAATAGACCACTAGAAGCAGCCACTTCACACTTCAACAGATGGTGTTACACACATTATATCACATTTCAGGCAAAGCGGCAATGTCTATTCTACCTCTATAGGCCCTGATGTTCCACTGATCAAACTAATACATATAAACAGCTTTTGGCAGTGCATAGTGGAGTCACACTGTGCATTAGATATCTCCAATTACATAAGACAGAAAGTGGGTCAGTGTGAATTATAGCCATTATCAATTACACAGGTGCTTAGGATCATCTGAACACACAGAAATCCACATTACAAGGGGTGAGAGACCCCAGGTCAATGTAGGAAGAGATGGGGGTTATGAGAAGGGGTTCATTTCTATTTCAAATATGATCTCCTCAGAAGTGCTCATGGAGATGCTACTATGAGATCATGTATTGGGGTGACTTCTATGAGAGGCAATACAGGACCCTACAGCATGAGCCCAGTGCCATGAAGGTCATGTAGGACCAGATGCTCCGCTGAATACAGAAGTGATGGAAATGGTAGAACAGGACCTACATGGTGTTTAGAACTGAAGCATCCCTCCCTCAGCTGCCCTGCTGCACGACCGATCCAGCTGTTGCTGTGGGTTGGTATGGTGGTACCCCAACTGTGGAAAGTTTGGACCGTATACCTTCCAATGTGTCTTTCAAGGATATGCACATGCTCTTGGTCATGAGCCATATGGGGCTGCAGAACACCAATGGTGGCAATGGCTAACACTGTCATTGAGTTAACCACTGCAGCAATATGTTACACCATGGAGCATGCAAGGTCTCCCACAGGCTACATTCATTGCCAGGCAGACATCTCCATTTATGTATAAAACAGCCAAAAATAAAGGAACCAGTTTTCAAACGACTCACCCAGTAGATCCAAAAAGCAATTTATTGCACTAAAAAAGTTGTATTATACATTCACTCCTTCTCTCTAGCACCTCGGCCAATGCCTTTAACAGAGTATAACATTACTTTCAAACATCTTCAATTATATACAAAACATAACCAATAAAACAATTAAAACGTCTTATTACAAGAGCCATTTCCAATTAAGCTCCCTGTTTAACCCCTTAGGTTGTAAAGTTGTTGTTGTTGTTGTTGTGTCTTTCGGCTTTTCCCGTTTATGGGTCGCCACAGCGGAACTCCGGTCCGCTAATGATTGGAAGTAGATTTTTTACATGCAGAGTTGCCAACCCTGGTGCACAAGCTTCAACGAAGGTACGCCCATTCACGCATGTCTCCACACAGAAGACGCTTTAGCTGAGAATCGAACAGGACAACGCTACCGCAGCACCACCACCGCAGTTAAGTATCAAACTTTAAAATAAAAAGTGCTTCTTTGTTTTGCAATTTACTTTTTAAACATGTGCCCCAAGCACAATTAACCTTTTCCATAATAGTATCTCTTAACTTACAACCATTATGGTACATTTTAAAATGTAGCCCTAATGGGCTTTCCACTTTTTCATTTTTAATATTTCTTAAATGTTCTAAATATCTAACTCAGAAGCTTTGTTTAGTTTCCCCTATATAAAATAGATCACATTCACATTTAAGCACATATATAATTCCTTCTGTCGTACAGCTATAACTATCACATAAAACATATTTCTGTCCATTTATGTTTTCAAAAGTACATACTGTATAATTACATATACTACAATGTCTAAAAGCTTTAAAACCTAGTTCTTGAATAGGTTTTCTCAACCTTTCAGTGGGGAATTTACACTCAGCAAGCACCAGCATATCTTTGGTGCTTCTTCCCCACCTATAGGAATATAAGGGTAAACCAGATAGGAACAGAAATAATAATCCAGTGGATAAAATATTTTTTGTGACTACATATGGGGTCCATACGGAACAACTGGTAAAAACTGTTATGACCTATTGGAATTATTTGATGCAAGATTCATTGTTGGGAGAATTAATACCCCAAAGACCTATGGTGTCATATAGGTGGGGAAGAAGCATCAAAGATATAACTGAAGATGTTGGAAAGTAATGTTATACTCTGTTAATGGCACTGGCCGAGGCACTAGAGAGAAGGAGTGAGTGTATTTTACAGCTTTTTCAGTGCAATTAATCTCTATTTATGTGTGCCTAGATTACAATCCTGCACATTTGCTGGTTGAGACTCAGAGTCACATGAATGTCAGGGTCTGGCTGAGATAGTGGATGATATAATGCCACATCACTAATCTGCTGCACAGTGGGTGTGTGCATGTCATATTCAGTGTGCTTGTCTGCCCATGTTGGTCCACCACTAGTATTGGCCATGACACCAGAGTCAATAAGTCAGGATGCTACATTGTACACTGGGTTCACTGGATATGTGAGGGGGAGGCTATACCTTTATTCTATCCAGTGAGTATATACTCACCCAGACAAGAGATGGGCAGTGACAATGTGTCCTGTGATTGTGACAATGTGCATATTGCCTTCATCATCAACAGAGGACTGTCCTCAGACTGTTGTTATTGCCCTGTATCTACTGGTGTCACGATACAGGTGGTGTGCACTGTGGATACAAATACGCAACATATCATCCTACTTGCAGCTGCAGTCCTGCAGCCAATTATGAAACACCTACCAGTGGCAAAAGTTCCTCAAGCCTGCATGACCATTGTATTTACGAAGGACAGAGTCTGTGACTCATGCAAACATCACTGTATGGGTGACACCTACATTTGCAGTATGCCTTCTGCATCTAAGTATGTACCTGGCTAGTCTCTATGAAAGATGCATGGCAACTGATACACTCCAGAACCTGTGTTGATGTCCATCAAAATCACCGTGCATAGATGTCAAAATTGATTCTTCCACAGTAAGTGTGGATACTGAGACAGGACCACCCACTGTCACCATATGTTTCAATGCTATGTAACACACCTCTTTGGAGGCATCTCATATTATGTCATTGACATGCTTCCAGCATTGCTGTATGGTGTGGTTTGCCCTACAGCACTGAAAATGTGCACGACTATTTCCCCCACATGGTCATGTAGAGACTAGTGGCACCCACTTTCCTAACCACTTAGGACCCGTTTATTCCGAGTGTCTTTAAGACATTAATCTTGATAGGGCTGAAGTAGTCCAACCTCTAAAATCCATCATCTTTGGAGGACATGCGTACACCTACATGACTAGTACAAACACAGTGCAAATACATTTGTGGATACAAATAAGTAGCTACTATACATACCTGAAATTAGGAATGGGGTCCATTCCTGACAAAGTATTAAAACCCAAAACATTTGGAGAAATAAAAAAGAGAGTAGCTACATCCCATTGAAAGTAGGCTGGTACATTAGGGCATGGCTAAGAATGCTGAGCTGAGTATACTGTGGATGCTTCATATGTCCTACACTCTGCCTGTGGTTAAGTACCTAGGGTTGGGTGCAAGGACTTTCCTTTGTCTGTGGGCTAATCAGGCCTGTTAGGTTTGCATGTATGTAGTTAGTTACAAATAGGGCTGGCTGTCCTGTGCAAGTGGGCTGCCATCCCTGCTAGGTTTGTATGTGAAGAAGTGCATAAGTGCAAGGGACAACAAATGCTTCTGCTACATAGCCTAGAGTGGCCTGGATGGGGGGGGTAGCTGTCCTGTGCTAGTATGCTTCCAATCCTCAGAAGGTTCAAGTCAGACCAGTATGTGTGTGCAATGGGCAGTATGGGATCAAATGCATGTCTGCAATGGATTACAAATGGTGCTGCTGTGACATTTACGTTGTTTTGTTTGACTATATACAAAGCTGTGATGTCAGGGCACATTTCATGTTTCTGCATCATTGCATATGACTGTGTTTGTTTATTATATCTGTGTCTGCTTCACTGTTACTAACTACATTAGTGTAGTTATCTTTGCTCATTTGTTAATAAGTGTAGTAGTGTAGACCATCATTGTGCAAGTTGCTTTTTTGGCATGCATATCCTGCTATAGTTCTGTACTGGACTATGGGATTCATTTTAGGGTTCTGCTTGTTTGTGCATAAGTGAAGTTTTATTGTCGCACTATTATTTGCATATCCCTATACTCGTATGAGTTATATGATTGCTTGACTATGCATTTGCTCAATATGTCAAGTGCTCTACCTCTCACTAGCTCACTATATTAAATTATACAGCCCAACCCAGAACCCTAATTCTAACCCACATGCTCCCTAACCCTAACCTGAAATCTTGATCTATAACAATAACCCTAAAACTCCCTCTCACTCCCTAAATCTAAATTGCCTGATCACTCCATAAACCTAAATTTCCTGACTGCTATTTAATGCTAAACTTCTTTCCCATTTATTAAACCTAAATTCTCAGGTTACTCTATAAACCTGAATTCACTGATCACTCCTTAACCCAAACATTCCCTCCTGCTCTCTAAACCTAAATTCACTGATTGTTCCCTATTTAATCCTAACTTTAAATCCCCCATTCATCTACTACAGCTAAGCGCTAAAATCCCACCCCTTCCCACTCCCCCCTGATAGTTACCACTCTTACCTTAATCCAGTTTAGCTATGTGTTCAGGCAGCAGCTCCACTCTCTGCATAATTTCTACACCCTCAAACTTGCAGTTAAGTTCAAGCAGGAGCAGCAACCCATGTGAGCTGCAAGACCATTGTGTGAGCAGCTGGGACACAAGCACTTTTGAACCCTAAATATGTCATACATACCAAAGGCGTGTGATTTGCTTTGCTACAGTTTATTCACCAAATGGCACTTTAAGGAGTACTCTTCACCAAAACTATAGCTATTCATAAAAACAACAGCAAAAGGAAGACGAAGTAAACAATTCTGGTCTCTGAAGACAGCTATGCCTTCCCAAATGTTTGGTAGTTAGTACAGACAATTAAGGCTATGAACTGCAAATGAGCTGCTAAGGTTTGATTCCCTGAGCCACCCTTTGTTTATTATATGACTGTGAATAAGTCATTTGACAAGACAGTGCTCTAGGGCCAGGTATGAAAAAAGATCATATGGATCAGTGTTCTACCCTGGTTAACACATAAACAAACAACTCCCCAAACTCAATAAAATTAACTCAGTATATGGCGTATGTCAGAAAATTATAAAAATAATAACTCCACACTTTGCAGTGACATTAGAAGTGTGGCTACTTTTTGGAAAGACAGATGTTTAGTCGCATTTTAATTTACTGAATATCCAAATTGTCAAAACCAGTATGGTCGTGGCCATATGGTCGACAATTTGGCTTGTTCATAAAGTAAGGTAAACCCAAACAACACCCGCAAACTGCACAATGTCTCAGCAGGAGGGCAAGCCCAACAACTATTGTTTCCAGCCCCCTCATAAGAGCAACTAACAGGGTCTCTGCCTACTTCATTCCCCACCCTGCTCCCTATTTTCTCCCGCCCCCAGTGGTCCTACCTTTATTACACTCACAAACCCCTCCCATCATTCCAATAGCCAACCATGGCATTAAACCCAAAACTACCTCCTCCATCTTTCCACTACTATCACTCCTCCTCAGCTAACATGTACAAGCATACCTTACCTATGTTCACTGCATGCACTCTCCTTGCATATCTTACATCCTACCAAAACTCCATCATTCCCCCACTCAACCACTACCACTGTACTACTACTCACACCACCACTCATGCTTCACCCTCACTCAGCTCCCCTCCCTCCAAAAGAACCATCCCTATGCACCCCCGCATATGCTAGCAACTATATTACTCAAACATAAAGCATCCCTACAACTTAACATAGTAACCCTCCCACCATACCCATTATCCACAGAGCACAATCATAAAGTTTCCCTAGTAAACAAACACATTCAAAAACTGAGAAAACTAATAACCTCATGCATATCAAAACTAGCCCTAAGTGGAGACATCCACCCCAACCCTGGCCCTACCATTTCCAACCCCAATCCTCATAAGCAAACTAGAAACCACAACTTATCCCATATCACAGCCAATAGAAAGCCAAGTGACGTCCTTCTACTAAGCCTAAATATTAGAAGTATATCCAACAAGGTCCACGAATTCCATGCCACCACAGACTTGTGCTCCCCAGATATAGTCATCCTGACAGAAACCTGGCTAAAACCTCACATTAACAGTGAGCAAATCCTCCCTACCAGTTACGGCATACTAACAGTAGACCGGCTAAACTAGAAAGGAGGCGGTGTAGCTATAATATTTAAACAGCATCTAAACATCCAGATCTTAAAATCATCAGCTCCACAATTAGGCAATGAAGAAATATTATATACCAACCTCAAAATAAACCAAAACAAAACCATCAACATAATTGGATGCTACTTCCCACCTGGCCAAAACATCCCTCCACTAGAAAACCTCCTCAGCTGGTCTACCCACCATCTCCCCCAAGAAACTATAATTTTAGGTGATTTCAATATTGACTGGCAATCCTGTTCTGGCAACCATCCATCATGTAAACCTTCATGGCTTCACCCAACTAGTCCAGTTGCCAACCAGGATAAATAAAAACTCCAGCAAGCACACCACCCTGGATTGGATACTAGTCAGTAAGAGCCCCCAGTCATATATAACAGGCTGCTTATCAGATAGCCTCAGTGTGATCACTCCCCAACATTCCTACTCAAAAAATACCTATACCAAGCTAAACCTGTTATCTACCGTCAAATATGTAAAAAACTAAACTTTAACCCACTCACATTCATCTCATCCCTCAAAATAATGTAACTGGCATCCTCTAAAGTATCTCAGTCTTGATGACGCAGTTGAATTTTTTAATACTACCTTCCTGAGCATCCTTAATTACTATGCCCCCATAAGACTTTCCAGAACCAAAGCATTACCCTCCCCATGGCTACAGAAAACCACTAAGTCAGAAATGAAAAACAGTGATAAAGCCTGGGAGCACTGGCGCAAAACCCCCTTAACTAGACAGAAATTCCTAGAACTACGCAATAGAGTCAAAAAGCTAATAAAACAGGACAAATTCCAATACTATCAGTCTGCCCTAGACTCCTCCCAACACAGCCCCAAACAATTCTGGTCCTCCATAAACTCCATTCTCCACCCAGGTAAAATCAGTACCCCTCCTCCTAACATCCCTCACTCCTCCGAAAATATTGCTATCTCATTCAACACACACTTCACACAAACCACGCTATCACTAGCTAAACAACACAACCCCCCTCCCCTCCAAACAACACCTTCAACTAGTAATCTCCCCACTGCCTTCTCTTTTTCTCCTGTACCTACCTCCAACATTAAAAAACTCTTAACTAAACTTAAGCCCACCAAATTAGCAGCAGACAACCTCCCAAGTGAATGCCTACATATCGCAACTGATGCTCTGGCCTACCCAGTATCCATCTTGATTAACCGATCTATGTCAGAAAGTTAAGTTCCCACACTATGGAAAGTATCACATATAATTCCCCTCCACAAAGGCGGCCCCTCCACAGAACTAACCAATTACTGCCCCATAGCTATTCTCTCTTCACTCTCCAAAATACTAGAGAGATGCATTCACTCTCAGGTCTCAGACTACCTCCTTACTAACAACCTCCTTTCCAGTACTCAGCATGATTTCTGACCAAACCATAGCACCATCACTGCCTTACTCTCTTTTACTAACACTATCCTTCAGCATAAAAACAATGGCTATCTCTCCTCTGCTACTTTCCTAGACCTATCTAAAGCATTTGACATGGTCCCACACAAACAACTCATCTCTGTCCTCAATAACCTATCCTTCTCTCAATCAGTCACCAACTGGTTTCAGAGTTACCTGTCTGACCGCCAAAAATCCGTTGTATGGCAGAATGATATATCTCCCCAACTACCTGTCTCTATAGGGGGTTCCCCAAGGATCCATCCTTGGACCCCTACTCTTCTCTATTTTCACCAATACTCTAGCCTCTGCCACCAAACATGGCACACTCATACATTATGCAGATGACTCAACAATCATCTGCTCAGCCCAGTCCCTTCCCAAACTGCAAAAAGTCATACAGGAAGCCTTTTCCTATGTTTAAACTTGGTTATTCGATGCCTAATTAATACTCAACCCAAAGAAAACTAAACTACTCATCTTCCAACCCACCAAACATACTCAAAACAACTCTCACTTTAACATCACAGCAAAAGACAATACCACTATACACTCAACAGAAGACACCAAATTGCTAGGAGTGGAAATAGACAATAAACTAAAATTTGACATTCACATATCCATGACCATAAATAAAATCCACAAAAAACTAGGAGCATTATACAGAAATAAGCAATTTCTCACCAAAGCAGCAAAGATTTCAGTAGCAAATTCCCACCTTATCTCCACCCTACTTTATGCCTCTCCAATATGTATCAACCTAAGGCAACGCAATATAAACAAGCTAGAGACCTGCTACAACAAAATCGCCAAATTCGCCACAGGGGCATCCTACCATAGTCACCACTATCTCTCACTTGCTGAACTGGGCTGGCTTGAACTCCCTCACCTCCTTCAATGGTATCAAGTCACACTTGCCCACAAACTAGTAAACCATCCACTAAATGTCCCACCCCTCCAGAATCTACTCCAACCCTATCGCACCACCAGACCACTAAGATCCAGCAACAAAAATCACTTGCAGATCACTAAAGCCAATAACTCTGCTGGTGAAGCACTATTCTCTTGTGCCATAGCCAAATTATGGAACTCCTTCCCAACCACAATTACCTCCGTACCATCATGCACCCACTTGAAAACTTTACTAAAAGCGCACCTAAAAACATGCTGGCTATGCCCTTGCAACTCCCACTCTAATATCACTCACCCCATCCAACCACTACCTTTCTTTCCACCCAACTAACTACCTTGATTATAGCAAGCTCGGATGCTCATAAGCCTACTACTTATTATACAGCAGGAACTTCTTATTGTAACAATTGTTAATGTCTGTTATGTACTTCGCAGATAAAGATTCTAGTTGTCTACTGATGTACTATGTTCTTCATCTGTAACAATGTTTGTAATTAACTGCTATGTTAATCAAATTGTTAATCGCTATGTAAATCCAATGTAACTACTGTCTGTATATTTTAACTGTGGAGCTTTTCTCTCCGGGCCTCCACTGAAAATGGACCTACGTCCAGTCGGACACTCCTGGTCAACAAATGAAAATAAATAAATAAATAAACACCTCACACCCCTTGCTAATTATTTATACCAACTCCGAGACTGTACTACTGTGGGGAAAAGGGCAAATTACTTGACCTACTGTACCACAATCTCAGTGAGAATGGTTCAAAGAACCAAACTGTCAAACATATGGAGTTCAACAATTTGGGCATTTGATAAATTAAAACAGACCCATTTTCAGAACTATTATTTTTTAACAATGTAGTCTTACCACCTTGCAGCTTCCATTTCAATGCATTTTTTATAATGCAAGGACCAGAAATACCAAGCTACTGAAAGTGGTCAGGAGGAACGTCGCTTGCAAGAAAGGGAAATGGAGGCTAGGACTCAACAGCACTTGTGAGAAATGGGGAGGAGTCAGTGGAGACAGATCTAAATGACTGTTAGATTCAATGGTCTCTGTGCTTTTGGTGACAGACCCAAGAACTCTGTTGGATATGGACACCATTTTCTGGACTTTCTCCATTTTCTTCCCAGTGTCTTTCTCTTTTCTGCTCAGGTTTATTCTTTTCTTTATCTTTGGTGTGCTTGGGTTTATCCAATTTCTTTGCTGCAGAAAAAAAAAACACTGTGAAGATGAGGAGTGTGTTGTAGTCCCTGCTTGGGTGGGAGCAGCCACTTCAATACTAATTTGTCGCTATGACTCTATGGTGCTCTTACTCCAAAAGAAGCACATGCTTCACAAATGGAATCCAAGTCAGC
The DNA here is from genome assembly GCF_019279795.1 of Protopterus annectens. Classification (NCBI taxonomy): domain Eukaryota; kingdom Metazoa; phylum Chordata; order Ceratodontiformes; family Protopteridae; genus Protopterus; species Protopterus annectens. The sequence goes on from NC_056735.1 coordinate 182,502,085, forward strand.
TGCCCCCAGGGCAATACATTCAAAGAGAGTGAGGGTCCTGCAGTGGGATTTTTTGACTTGAGAGCAGGCAGAACATTTTTTTGAACCCAGAACCTTGTCTGCCATCACTGGAAAGAAATAATGGGATAGTAAGCCACGGTGGTGCAGCGGTAGCGTTGTAGCCTCACAGCAAGAACTTCTCCCATTCGATTCTTGGCTGGAGCGCCTTCTGTGTGGAGTCTGCATGTCCTCCCCATGGTCGATTGGCGTTCGAAAGACATGCGTGAATGGGCGTGCCTTCATTGAAGGTTGGGTGTCGGGCTGACACCTCGGCACCGTAAAAATCTACTGTCAATCATTAGCAGACCGGAGTTCCGCTGTGGCGACCCCTAACCGGGAAAAGCCGAAAGAAGAAGAAGAACAACAGTCCTAAAAAAGGATTACAGTTCTTGCTGGAGTTTTATTCTGGATGAAAGCACTTAACTGTTTATTAAAATATAATATGCAATATTTTCTGGTGGTTGAGCTTTGTTCTCAGACTCTTCGGTGCACCATTTTCAAAGTTATTAATATTTGCTAAGTGCACTTATGTCATTTTTTACTCTTGGTTACATTTTCTAGTGAACCAAACTGTTATGAAAAAAAAAAAGTCAAAAAGCCATCTTCACCTAAATTTTCCCCAAGCCTAACACTTCATATAATATTACTCTGCAAATGCTATACAACATTAAAGATAACATTGCCAGTCCCCTTCTCCACCAAACAGCAGATTTATAAATGACAGTCATCTTGCACCATTTAACCCTTTACACCAATTACTATTTCAGCCACCCTTTTACTTTAAAGCTACTACCTAAAACAGAGGTTAAGAAATCTGCTCTCAAGTCTGGAAACTCACTAAAACCCTAACATGCATACTGCTCACTCATTTTAAAACTACTTATTGATTAAACGACTGATTGACTGCTGAGTCAAAGCACATTTTTCAGTGGAGACTAATCATTTCTACATACATAGTAAAACTATAGGAAATCATGCAATACAAGAAGAATTTACATCACTTATTATTAAGGTATGTATAGTTAAAAGTATTAGTATTATAATCAATGTGTTTAGTAAATAAAGAAACTTATTGCATTTAATTTGTGTATGAATTTAATTTATGTCTGTTATATTTCTTTAATCCTCTGATACGCTTTGTCAGAGAGCCCACATCATGTCTCATAGACTACTATACTCACCTGGTTAACAAGTACATTTCTAGATTGTGTTTTAGTACTGACTGAGACCAATAACTATTTTAAATACAATTTTATTTGAAAATGTTATCATGTATTAGCAACTGTTTTTCTTACACCTAAAACGTGCTGTGACAAAACAGACAGTGGGTGTTTTCAGAAGGGGCTTTTGCACTGTGGAAATGACTTACCAAATTTACGTATGTTAAACTGTGTGATTTATAAAGAAGAAAGATTTAGATGTAGGTTACACTTCATGTAAATGTCCTCCTCCGCAGGATTCTCATACAGTGCTGTAAAAGTCACATACCACAGATCACAAACAGTGAGAATGTATAGAAGTGGTTTCAAATCTTAGAGCTGAAAAATGCAATAGTCTAACATGCTATTCGGAGTATCCGTGTACACAGGTTTAAGTTAATGTACTATATTTAGGGTTCTTCTGAGTGCATTTTGCAAACACAAATCTCCACTAAGTTTAATTGGGTCTGGACTATAACCCAATGCCTCTTGATATTTTTGTGTCTTACAATGAAGTTTAAACTGTAGGAAAATTATGTGATATTCAGAGACAGTACTTAGCACTGCAGACATATTAAGTATGCATAAGTAATGTCCTAGTTTAGCATCTCATTAGTACACACTTACAATCAGTGTCCTTTACGGTGAGCTGTAAAGCAGTGAATTGTAGGTAAATTGCAGCTGTGAATGAAGATACTGAAAACACAAATCTGTATGTATTCTGTAATATGTGCATACATGTGGAAATTGTTGGTTGATTACACTGCCACCTGCTGGACAGTTGTGAAAAGGCATAAATGTCATAGCTGGCACAATTAAGTCTACAGGAGTGTGAGTTCATAGGTTCATAGGTAGGTACTAGGCTATCTGCCCGAGGGCATTTATAAGCCTAGCCAGAGTGTGTCAGCTTTCACTGCCCCATTGATTAATTAACTGAGCCTCTGTCAAGAAGAGCCAATGAAGAGATCCCAGGGGTGTATTTTCTGTTAGCCATCCACTCGTCAAGGTTTCTCTTGAAGAGTGTTAGTGAGGGGCTCTGCCTAATGTAGTTAAGAATTTTGTTCCAAAGCATAGGGAGTCTCTGTGACTGGACTCTATCCCTCCAACATGTTCTATTTATTGTTGTGGCGAGTGGCTCGCAGTGACTTGGATTTCTTTAGGTGGAGCATGTCCATCAATTGTGAGTTGGACATAGCTTTGTAAGTCAGGCAGAGATCAACTCTGAGTAAGCGATATACAACTGAGTACAGCTGGAATTTTTCCAGTCAGGCTGCATAGGACATATGTTTGAGGCCTGTAATCCTCTTGGTGAGGTACTTTTGTGGTCTTTCCAGCTGTTGGAAGTGTCTTGTGAGGTACATCCCAAATAGGGCATTGTACTCTATGATGGGTCTGATGAGTGATGAGTAGAGGGGCACTACAACCTCTTTATTTCTAGATGCGAACCCTTTAGTAATTTGATGGGCTACATAGAAGGATTTCCTAGCTACTTTGGCAATATGATTGTCAAAGGAGAGATTACTATCTACCTGGGTCCCCAGATCTCTTATTACCTCTTCTGTATTAAGGGGGCTGCCACCTATGTGGTAATTCATGGGTGTTTTCTTTTTCCCAAACGGGATGACTATGCATTTTTTGGCATTTAGCTTGAGACCATGACACTGACACCAGGAGTCTGTCTCAGTAAGGCCCTTCTGGAGAATGTCCGTGTCAGCCGGAGAGTCAATTATGGCTCCCAGTTTGCAGTCATCGGCAAACTTGGTTAGCCATAGTCCTCCTGTGTTTGCCTGTACTTCTGAGAAGTATATGCCGAGCAGTAGGGGTCCCAGGACCAAGCCTTGTGGGACACCACTTGTGACTGGTTTAGAGTCGGACCTGGAGCCCGCTATTCTTACAGTGTGAGCTCTGTCTGTAAGCCAGTTGGCAACCCATCTCGTGACGTAGGGGTTTATGTTCAGGCTGGTGAGTTTTTCTATAATTCCTGAGTGGGGAATGGTGTCAAAAGCCTTGGCGAGGTCAAGGTAGGCTGTGTGAACTATCTTCCCCTCATCTATGGCCTTGGTGACTGTCTTGAAGAAGTCAACCAGGTTTAGTAGGCATGATCTGCCCTTAACAAAGCCGAACTGGGTCAGGTCAAGTGTTTGGAGGTTCCCAATGTCTTTGTTAATGAGTTCCAGGATGATGCGCTCCATAGCCTTGCAGACCAGGCTAGTCAGGCTTATGGGGTGATAGTTACCATGGTCAGTTGTGACCCCTCCTTTGTGGAGCGGAATAACTGTTGCTGTGCACCATTCTATGGACACATAGCCTGTGGAGAGGCTGAGGTTGAACAGTGTGTTTAGGTGGGGGGTTAGTTTGTTCTGTAGTTCGTGAAAGACGCAGCCTGGGACACCATCTGGCCCCATTGACGCTGTGATTTTGGCTTTTGAAAGGGCTGTTTTCACCTGTGCGTCTGTGATTTCTGGGACACTACACTTTTCCGGTATTGTTGTGGGCCGTTTTGGGGGTGAGAGGGGTGTGAAGTTTGCACTGAATCTATCTGCCAGGATGTTGGCAATATCAATGGGTTCAGTATATTTTGTGCTAATTTGCACTAGCTCAGAGCATATCTGTGAGTTGCCACTTAGATTCTTGACACAGCTAAAGAAGGCTTTGAGGTTATCTTTCGAATCCTTGGCTATTTTTCTTTCGAAGTTAGCCTTGGAGGATTTTATGAGGGACCTTAGTTTCTTACTGATACTGATTAGGGATGTCTTTCCTTCTTGGGATTTGCTTTTTTTCTGAACTAGTTTCCTCCTTCTATTGTATAGCCTGTTTATGGCAGGGGTCCACCAGACTGGTTTCCTTCTCTTAGGGGTGTGAGTCTTGGTTTTGCTAGGGATGGCACGATCCATGCAGAGTTTCTCCTGTATGTTTCTGTACTGCGTGTACAGTCCAGCAGTATCGGTGGCATGGTATTGTATAATACTGGTCAACATAGTAAGCCATGGTTGGAACTTCAGGTGTGTTTGCCATTAAGCATCAAAGTACTGCTACACTTTCATCCGCTGTGTTTTGTTAATTGTCAGACATGATTAACCATAAATGCAATCTTTTTCTCAATATCACTTAGCACAGTCAGTAAATTGCTGACTTACGTTTTGAAGGTTAAAATGATTTACTGTCAGCATTGATACTAAAGAGAATTTGACGTGTGATGTCAAGCAGAGTACCTCATTAACCCTTTTTAAGCACAACCTGGATAACTGGATGGGGAACAGAAAATACACCACTGGCATTCCACCTGTGTCCATGTTGGACAGGGGCATCTGGTGCTGACTTGTCAGAATATGGCCTAAATTATTGGCTAGGGTTGTAAGGGCCTCAGGGCCAATAGGCTAGCAAGTTCCTATGATCCTATGTGTCCATTTGTGTCAGCCATCTATTAAAGCTCATTTAAATACTAACACTATTTAAAATTACAATATACATTTTCATTTCTGGGGAATTGTACAAAAAAGGAGAAAGCACAAAGCATTAGGTCTGAGAAGAGATGAAAACAGAAAGACTCTGACATCTCTTTACAGCATCATACATTCTAGGTTATTACTTCTCTGGATGATTCATCCCCACATATAGCCATGTGAGCTAAAGTCTTCCTCAACGGTGTGATGAATTCTACTGTATCTTGACAAGAGATGTTGGTAAAATACAAGAATCATATCAGGCTATTAAGTCATTGTGTTAGTGAAATAAGGATCTTTTTTCTATTTACCCTCCCCGAAACCTCTAGCCTTATTGGAGAACAATTGCTTGTGGCCCCACATGCTGTGTTCTCACAATATGCTGTTGTGCTTCACTCTAGTCCTGTGCAGTTGCAACATTCTTACTCACCTCCTTAACATAATAGTAGTTTGATGCCTGTCTTACTAACATCTCCTTCTTTCTTCATATCTTGATTTATATGAGCTAATATCGCATTTATTAAGCTACATAATGGACAACCTTGGCTGATTCCCCTCTTTATATTTATCTTCTGACTTAGCCAGCAATTTTTTAAGACTTTTATTTTGTTATGTTTATAGGCAAGTCGCATATACATTGGTTACTGTCGTACTAATATTATAAGACTGAAATATTTTCCATAATATTTCATGTTGTATAGTGTCAAGAGCCTTACTCAGGTCACCTACAGTGGATATAAAAAGTGTACACACCCCTGTTAAAATGCCAGGTTTTTGTGAAATAAAAATATGAGACCACAATAAATCATTTCAAAATGTTTTCCAACTTGTGACCTATAACCTGTACAATTCAAATGAAAAACAAATTTGTTAGGGGAAAAAATATATAAAATAAAAAACGTACAATAAGCTGGTTGCATAAGTCTGTACATCCTTAAACTAATACTTTGTTGAAGCACCTTTTGATTTAATTACAGCATTCAGTCTTCCTAGGTACACATCTGCCATCAATTACGGAAACTCTGATTAACCCCAAATAAAGTGCAGCTGTCCTAGTAGGATTTTCCTGACATTTACTCAGTTCCCTGCTACAGCAAAAGCCATGGTTCGCAGAGGGTTTACAAAGCATCAAAGGGTTCTTATTCATAACAAATGCAAAGAGTATACAGGTCACTGAACATCCTTGTCTTACACCACTCTTCATATGTACCTCTTTGCCTAACCATCCATTTACAGGTATTTCTACTTTGCAACTACTATATGCTGATATACATAATTTTCTAACATTCTCACTTATTTTATATTCCTTCATTATTACCCATAAGATTTTCTTGTCCAGTTGCATCAAATGTTTTACTACGGCCTCCTATCATGATTTCCACTTCTTTTCTATTCATAACATCATCCACATTTTCTCTGCTTATCATTAATAATTCTTCACAACCCTTCGTCTTTACACTACATAAACTATCTTTCATAATATTTTCCATTTTAGTTTCAAATATTTTTTGAATTATTTTCATAAAGATATTATAATCATTATTATTTAATACTGCCAGTCTCCAGTTTTTGTATTCTATCTTCCTTCTTCCATTTGAATGTAAGCATTCCACTACATAATTCTTTATAAACAAAGCCTTTATTTAACCATTCATTCAAATATTTAAAAAATATCTTTTTTTGCTAATCCCTTAGTTTTATACATTTTCTATCCTATTCCATCTAGTCCTGCAGCCAAATCTATATTTACTTGTCCTAATATTTTATCTAGCTAATATAAAAAAATCTCCTTTTCCAACTCTGTCTTTCTTCAACTATTTTTTACTTTCCATGTTTTTACTACCTTATTTACTTTTGCTTTAAACATTTCTTGTACATATTGTTCCAGTATTCATAATTTTTTTCATGAGTGTTTTCTGTTTTACTCTCTAATTACACTACAATCTTCCTTTACTAATCTGCTTAAGTAACTTAATACTTTCTCTCTTTTTCCCTGTAACAATACATTTGGTTATATAACATTTTTTTAATTTTTTTCTTGATTTCTTTCATATAATGATTTTTCTTTGTCACAGTACTTCCTATCATTATGTTCTAAATCTTCAAATGGATTGTTAAATGCTCTTTAATACTTTTCTCATATCATATTACCACTGTAAAAAACATTTTTATATTTTCCTTAAATATCATCCACCATTCAGACAAATTTTTATACAATGTTCTCATAATATGATCTCTCCATAACTTTATTATTAATCTATTTCCTTCTTCATTCCATGCTTTCTCGCTTATCCTTTTTGTTCCTTTACCCATTTTATATATTCCTTGTTTCCTTTAGCCATATTGCAAGATGATTAGAAAATCCTGTTTGAACTACCTTTCCTTCTCCTATAACTAAATATTTCAGTTCTATACATAGCCTTTTTGTAAGTCCATGAATTTTTGTCCCAGATTTTTAACTTACCACATCTTATAACTTCTAATAATTTTCTTATATCATTTCCTTTCCTTTTATGCTTGCCTCTTAAATCATAGTTAAAGTATCCTGTTACTATAATATTAATATTTATCACTACATAGTCTAAAATCTAAAATCTGATTAAATAAGATTTACCTTTCTTTACAGTTAGTATAAGCATATAATGCTATAATTCTATATACTTGTTCTTTCCATTTTAAATCTATAATGGTTAATCTTCCCACTTTTGCTAAAGTTACATCTAATACCTTTACTGCATTTCTACAAAATATGGCTATTCCAGACCATCTCTCATTCCACAAATTCCATATTATCTTTCTTCACCACAGCTTGTCTGTTTGTAATCTTTCTTCATTTGTTAAAAATCATGTCTTCTAATAATTACATCTATGTCACATCTACTACACCACAACAAAATCTCTGTTCTCCTTAATATATTCTTTATAGTATTCACATTTACAGAAAGCAGTTTTTTATTTTCCCTTTTCCTTAGATTCACGATTTCATAAGTTCATTGCTAATTACTAGACTAACTGCCTAAATAGGCCATTTTAAGCCTCGCCAATTTCCCTCCCAAAGGTGAAAATCAAACACTGTACCTGTGTATGTGAGTCAAACACCTTAACCATTATACCAAACCCACTTGCTAGCTGTATATATTCTTCGTCATCCATTTATTTTCTTTTTTCTTTTGTACTTATCTCTTTAAAATTACTTTTTCTATCTTTTATCTTTCTACCAATAACATTCTTTGTTTTTCTTTTACTACCTCCCAATGTATGTCTTCATCATTTATTTCAAAACCCTCTTCTATATCCACTTTATTATTTTTCTCATCTAATTTTTTATTTTATTTCTACATCAATTTTTTTTTCTGTTTGTTAATTTTCTTCCCTTTTTTCATTTTCCTTACTCTTATTTTAATTTTTGTATTCCATCCATAAATGTCCAATTCTGTTACATTTAAATTCACATTTTTGCATCATGTACCGTTTTCTCAAAAATATATTTTCTTTTATCACAGTTAGCTATCAAATGCACTTTTTTCCACAAAAAAAAAACAAACAAACAAAAAAAAAAAAAACGTTTTGGGCTGTCCTCAATATTTTACAACACCTATTCCCCTCCACATTTATCATGCTTGGTATATGCATATTTTTCTTTCTATTTTAACACAATATTACAATGTCACCTACCAGTCTATGAACTCATTTTATTATAAACTTTTGCAATGTCCCGTATTTTTTATATAACGTTTTCAAATGTCCTTTCAAAGTTTCTCTTTCCACCTCTGTTTGAAACTGTACATGATTTTTTTCACTGTTAAATGCTTTTAGCACATAACGATTCCATGGGTTACAGACTTTCTTTTTTGGTAGTCTCCAAGAAAATTTTCCATTGAAAAAACAGTCTCAAAAATAATGTCACAAAATATCTCTTTGTTGATAAGAATAAATGCTTTTACCTCATTTGCTTTTACATCCAAAGGAGCTATTAAATTGTCCCATACTGCACACCCGTCAATTTCTTTATTTTTTTTACTTTGAATCTGTAGCATGCATGTCCATTTTTCATTTTCTTTTTCCTTCTTTTCCACTACTTCCCTTTTGCCTTATTTCACTTTCTCTGTTTATATTTTCTTTTCAGTCTCACTATTCTTTAGGATTGTCTATGCATATTCCTTTTGTATTTTCTTCACAATGTCCCCCCAGGAAACATCTCCTTCATATTCTGGCTCAATCTGCATCACCATTTCTTTAAATAAATTAACCCAAAACCCTCCCAACGGGAGGGTTGTAATTATACTTTCACCATTTACTGACTCATTTCCATCAACCATATTTCTTTGAAATATCTCCAAAGAATCCTGCACATATTCTCTGATCTCAGTATTTGCTTTCTCCTCCATTTCTCTCACCACTCCATTATATCCTTCTCTCTCCATCTGCCTCCCAGTTTCTCCAAGCTACCTCTGCACTCAGAAAGGAAACAGCAAGTGCTCGTGCAAAACAGGTCCCATTCACAACAATGAAGAGCAGAGGAAGTTCCCTGATGCCTTGGCCAAATTTCACCTAGTAGTATAAATGCCACCTCAGGTCTCCCCTAAAAAGAGGCTACTAACCTGGTGGGACTAACCTGGTCAATAGATAGATAGATAGATAGATATAGTGTTACAGGATGGATATTCTAAATGACAAGTTTGGCCTGTATCAGCATAATGTTGATTACCTTACCCATATTTTAAAAAGCCATATTTTTTCTCCAGGGAAATCTGTCACATTGAACCATCAATCTTTTTTTCTGGGTGGATGATAGGTTGGGCAGCCCTGTGGGATATTTTTTACCCGCAGATTAATGTGAGGGGTTCTATATTATGTGATTGAAGAATATCTTCTTCGAACACATAATAATCGACACATATACAGCGGACACTGTAAAACGCGAACGGCCACGTCCTCTAATTTTTCCTCAGGAAAAAATTCATTTGGCTGTTATCGGGAGTTGCCTTTTTCTTCAATGTAGCGTGACCTCGGAGTTGGTATATTTAGTTGGGGGGTGTGAGGGGCACAGCCTCCCACATCGGAGGGTATGGGGGTGAAGCCCCCCACTTCATTAGTGTTTTAAAGTTTGTTTTTTATTTTACGGCCACATTAATTTTTTCCCCGAAGAAGAAATTTGAGGACGTGGCCATTAGCGGTTTACAGTCTTCGCTGCATACGTGTCGATTATTATGTGTTCGAAGATGAGATTCTTCGATCACATAATATAGACATGTGAGGAAGTTCTGCATTTCTTTGTGGATAAGATTGCCAAGTTAAAGAAGTCACTCATTACAGATTCACCCATTGGATCACTCATTGACTCATGCAAGGATTATCAAGGCTTTTGTTCAACTATGTGGACTATGAAGAGGTCATGAAAAGTTATTCCTACTGTGAGTCCCACATACTGTGGATTGGAATCATATCCTTGAAGACTAGTTTTGAACCTGCTTTGAGTTGCTATGCCCAATTACTTTCCAGTCACCCCCTTCTCAAGAAACCATTGCTGGACTCCAAATGCCTGGAGAACTACCACCAAGTCTCTAACCTTCCATTCAAGGTAATTGAGAAAGTTGTGCATGGAGAGATATATACTTTTATTAGGTCTCTTAATCTCTTAGACCCTTGCCAGTCCAGGTTTAGGTCAAGGTACTGTTTTGGGATTACCCTCATATGAGTGGTAAATGGTGTTCTCAATTATAAGAGATCACTGTACATACCATGGGGCATGGTATTCTTATTAGTCACTTGAAATTTTACTGCCACTCTTCAGGCACTGTACTGGAGTGATTTTCTTTTTACCTCTCTCATCTTTTCCAGAGGGAGCTTCTGGGGGTAAAATCTTCCTGTCTGTTCCCCTAGTGTACTGAATGGTACAGGGTTCAATTCTAGCTCCTCTGTTGCTCAGTGTTTTATATAGTGCCACTAAGGGAAGTTATTATGGGGAAATTTCTTTATTACAAATTATACGCTTATGCTTTACTACTTTTCAGGACTGCCTGGGTTTGATTGCCCAGTGGTTGAAACTGAACCACCTTATGCTCAAACTGACAAACACCAAGACTGTTCTGATTCACATCACAGTTTGCCCATCACATCTTCTACTGCTTCTGCCTTTGATGACATACAAGAGTGGTACACTGGAATATGTGCCTCATTTTTCAGATGTAGATGTCATTCTTGACCACCAGGTTTCAGCAGTAATCAACACATCTTATTTCCATCTGAAGAACTTTACTCAGATTGAAATCTTACATACATTGTCAGACATGGCTACAGTAGAAAAAAACACTGGTTATCTCTCACCTGAATTACTGTAATACCTTATATGTTGAATTAATGGAAGGTGTTCAGACATAACTTCAGTGGGTGTAAAATTCCAAAGCCAAATTACTGACCAGCACTTTCTGAAGAGTAATACTACTATGGTTTTGCTGGATTCGCACTGGTTTCCAATTATTGCTAGATGTTTTTTTTTCAAAATGCTGACCCTCACTTAACTGCCTTTTCAAAATCTGTATCATGTTTAACTTTTAGAATAGATGGGACAAGACTGAATTGTAGATTTCTCTTGGAATACCATCTCAGGTCATCAGCGGAGGGGTTGCTGATGCACTGAGCAGAATTATTTTTGTGTACCTTGCCCATGTTCTGTGGAATCATCTACCATCTCTGGTTCAGGCAGGGGAACCTGGGAGCTCTTTTAGGAGGTCACTTAATTCGGTCTTTACAATAGGGTTTATTTTGAACCGAGTAGGGCCATTTCTAATACCATCAGTCAGTACCAAACTAATGACCAGTTTGAAGGTAGTGCTAACCACAATGAGACCGTCAGCTTACAAAAATCTACAACTTCAGTATTTAAAAACAAACAAAAAAAATATTCAGCTCACTTTGGGGGGGGGGGGGGGGCAATAGCAGAACTCAGTCACATTAAATATTAGTAACAGTAAAATGGACTGTCTGGTAATCAGTAATTAATATACTAAACAAACAGTCCAGAAGAGTACAGCTTAAAACAAAGAAATGCAATGAACTAATAGTAATTCAAAACTAAATTGTAAGGTAAACTAAATCTAATAACACCAATAAGGCATGTATGGAAATAATTATCAGTACTTAATTAAATGGCAGAATTAATTAAACAACAGTGACTAAGACCTTGCTGGCTCTGTAGGACAAACCCAAAAGTGTTGATGAAAATGGTTATCTAATAAAAGGAATAGATTTTTGCAAATATCCAATAGCTCTTGTAAAGAAATAGGACTTCTTTCTTATACCCATACATTATGTTCTTTAACTAATGTAATAATTGTAGTAGGTTGGTGTTATCTCATTCAGGGTCTAAGCCACCTTCTTTGAAGCTCATGTTTAATCTCCTGTATATACTGCATCTTGCAACCAGTTCCAAAAATATTGTGGGCTGTCATAGAATTCTAAGGTTATTAGTGTACCATAATAGTTCAGATGTCTTACTGCTAAGGAGGGAATGCATTCTTGTCCCTTGTGCAAAGACAGAGCTGAGAATTATGTATCCTATCTGCTGAAATTAACAAAAGGAAGTACTGGGCAGCTCCCACCTCTTTTTGATTGCTTGGTACTCTGCTAGGACCTTTTGCCCCTGTACTAGCAGGGTTAAGTGCAACAACTATTTAATGCTTCTCTCCTCTTATTGTTAGGCTATGATTGCATAGTCAGCTACTCTGAAAAGGGATTTCCAGCAAACTGGGATTACTGATTCCCAAACATGCTCGGGAGTATGTAATGATAAAAATCCTTCAGAGCTAAAACAGTCTGTTAGACAGTGGACCACATCATCGGTTGTTTGAGGAAATACCAATAGATCCCCTGGTGGGATTGGACACTCATAATTCTACTTTCTGAGCTAGCCCAAAGGGGGTAGGCAGATAACTGGTTAAGTAGGGAGGTCTGGGCATATTTACTTTAGCTCAAGGTACATAGCCCCAAATCTTAGGGCATTAAATTTGTAGTTTGCCTGGATACCCTTTTCTTCCCCTAGTGCCATATGAATTGATTAAGCAGGGAGTCAGATTTTCCACAGGCAGGGCTGGGGAGGTTGTATCATGATAGAAAGCATAAGACAAGAGTAGCACTACAAACATCTTGACAGTAGTAATTCAGTCTATCATGGAAAGGAGTGTACCTAGATATAAATTTCCTGCCATAGGGGTACCAAATCAGTGGTGGCTGGTGACTCCAAATCAAAGGGGAGCGGCAGGAGATAGCTGAATGGGTGAGGCCAATGAGAGGAGGTGTGGTCAACTAGAAATGGGCAGGGCTATGCTCAAAACCACAAAAACTGGAATTTAAATACACTGCCCTGGGTGCCAAACCATCATTATGAGAGTCCAATCAAGACAAAATGAAGTGGAGAAGAAAAAAATATATTTCAATGCATTGGCTACATGACAGCTTACTTAATATCTAAATGGAAACAAAAACGTTGTGAGGCATGAAAAAACAAATTACTTTTTAAATGCATTACTAGAATGCCAGTCAAAATCAAGTATAAAAAAACAAGCAGCACTCAACTCAAACCACTTCTTACACTGCAATTCTAATTATAATTTATATTCAGCTTTATAAAAGCACCAAGTAACAAGCTGAAAGTAGCAATCTCTGTGATACTCCCACTTGTAAAAATGTTTCTTATTTAAAAAAGACCTGCTGCCTGACAACTATCTACTTGTTTCTTGGGGAAAACATGATCAAAGTAAAAAGTGAACAGCAAACAAGAAACAAGCTCAAGATAAATTGCTTAAAGGATTACTGCACAGGTTATAGACCACACATGATGGATTAGCATTCTGTTTAGTTTACAGAGTAAAGTCTGCAAAGATGACTGCAAGTCTCCAACAAATGTAATGAGCTTCTGAAAATAATGCAGTCCAGTCCTCTATTACAAATACTGTCATATGCATTTCAATACCTAAGGCTTATACGTTATCTAGTTATGTAAATATTCTCTGCATGGCAACAACAAAAAGGCTTTCATTGCCTTTGTTCTTTAACAGTATGCTTATTAAAGCTTAATTGCATCTTATAATCTCATATAAGCTTACCTGATGGTCATTAAAGCACTGCTACTTAAACACAGAGCAACAGGCACTGCAACAATATGCATTTTCTGAATAATAAGAAGCATAAATCAACAGTATAAAAAATATGACAGAAAACCAGAACATTCTGCAAAACCAAGGACAGATTAAAAGCCACTGTAGTACTTCTGTCTACCTTGGATGGGGGGATGCCTTGCTTGGACACATCCAGAGTCACTACGTGGGGGAGTGGGGTGCAACAAGTATGTCACAATTTGAAATGTCTTGGCTGATGGTGATGGCCCTGACACATACATACCTCTCCACCTCAGAGCAAGAAATCTGGAAAAAGCCATAAATAGAAGTGGGACAAAGACCCAAAAATAAGGACAGTTTTTAAATATTGCTCTTATAAACTTAGAAACATAGAATAGTAGGTCTTGCATTAGTATGAATTTTCTGAAGGGTATAAAATCTGAAACTCAAATGTCTGTCATTATTTTCTAACTTCAATCTTTAATGATTTGCCACTAATTTGCCAGAAAACCACAATTTTATGAAAAATGGACTAAAAATGTGATGCAAAAATATAAAATAGCCACGCAATACAGTTGGGAACCTGTCAAAGAAGGGACACGTTTTAAATATAAGTACTGTTAAGTTGAGCAGCTGACAAAAAAAGAGAATGTACATGCATTTCTGAAATAAAAGTAATCTGTAACTCTGATCACTACAATTATTTATTAATTGTAAACCCTCCACGTTTCTTCCAAAACTGCCACACTGCGGAGGGATTATTAGGGGAAGAACAACACTTTGAGCCAAAATCAAGGACAGTTGAGAGGTTTGGATATACCTAATTCTATAAAGTGATTTTTTGTGAGCACCTCTCAACCCTTTAAAGCAGGAAATCTGGACAAGGCCAAATATATTGGGGAACAAACAAACAGTACTAAAATTTGCTCTTGTATAAACTTAAGACAGTTGATAGAATAACAGGACTTGCTTTAGCATGCATTTTCTTGAAGGGTATGAAGTCTGAAACTCAATGTCTGTCATTATTTAGTGACTTCATTCCTAAATGATTTGCCAGACAACCACAAATTTTATGAGGTACAAACCAAAAATAAGAAGCAAAAATCGATTCATTCTGCAAAAATCTGGACATTGAGAGGTACAGTTCAGCTGGGAGAATTGTGCGGCAGAAATCCTACACGATGGACTTAGGTCCCTAGGTGTGGACAATAAGTACCCCTCCAAAAAAAAAAAAACGAAGATCTAATAGAAGTGATTGCTTCAATCTGGCGTCATCATTTTCAGTAGCATTCAGACTCAATCAGTGAAAATATTCAGTAACAAAAAAAATGTGCTTGCAGACAGTTGAATTAACTGGTTCCTAATCGAACACATCCAACCAAGAACTGGGAGGGGACATACCTGAGTTGATCAGATAATCAATAAACACCTTCCTGATTGTATTAACTTATATTCCTTGTATTATATAGTACAGTTGTGTTTTAAATTTATTGTTTTGAACATTTTTCCAGTAAACAATGAAACAAAATCATGCACCAATAATGACAAAACTGCCCAATTTAGAACATTTCCATCATAAGAGTCTACGTAAACATCTACAATCCACCAGTATCAGTAAATATGTACAATCTCTGCAGAAGTAAAAGTCATCTAAATAATTCCACATTAAAGAGATCTGTAACTAATAGAGAGGTTGCTGCTAGCAAACAACTTTATATTTCATTGTTTCATCTACAAATAAAGTGCCTGTTACTCTTGAGGAATAAATTGCCTATGTTACATTAAAAAAAATGATAAGCTAGTAATACTGCAAAAGGGAATGGATGGCAAACTGATTCCAGGTTCATAGTTACTAGGTATCTTTGCCAAAGAGGGCATTCTCAGGACTGCAGCATCTACCCCCCTTTAAAAGTAGAACACAGTACAGCATCAGCAATGCATCTCCATACTGTGGGAGTAGAACCCACAGCCTTCTGCATCAAAAGCAAGTATTCAACCCGTTATGCTATTAACAATGCAAGCAGACATAGCAGAAGTATCACTAAACTTCTCTTCCCCTGAAGCTCTCAGCTCCTTGTAAAGTCCACTCAACACTCAACTGTATCTCTCAACTTTGCAGCACAAGAAATCTGGAAAAAGCCAAAATTTATTGGGGGCGACAAAATCCCCAAAACCAGGGACACATTTTAAACATTGCTTGTATAATCTTGGAAAGTTGCTAGAATAAAATGTTGTGTTACTACCATGCATTTCACTGCCAAGTCTTGGCCCCAGGACCCTGTGCACTACAGTCAGAGAATCATACCACTATGCCAAATCAGCTGTTTCTTGAAAGACAGGAAGACTTGACTGGCTATCGTTTAGTGAATTCAGTTCTCACCATAGCTCTCAACCTCTTAGCACAAAACACCTGGGCAAACTCAATAATGGGGGAATACAGCCACCAAACATATTCAGTGAATTCAGTTCTCACCATAGCTCTCAACATCTTAGCACAAAAAACCAGGACAAAACCAATAATGGGGGAATACAGCCCCATAAATAGGGAAATATTTCAAATATTGATCTTATAAACTTAGGAAATTGCTAGAATAAAAGGATTTGTGTTACCATGTATTTTCTAAAGAACATGAAGTCTGAAATTCAAATGCCTGTCATTTAGTGAATGTAATCCTTCACTGATTACAAAAATCCAGAAAACCACAGATTTTATGAGGAACAGAACAGAACAAAAATATCATGCAAAAATTTGGACACTTTTCACAAGTGGTGGTGGGTAGGGAATTCAGGATCTTGCTACTTGTACCCAAGGTACAGGGTTTGAGCCTGAGTATTTCTAGCCACCCTTGCAGCAGCTTTGTTCCTTCCCCTACAAGAAATACAAATTCCCTTCCCTTGCAGCGAGAGCCAATCAGTAGCTTTCTACGTATGTGATGTTGCAGTCTGATGTTCCTTGTATCCATGTATGTGACTGCAGGTGTTGCAGTCCAATCCTCTTCCAGTCTATGTGGTTACAAACCACATAGACTTCTGGGCATCTGTACATTGATGCCTTCTCTTCGTAATCCGGACTGGTTAAACAGCAGTCCAGATTTACAGAAACTTGTCGAGGATGCATGTGCAGTTCGAGTTCTGGGACTCGCAGCTAATGATTTTATTTTTAAAATTCTTTTAATTTTACAGCTCGGGGGGCTGGAGTCTTGCAGTCTGATAGCCCAAGCCACCCCTGTTCCAAACTGATCCCAACATACTCTGGGGATTATGATGCAGGTGCATGCCTAAGTATAGGTTCATAGGTTCACAGGAGGTTACTAGGCTAATGGCCCTAGGCCCTTTACAAGCCTAGCCATGTAATGATCCGAGTACCCTTATTGACCATAATTAGATGGTTGTTGTTAGAATGATTCTGCAATCAGCACCAAATGCCCCTGGGGACATAAGTGCCACCCCCAGGGTGAATATATGGTCAATCATCCAATTATCAAGGTTGCGCTTGAATAGGGTCAATGAAGAGCTCTGTTTCACATGGAGTGGGAGCTTATTCCAGAGGAGAGGCAATCGCTGACAGATATATGTGTCTCTCCAGCATGTTTTGTTAATGTCACAGGCTAGGTTGTGATCCCTGGAGCAACTTATTCTTGTTTCATTTGATTTGTGGATGTGCAGCATATCCATTTGGGGAGGGACCAAGACTGCTCTGTAGGCCAGGTACAGGTCATCTCTCAGCAGCCTGTATGATACAGAACACGATGACAAGGCATTCAGTCTTTCCATGTATGTCATGTTTTGGAGGCCCAAGATTCTTTTAGTTAGAAACTTCTGTGGTCTCTCCAGATGCTGCAGGTGTCTGGTGAGGAACATACAGAAGGGAGCAGTATGCTCAATTAATGGTCTGATATGGGTTGAATACAGCCGAGCTATAATCTCCCTGGCCTTGGATGTGATACTCTTATTTATGAGATGCATAATGTAGAATGCTTTTCTTACCACTACGGACACATGGTGATTGAAGTTTAGACTGCTATCAACCTGTGTTCCCAAGTCTCACACCACTGATTTTGAGCTTAGAGATGTACTATCAATATCATAATTAGCAGGTTTACTTCTTTGCCAAAGGGGAAAATGAGGCATTTTTTGCACTAAGTTTCAGTCAATGAGTTTGGTATCAATCATTTGGCTGTGTTAGCCCTTTCTGTAATAAGTTAACATTGTTGGGGCACACTATGATTGTGCCCAGTCTACAGTCATCTGCAAGCTATAGGCCATCTACCTTTGCTGGACTTCAGAGAAATAGGTTACAAACAGTAGAGGGCCCAGCACAGAATCTTGTGGTACCCCACTGGTAACTGGTCTACTGGTGGAGGTGGATTCCTCAACTTTTACAGTGTGTGTTCCATTGGTAAGCCAGTTTGTTACCCATCTAGTAACAATATATCTGAATTGCTTGTTGAAGCTGTGGAGGTTATTCTTCCTCTGTTGAGTAAGTTCCCTCCTGTTCTTAGATATCAGTTTCTTTCTTTTGTTGTATAGCTTAGTTATACTTACAGTCCACCAGGGTGACTTGTTTTTTTTTCGAGTTTGTTCCTGTTGGGTACAGCTGAGTCAATGCATTTGTTTAAGTGGCTGTATAGGGCATTTGTGTATTCCTCTGCATAGCTGTGTTGGCAGGAGCTTTGAAACTTTCATACCATCACTTAGTAGGTAATAGTTTGCTCTGGAGAAATTTTTCAGTTTCTGTGGTGGTGTCAGGTTTGATCTTTACTTCAAACAAGACATATGTATGCTGTGACCTTACCAGGAAGGGCAACACACAGTGGGTAGTGTAGTGTAGTAACCCCCCCACATTGGTGAGCACAAGATCCAGGACATTTAAGCCACTTGTGGGGGTGTGAACCAACTGTTTCAGGGCATTTGAATTAATAAAGTCCAGGAACGTCATAGCAATCATGTTTGTGCTCATGTAAGTCACTCAGTTGATGGAAGGATAGTTGAAATCTCCCGTGACCAAGGAGTTTGGCTGTATACTGAGTGACTCTAGCAAGTCCAGGTAGGTAGTGTGCTTCTCCTGGTTCATGATAGGGGACCTGTAGCTAGAGATAATGTGAAGGGGTATTTTACTTATAGTTAATTGGTCTTAAAGTAGCTCAAGATAGTCATACTGTTTCACCAGTCTCAAGGTTTATTTGGATTTAATGAAGATGGATACACCTCCACCTCTGATTCTTTTATGCTCATTTTGGGGTCTGAACGTGTGAAAGGCATTGTAGCCTTCTATGGCTGGGGTGCTCTCAGCAACCTTTAATCAAATATCAGTGATTGCACAAATGTCAGCATCTTCCAAGGTAAGGAGTGCTGCCAGAGAGTGCAGTTTACTGTTTAAGCTCCTAGCATTAAGCAGCATGGCCTTGAGTTTGTTTTCAGTGTTTTTCTTTATGTTGGAAGTTTTGTTGTTTGTACATTGCCTAAAAAACGCACTATGGAGGAGGCAAGCATCTTTGCCAGAATCCAAAAGCCTTAAGGAGACAGGTGAAGGCCATCTCTGGCAAAGCAGCGTTGACTGTTGACTATGTCTTCCCAGGCAGACAGATACTGGATCACCCTGCAATAACACCAGACGCTAAGCCAATTATGGAAATCATTCATTTTTTTGTCTGTATTGTGGCATCATCCTAGGTGAAGGTAAAATGCTGCTTAGGGCTAGGGACATATAAGCCTGGGACACACAATCTGACAGTTTAAGTCATGTCTCTCTTCATATAGTCTAGAGAGGTATGTCTCATTCACGCCAATGTGTACTATAACAGAGTCATAACAGTACTTGTTGCTGAGCTACTTGAGTGCATGCGTGATTTGGTGTATCCAGGCACCTGACAGGCAGCTGACCGTGACCTTCTCCTTGTTCAACCTGGTGAGGGGGATATCTGTGTGTCTCACTGGTGAGTCACCTATGACCAGAACATTAGGTTTTGAGGTGTTTTGCCTTAGAGGCTTAACTGATGACACACTGATATGTGTGTTGTTATGTGTAGTGGTGGATTCTGTTTGTGTACCAGTATGTGTGTTTGTGCTTGGAAGGTCTCTGGTCTTTTGGTAGGCTCTTAGTGAGTACGTCCACATATGTGGATTTATGCGCCTTGACCATATCTTGTGTAAGAGGGGAGTTGTGTGTGCTGACACCCTGTTATATGTCTTGTATATTGTTATGTGAGAGGACTGATTCTAATTTCATGGTATAGTTACATCTCTCACATGCTGTGTTTGCTTGCTTTAGTAGCAAGTGGTTGTTAGTATACATGAAGCAATTACTACATTGCCTCAGGATGTAAATATCAATCAGGTTGGCTGGAGAAATGGTGGGAAACTGTCCATCCATTATGGCAGGTATATATTGTAGTAACTAGTGAGGATGGGCCAGATGGACCAGGGTTTGCTTGTGAAACTAACAAAGGTGGCTATTCCGTAGAGGGTTAAGGGTGGAAGACTGTGTCAATGCCTCAGAATGTGCAATTGAGTTGCTCACTAGGTAGCAATGTGCAACTGCATTGTGCACAGAGAGGCAGTGAAGCTAAGGAGGATTCTATAGCAGATATCAAGGGAAAATTGTGTTTCAAAGTGTTTACATCTGTAAACAGCAGCCCTATACCCTGCAACATGGTGGGCAGTTACACATAAATGTGGGCCTTAAACACAAGAGAAGTTAAACAGTTTTAACACAAATTAACAAATAGAAAAGCCCAAAACTGAGCCTTTTTCCAGCAATCCCAAACTCATATGGGTCCTGGGCTGCACAATTTTACCACAAGGGTGCAGGAGGGCCTTCTTAATGCAGGATGGCTGGTTTTAGGGTTCCAGTAATACCAAACAGCCTACATTCAGCAAATCTGAATCTAACCTGTTCTATGAAATACAGAAGTACTAGAAATTCAAAGTGCAGAAAAAAACAGCAAAAATGAAGCAGCAATTAAGCAAAAAACTGTTAAAAAAGTGCAATGCAAGCTTAAAATATACTTATTTTTTGTTGAACTCAGTGGATGCCTTGGAGTTAGTTCAGATTCACTCCAGATCTCTGCTTTTCAGCTACGCAAAATGACAATCAAGACCTTCAACATTCAGAACCACAGCAGTGTCATTATGTGGATATAGTTCATTTTTGGCATGTTTAACTTTTGTACCATAGTCATGAGGTCCTCTGTTGGCTTTTCTTGTGTAAGAATTATGCAGTTATCTGTGTATAGCAGTCGAGCTCTGTTTTATATGGCAATCAGCCAGCTACCATGCATACATGCATGCTGTAGTACTCCATTAAGGGGATCTGTTGTCAATATGAACAAAGTCGGTAAAGGGGGGAGCCCTTGTTTAGCTCTCTTGCCAAGCCAGAAAGTGGTGGATAAGATGCTGTTAAGTATTGCTTACTCTTGTGAGCTCAAGTAGAAATCTTGAGTAATGACAATGAATTCCTTGGGAAAGACTATTTCATTCAGAGCCACTCAAATGCAGGACTACCTACAGTGTTTTAAACTCCACTTGGACTCCTAAGGGTGGTTCAAGAGTACTTCATACGCCCACCATCAGCAACTGTGCAAGCTGTATGTGATCAGTGCTACTATGCCCTGGGATAAATCCTGCCTGGTTTTGGAGAATTTGTTGCAGTAACACACTCATAGACCTGAGATGAGGCCATAGTTAGTAGCCACGTAAGCATACATGTCGGATTTCAGGATGATTGTGATTATGGATGTACACAATAAAGATCTGGCCTGCTGAAGGGCTTAGAAAAATCTGAAGAGGTGTGTCATACTGTATGCAGTTTCCAGCCAGAGTACCATGTACAGTTCTGCATTCAGTCCATCCAGGCTAGGGGCTTTGCCCAGGGAACTCTTATTGCTTTTTCTATTTTGTCCAGGGTAATCAGGGCAGTTAATGTCTCTCTCTCTGTCCTTAAGAGCAAGTTGAGATAGCCAGGCTTTCTTGAGAAATCCAAAGGTTCCCCTCATGGCCTGACTTCTGGGGGGCAGAGTATAAGCAGAAATGCCTACATATCTCCCTTGCTCACAGCTAACTGTGCTAACTTGTCTCCAGATCTCTTTCTTATCCAGGAAATGGTTATTTCTTATGCCTTGCCTTAATCCTGCAGTCTATAGCTTTCCCAGGTTTTATTCCATATAGCCATGACTTAAGTGCTGCCCCTTCCAAGTATAATTGAGACTTCCTCTTTTTCATCAGCCCTACTATTTGCTGTTGGACATTGTATTCTTTTACTCTCCCTTTGATTCTAAACTTGCAACTCTTGCAGGCTTGCCACAGGTCTTCTACTTTCTGTTCTTTATCCCTCACTTTATTTTCCTGATCAGTTAGAATCCTCAACTTTGCCCATTTACATATTGCCACCACCTCAAGCTTAAGGGATTCCCATATTTTCAATGGTTGGAGCCTGCCTCACACATATTGGCTTGAAGGTACTTTTCTGCACTGTCCTGAATCTTGGCTCTGATTGGAAGATATTCTGCAACCCCCATTCTTGTCCTGTTTCTAAGTAAAAGAAATATATAGGATGATTCCTCATGATCTGAAAACATAGCTTCTGTTATGCTCACCTCCACAACTTGGTCAAGCAACACTGAAGATATTAAAAAATAATCAAACCTACCTGCTGATTTCCTTCCTGTGGTGCTCTGCAGTATGCACAGCCCTTCACACATCTAGCATTGCTGGCTGTGAACATGCTTCTTTAATGATTCCCTTTGCTTTAACATGTCTTTGAAATTTTGGAGTTGCTCATTACCTCACTGAATCTGGTATGACACTGAAGTCATCTCCAATTATAGTAGCATATTTCTGCTCATCCTGGAGTGCTAGTAAGCAAAACAGTTTGGCAAACAGTCTGGGCGCTTCTTTGTTTCATCCATATATACAACACAAGAGTAATCTCCCTACTGGAGTGTTGAACATCCCCATCAACCATCACCCCTCCCAGTCAAACATCTTCCTCAAGAACGACAATCCTACAGTAGACATAACACAATACACCCCTCCTGTCTTTTTTATTGAAACTGCACTGCACATCCCATCTATAATGTTCTTAACTGCAGCACTCTATTGTAATTCTGAGAATTATAAGTGCAAGCCCTGGAATTACAAAAAAAAGTCCAAAAATGCAGAACAAAGAATGCTGAATATTACTGTTTTTCTTTAAAGTTGTTGCACACTCACTGAACTTATATATAGCTATAACCAAGAATGCCATACCTTAAAGAAAAGGGAATATTCTGGAAAACGTCAGTCTTGGACTTGATATATTCAAGCCTATGCTGTCAGTCATTCACTCTCGTTATTCTGGGAATCACTCTGACAAGTGTTGGAGTATCATATGGTTACCCCTAATTACTCAAGTACTTTCTAGTAATTTTGCACTCCTGGAGATTTAGGGTCTATATTAGATAAACAAAAGTTTATCTTACTGAACGCTAACATGAGCAAAAATCCCAGAACCTGAAACCAGAATTGTGAGATCGCAGTACAGTGAAGATGGGAATATTTGCCCTTTCTTCACTGCAGTGTGATCTCGGAGTTGGAATATATATTTAGTGGGGGATGTGGGGGGGTGCAGCCCCCCACAATTGCAGTTTCGAGTTCCGGGATTTTTGATAATGTCAGTGTTCGGTAAGATAAACTTTTGTTTATCTAATATAGACCCGAGATTTATTACATTGAATTTAAGCCATCAGGCTTCTGGCATTGACTGAAATGAAATTAAATATGCATTTTTATTTGTCTGCTTAATGAGTTATTTTTCAGCCAGTCAAAACTATCTTTTCAAAACAGTAAAGTTATAACTTAGAAGTGGTGGAAAGGAGATTACTAATGAGTGACATTATTCAATAATTTTCCAATACCCTCTTATCCTATTCAGGTCATGGGTGACAGGAATTGTAACCATAGGTAGTGGGCAAAAGGCACAGAACCAATCCAGAATAGGACATCACTTCATTGCGGGGTGCACACGTACCTGTGGACAATTTGGATGACTGCCAACTCACCTGCTGACATATCTTTAGGCTATCACTGGGGGTCTACTTCAGATGATTGAAGTTTCAAAACTTGAATATCATATGGACCATATGACTGAAGTTTTGTAACTTCTAACAGCAAATAAGAAAAAAAAATAAAAAGAAATGTTTTCTTTTATGTTTTTGCAGGGAGACAAGCCCCCTGCTTATTAAATATATCAGCTTGCACTACAGTGAGGAAAACAGTAAATTTTCCATTCCGCTCTGTTCAGCGATCTCCATTCAGAACGTTTGAAGTTTCAAAGCTTCGATCATATGGTCCTCAGCCATATGATGATTGGAGTTTTGAAACTTCGATCATCTGAAGTAGACCCGTCACTGGTACCTGGAGATTCCTGAAAATCCATTGCATTTTTTTTTTTTTGAAATACTTGGTAGCCAGGTAACTGAACTGGCCCTTTTCAGGCTCCTTTCAGCCAACAACCAAACCACAAGGGCAAGAATGTAAGCAATGTAATACGGATAACTAGATATAGCTACTCAACTAGCTTGATTTTGAGAGGTGTGAAGAAACCGAGTCCCAGAAGAAACCCATGCAGACACTGGGAAATAATGCAAAACTTCACCTAGGCACTAACTGTTTGCAGGGATTAAACACTGATATTATGAGGCAAGTATCTTGCCACTAGGCTACCTTGTGCATAAACAGGAGGACATGCAGACTTCACATAAATGATATCCCATCTGGGAACCAAACTAGAAGACCAAGCAGATTTATTAATTGTTTTATTACAATTGTTACAATAAACTTTTAAAAATTTATGAAAGGAAGATGGAATGAAGTAGGTGAATAAGGAAAGAAAAGGAAAGTCTGGCAAGGATGCAAGCAGCATAAAAGTTTAAGTCTATGAATGGCTCATTTACTGCATCCCACCATTCTGGCCTTGAAATCCTTAGCTTCCACTTGCACTTTGTTAGATAAATTCACTTAACTGTAGCCGCACACTTGCCATGGTGGTAGTGCTGCGGTAGTGTTGTTGCCTCACAGTAAGACGCTGTCCGGTTTGATTCTCAGCTACAGCGTCTTCTGCGTGGAGACATGCGTGAATGGGTGTACCTTCGTTGAAGGTTGTGCATCAGGGCTGGTAACTCGGCACGTAAAAATCAATTACCAATCATTAACGGACTGGAGTTCCGCTGTGGCGACCCCTAACCGGGAAAAGCCGAAAGACACAACAACTGTAGCCGCACACTTGGGTCATTCCTTAAATGTGGCCCATGTGCTTCAAAGGTC
Source organism: Protopterus annectens (assembly GCF_019279795.1). Lineage (NCBI taxonomy): Eukaryota > Metazoa > Chordata > Ceratodontiformes > Protopteridae > Protopterus > Protopterus annectens. The sequence continues at coordinate 182,527,183 of NC_056735.1, forward strand.
TTACCAATTTAAATATTGCAACAAAACAGAGATAATTAAAAATTCTCAGAAATCATATTGTGACTACAAAATTCCCAACAGGAAGCACCCTGGTAAGAAACTGCTTGCTGTAGTGCAAATTCAGGCTCTTAAGTCACCATTATGTTTTAGAAATGTCTTGTTGACCCTGGACACATTTAATGAAAAAGCTGACAAAACTGTCTGTTCTAGAGCAGCAGTTGAATGAGAAAGTAACACTTAAAAAGAGCAGATATTCAAGTACAGGCATGGTGATGGAAAGTACAAGGCAATTAAACTTATAGCGCTGTGATAATGGTGGAAAATATTACAGAAGCTTTTTGACTGATTGTGAAGGTCATGCACTCTTCTTCAGTTCATTCAAATGCTTTGTAGCAAGGCAAGGTCTCGCTTTTATTCTCATAAATTACTGGGAGATGCACAATGTAGCAGTATTTTTGTCAGAATGCTGGCTTTCTATCTGTATAATACACGGAGTAGATCTTCCTGTGTACATTTGTGACATGGCAAACAAAAACATTGTTTCTTGCAAGCTGCTGTTCCTAACATTCAGAGACACCACAGACTTGAGTTTACAGCACAGATTTGAAGATATCACAACTTTTGCACTAAGGGATGGGGAGGATGCTGTAAGTTTTTAGTGTTAATCCTTTCTGTACAAACAGGCAGAGTTCATTTGTCATATATAAAGCCTGCAGGCATTACTAGATTCTAGTGGGAGAGACAAGAGTGCAAACTGTGATGGTTTTAACTGTTACATGTACTTAAGACTACAGGACATTACAAGTAATTTTGGGATTGTTAGAAGAGTACAGGATATTAGAAGTAGTTTTGGAATCGTTCGCTCTTTAGAAACTGAGAATCTACTTTCACTAGGATAAATTATAAACATAGTGGGTAGCAAACTGGAATTCTTGTATCACGTAGATGTTCTTTCTCTGCTTCAGAAATAATGCTGCTTTTTGTGAGTTGATTCTGTTAACAAGCTTGAAAGTGTTTGTGAAATGCAATACATTCAGTTTCTGCTGAGACTGCATCCTCATGCACTCTAATTCATAAGAAGATATTTATTCATTTATTTCTAGTTTAAAACAGTGGAGGCTCCTTCATATTTCATACTGTGTCTGTTTATAGTGGGAGAGATGTGCATAGCAAAACATTATTATTGTAACTGTTGTTGTCATTGATATGTATTATATCTGGGACTAATTATACAAACATTTTTATTTCTTAGACTAATTATACAAAATTATTTTTTATTTTTGGCTGTTTTAGAGGCAAACCATTTGACTTCTGGTAGTTGACAATGACTGTATAATGACTCACACACTGTAAATCAAGTGGTAGTCTACTTAATGCTGAAAATGTGATAAGAGACTTGGGACACAGGTGGACAGTAGTCTCTCTAATTGATAATCACATCGCCATGGTCAGGAAATCCTCCTTCTCATCATCTCATCATCAAAAAAGGATTCATCCAGGAAAAAAGAGGTCATTGTTCCCTCCACTCTTCATTATTAGACCCATTATAAGTACAACCTTAACCTTGTCACCACAAATAAACAGAACATGCTGAGGGGATAGATTGTCCCCCAGAGACTTCCCACCTGAAACTAGACTACTATGTCTATGTCAAACAGAGCCCTCATTAGCACCTTCAAGAAATCTTGATGGGATTGATGGGAAATTCACTATAATTAGCATGATAGACAAACACCAAAGGAAAATTACAAGCCCAATTTTCCTCATCCCAAATTGTATGTGCCTCCCTACAGAATTATGCCTACAATACTACACAGGATTGCATTCTTGTGTTGGGATTCCTCCTCTGTATACGCCATATCACATCTGCATGAAAGTATGTCTTGTTTTCATTTGGAATGTGTCACGTATTCCTATAGCATCACTACATTGCTAATTTTTGAAACTGAAAGAGGTCACACAGCAGAGTTATTGTATCTTAACCTTATTTCCATCACATTAGGAACCAAACCATAAAACCTAATAATTGCCAGAGAATGTACACTTAACTTAAATCTTTATTGCATCAGACATCATAGCTACATAGCACATTTTCTGGAACATACTGAGAAGTCAGCTGGTACTATGATTCCTCAATCATAGCTGTATAGACAGCTCATTTATAAAAGACAAGAAATGTTGTCGTTAGCTGACAGAGCAGTTGACTGGTGGAAGACATTTCTTCAACTAAAATACTCTTACTCATTGTAGTCAAAACTGTAACTAGTTTGAGTAGTCAAAACAAAAGTGGACCATAGAAGTCTATTCAGGAGATGGTAAGAAATGTAAATAAAAAGGAGTCAGTACTAAAAATGTGTAGCCGGTCTCTTCAGAGAGTCTAAAGTAGTTCAGAGAGCTCTAATTATACATTAATGACAGAACCAAAAGAGGCAGGAACATCAATTACCAGGATGGAGTGTATTGTGGGAAGAAGGAGCTTCATCTTAAAAATAAAATCATGTCAGTACTGCAAATCCTATTCAGCCATTTTGAGGTAGATCACGTAAGGCTACCGTGTTATAATGATTCAGGGTCATAAGCACTGCATGCAGGAACAGGGTCTGATTGAAACCGTATATTATTATTATTATTATTTTTTTAAGCTTCTGAATTAAGATGTTTTTTAAATTGAGATTCAGCAGCTATGACATAAGGACCTATAGTCATATATAACAGCACTAAGCTTACATGGCCTTTTGGGTGTCCTCTTTTATGCCATTCAGACCAGAACCAACGTATACATTTGCCATTTGCTTAGACTGACAAACTCAGTGTGTAGGTGAATGAATTAAGAGAAATGTTGCTGTTCTTTTGAGATAAGGAGCCAGAGTCACAGATGCTGATTTTGACTAGGATGAGTAGAATTCTGCAAGGACTGTTCAAGTCTTTTTGTTGCTGCTTCTTACCTTTTTGTCTTGAACATTACAGGGAATAGAACTGAAACATTTGTTTAACTCTTTTTGAAAACATATAGTCTGTCAGATACATTTGTAAATTCACATGAATTGTGGCAGTTAGACGTGTATCAATTTAAATGTGATAGTACTTTCCAAAGTGGGTGATCCAATGTTATAAGCCATAGTCTTCTTTTTAGTGGGGTAACCCAGGAATCAGTAATTAACCGCAGTAATAACTGCTGAATCCAGGGCTGTATTGTAGTTTCTGTGTTTCCCATACCTTACTAGGATAGAAGGAAGTTTCTCTGTTTACCAGTGAGAGTGGGGAGCTTAGAGCTGCCTATCTGTCCCTGGAGGGGTCATCTATTTGGTGACTGCACTTGTTCTGCATTCTATGTATGACAGACCTCTAGCTTTCCGAAGCATTAGTAATGCATTATACAAACATAGTTTAAAACACACTTCTGCTTTCTTCAAATTTGTGATTATTATTTGTATCAGGTAGATGTAAAGAGAAAAACATTGGCATGCAGAGGCATAGGGGAATTTTTCTTCCCTATGTGAATAAGAATTTTTTTTGTTGGCATTTGAGTGGTTTTCAGCTCAGAATTTGTAGTTTATTATAGCAATAACCCACGCCTGGGTGTGGGTAATGCTGGATTTACTCATGGTTGGTGTGGTTTGGTCACGAGGGCGAAGCCTGAGTGGCCAAACAAAGCCGACCGTGGGTAAATCCAGCATTACCCACACCCAGAAGTGGGTTATTGCTATTATACAATGACATTATTTAAGAAAAAAAATAATTACTTTTCTTAAATAATGGCATTATATAATGCCTCCTTGCTGCCCTTCCACAGCTGTCTGGTATTCTGCAGCAGTTCTGATGTACTGCGCATGCCTACACAGTACATCAGAGCTGTGGGCAAAAGCAACGGAGAAAGCAAGATCTCCATTGCTTTTTAAAAACTGTTTTGCTATGTTAAATGAGTTTAACATAGCGAGACAGCTTTAAAAAAAGCAAAGGAGAATAAGCAATGGAGAATATCCGTTCCTTTTTTAAAGCTGGCTGGCTATGTTAAACCCATTTAACATAGCGAGACAGTTTTGAAAAAAGCAACGGAGAAAGCAAGATCTCCGTTGCTTTTTAAAAACTGTTTCACTATGTTAAATGAGTTTAACATAGCGAGACAGCTTTAAAAAAAGCAACGGAGAATCTCCGTTGCTTTTTTAAAGCTGTCTCGCTATGTTAAACTCGTTTAACATAGCGAGACAGTGTGAAGCAACGGAGATCTTGTGTTCTCTGTTGCTGTAAAAAAAAGAGTTATAGTAATGGAAAAAGTCCGGGCGACCGGACCTTTTCCCATTAATATAACTCTGATTTACAACAAGCACGCTGACAAATCAGCATGCACGTTTTGGAATATTTAATGGGGGGTCATTGCATAATGGCCATTTTGGGCTAATTTCTATCCTTTTCATATTTTTGTTATAAAAATGCATTTGCGAGTTTTTTGCGCTTGTATCAGCTCACCTGCCTAGGTGTCCTGCAGAGTCCTACAGCAGCAGAAGGAGAAAAGAGAGACTTTGGATTGCTAATTCTACCTAAATACTTGGTTTCTAGCATTTACTGATACTTAAAAAGCTTATTTCAGCTGTTTACTGTACTTACTTACTGTTTGCACTTTTAAAATAATTTCTGTGAGCATTTAAACTGTTTTAACTGTTGTGGGCTACACACTCAAGTGCGATAGCTGTTTTACTGTGCTTTAAAGTGCTTATTTTGTTGTATTTGCCTTAACTTCTTGAAAAAAAAATATATCTACACTTGTTTCCTGCCTTTCTGAAGCTAGTAGAGTCCAGTTTTCAGAGTTTGCTGAATCCCAGGCCTCTATTGTAGTTTCTGTGTTGCCCATACCTTACTGGGAAAGAAGGATTTTCTCTGTTCACCAGTGAGAGTGGGGAGCTTTGAGCAGCCTATCTGTCCCTGGAGGAGTGGTTTTCAGCTTAGAATTTGTAGTTTATTGGCCATTTTGGGCTAATTTCTATCCCTTTCATCTTTCTATTATAAAAATGTATTTGTGCGGTTTTGCACACTGCTGGTTAGCTAGGGTTAATTATCCCTGGCTCCACAAAGTCTGCTCTTCAGCTTTTCCCTTATAACTAGTCAGTCTTTCAGCCTAAGCACTCAGACCCACATCTACTAGCCCAAAACTTGTTCTAAATCTGCTGTAGCACTAAATAACCCCCAGCACTCAACCCCTCACTTGCCAGGAGGCAATAGTCTATATACTTCCCTACTTGACAAAAGAAAACAGTCTATACTACTTCAACACCCCCACAAGGGGCAACAATATTCTGGATCTGGTCATTACCAACATGGGTGACCAGTGCTCAACGTCCGAGATCAACTCCTTGCTGGTTAGATGAGACCATAAATTAATCCCCTTAGATATCCACATCCTGACCCCACCCCCACACAAGGAAACCATCATAAACAATTTCTCCAAAACGAACTTCATGCTACTCAAAACAGAGGTGGCTAACTTCGCGACGCCCCTGCAGATGGATAATACAGTCACGACTGCTGAATCCTACACAAATGCACTCTACAAGCACCTGCATGAAAGCATGGATCGTGCTATCCCTAACAAAACCAAGACGCTATCCTCCAAAAAAAGGAAGCCAATCTGGTGGTCCCCTGCCATTAACAAACTCTACAACAGAAGGAAGAAACTGTTGCAAAAGAGAGTAAAAACCCAGGAATGGAGGAACTCCCTGATGGGCCTCAGTAAGACGCTAAGGTCCCTCATAAAATCCTCCAAAGCGAATTTTGAAAGAAAAATTGCCATGGATTCCAAAGACAACCACAAGGCATTCTTTAGCTATGTCAAGAATCTCCATGGCAACACCCAGATCTGTGCTGAGCTACAGCAGAATGGCACAAAATATACAGAGCCAACTGATAATGCTAACATCTTGGCAGATAGGTTCAGTGCTAACTTTACTCACCTCTCACCCCCCAAAGGGCCTATAACTATACCAAATGATTGTAGAGCCCCATTAGTCACAAACATGCAGGTACAAATGGCACTCTCTAAAGCCAAAAACACAGCATCCATGGGACCAGACAACATCCCAGGCTGCATCTTACATGAACGCCAAAATGAACTAGCCCCCCCCCCCCACCTAAACTCCATGTTTAATCACAGCCTCACCACAGGCTATGTGTCCACTGAATGGCGCACAGCAATGGTTATCCCACTCCACAAAGTCATAGCCACCACAGACCCCGGGAACTATCAACCTATTAGTCTGACAAGCCTGGTCTGCAAGGCCATGGAGCGTATCATCATGGAACTCATAAACAAAGACATTGGTAACCTCCAAACTTTGGATGCTACTCAATTCGGATTTGTAAAGGGTAGATCATGTCTCCTAAACCTGGTAGATTTCTTTGAAACAGTTACCAAGGCCATAGACGAGGGCAAGGTGGTCCACACAGCCTAGCTAGACCTCGCTAAAGCCTTCAATACTATCCCCCATTCAGGAATCATAGATAAACTCACCAACCTTAACATAAACCCTTACGTCACGAGATGGGTGTCCAACTGCTCACAGAAAGAACCCACATGGTGAGAGTTGCAGACTCCAGATCCAACTCCAAACCAGTGACAAGTGGAGTGCCCCAGGGTTCAGTCTTGGGACCTCTCCTATTCAGTATATACTTCTCTGAAGTGCAAGCGAACAGTGAGGGTCTATGGCTAACCAAGTTCGCAGATGACTGCAAACTGGGTGCCATAATCGATTCCCCTGCTGACATAGACATCCCGCAATAGGGCCTCACTGAGAAAGATACCTGGTGCCAAAACTATGGCCTCAAGCTAAATGCCAAAAAGTTCATAGTTATCCCCTTTGGTAAAACAAATGTACCCATGAATTACCAAATAGGGGGAAAGTTCACTTAACACAGAAAGTGTGATAAGAGACCTTGGGACCCAAGTGGATAGTAACCTCTCCTTTGATAATCACATTGTCACAGTGGTCAGAAAATCTTTCTATGTGGCCCACCTAATCACAAAAGGGTTCGAATCTAGAAAAAAGGAAGTCATTGTCCCCCTCTACTCATCACTTATCAGACCCCTCATTGAGTACAATGTCCTGTTTGGGATGTACCTCACAAGACACCTACAACAACTGGAGAGGCCCCAAAAGTACCTCACTAAGAGGATTGCTGGCCTCAAACAGTTGCCCTATGTCGACCAGCTCAAGAAACTCCAACTCTACTCGGTCGCATATGCTTACTCCGAGGAGATCTCTGTCTGACATACAAAGCTATGTCAAACTCAGAATTGATGGACATGCTCCATTTAAAGAAATCCCAGTCTCCCCGAGCTACACGCTCTAGGGACCTAAACCTCACCACATCAATAAATAGGACATGCTGGAGGGATAGATTCTTGACCCAGAGACTTCCAGTGCTCTGGAACAAAATTACCATCCACATCAAGCAGAGCTCATCATTAGCACTCTTCAAGAAAAACCCTGATGAGTGGATGGGTAATAGGAAATTCACCCCTGGGATCACATCTGTGGCTCTGCTCGATAGAGAGGCAGGAATTTAATCTACATGGGTGACGAAAGCCAAGACACTTTTGGCTAGGCTTACTTATGTCCTCGGGCCGATAGCCTAGTACCTACCTATGAACCTATAATATAACCTGTTAAAGTGAATGAGACATAAAATGCAAATGGTTAGTTGCTGTGCAGCAAAACACATTTGGAAAAATCTGTAGTCTGAATGCTGTCACTCTTCAACTATAGATGCTTCCTACCTTGTTAGTGTTTGGTTATATGATCAAATGATTCTTTTGAAATGAAAAGTATGACTGTATCAATGCATGTTTTTCTTTATTGTAGGTTTTGTGCATCATTAGCCACAATGACCACACATATCTTTTCACTGTCACGGTTATTACAGTGTTTACTTCTATGGATGATTGCAGTTTACATTAATAATGCTTCTCGTGCACCATTGTTTAAGTTGTTTGATTCTAAGTTATTTTCCAGTTTTGGACTTTGACTGCTTGTTCTTTTGAGATAAGGAGCCAGAATCACAGATGTTGATTTTGACTAGGATGAAATTAATTCTGCAAGGACTGTTCAAGTCTTTTTGCTGCTGCTTGTTGCCTATTTGACTTGAATATTAGAGGGGGATAAATAATTTTTTATTGTTTTGCTGTCCAAGCTTTCAAATCTGGGATTTGTGCTGGACTGTGTTGGTTTACCTCCTAATTTGCGGTGCTCTTCCAGGTGACTAATATGCTACAGTGTAGTTTAATTTCCAGCTATTAGCATTCCTTTGGTGGCTCCTCTAAACTTTGTGCTCTTTCATCTCGTGTTCCTGAGATGTTGGGTAGTGTGCAACATGTTCGTTCATAGGTTAGTACTAGGCTAGTTGCCCTTGAGATCCATTTTAAGCCTAGCCAACTACCCCATATCAGAATCAAACCCTGCACCTCGTGTCTGCAAGGTGAACACCTCAACCATTATAACAAATCCATCCCTTCTTCTCTACCCAACACACCAACTAGTCTCGGATCCTTTTTACATTCCTTGTTTTCCTTCAAAACCAACTGCTGCTCCATATATTCTACTTGCCGAACAGACTCCTGTGCCTCATCAATAGTTTACTCAAACTTTTTGCCTGACCAGCATCACAGTGCCATGTTGTTGATGCATAATGTCACACTGTCAGCCCAGCTATATGGAATTTTGTAAATAATTCTGTCATTTGTGAATATTGATATAATTTATACAGAAGTGTGTGTAAAGGGGTCTATATCAGCTTATCGAAAGCTGAGAAGAGCGAATGCTCTTTGATCGAACCCTAAACGTCGAACAACCTAAACGTCGGAGACACGGAACAGCAATTTTTTTCCTAGGGAAAAAAATGGCTGGGTTGTTTTCAGGAGTTTGCCATTTCCTCTACTGTGGTGCAATCTCGGAGTTGGTATATTTAAGTAGGGGGTGTGGGGGGCACATCCCCCCACATCAAGGGGTGTTGGGGCGAAGCCCCCCTTTATGTTGTGTTTTCATTTTTTTTTTTTTTGCAGAACAGCGATTTTTTTCCCAGAGAAAAAAATCATTGTTCTGTGTCTTTGATATTTAGGTTGTTCGACATTTAGGGTTCGATCAAAAAGCATTCGCTCTTTTCATAGGTGTATAGGTGTGTACTAGACTAATGGCCCTGGAGCCTTTACAAGATTAGCCCATATGATTACCCTGGCATCGTGCCACCCGACCTCGGCTCCTAGTGCCACTGGAGTGATCCCGGGGTGAATTTTCTATTTCCCATCCACTCATCAAAATTTCTCTTGAAAAAGGCCAGTGAGGTGCTCTGCTTGACATGTATGGGAAGTCTATGCCATAGCATGGGCAGTCTCTGAGTTATGAACCTGTCCCTCCAGCATGTTCTGTTGATTGTGGTAATGAGGTTTAGGTCTTTGGAACATGTGGTGCGGAGGGATTGGGATTTCTTTAGATGTAGTATTTCTAACAGAGCTTGGTCAGACATGGCTTTGTAAGTCAAGTAGAGACTGCCTCTAAGTAGGCGATATGAGACAGAGAATAGTTGGAGTTTTTTGAGTCTCTCCATATAGGGCAAGTGTTTAAGGCCTAAGATCCTCTTTGTGAGGTACTTTTGCGGCCTCTCCAGTTGTTGCAGGTGTCTAGTGAGGTACATACCAAATGGGTCATTGTACTCGATGATTGGCCTAATGAGGGAAGAGTAGAGGGAGACAATGACCTCTTTCTTCCTGAATGCAAAACCCTTAGTAATGAGCTGTGCCACATAGATGGACTTTCTGACCACAGTGGCAATGTGGTGGTCAAAAGAGAGGTTGCTGTCAACCTGTTCCCAGATCTCTTATAATGCCTTCTGTGTTCAGTGGACTACCATCGATGTGGTAATTCAAGGGAACCGGGGTTTTCCCATGGGGGATGATAACACATTTTTTGGCATTGAGCTTAAGGCCATGGTTCTGACACCAGTCGTTGGTCTCACTGAGGCCTTTCTGTAGGATGCCAACATCACTTGGGGAGTTAATAATAGCTCCCAACTTGCATTCATCTGCGAACTTTGTCAACCAGAGTCCCTTCGTGTTGGCCTGGACTTCAGAGAAGTAGATACCAAACAGGAGAGGACCCAGGACCGAACCCTGTGGAACTCCACTTGTGACTGGTCGGCAGTCTGACTTGGAGTCAGCTATTTTCACATTGTGGGTTTTATCTGTGAGCCAGTTTGCAATCCACCTAGTGATATAGGGGTTGATGCCCAGCTTAGTGAGTTTTTCTATGATTCCTGAGTGGGGAATGGTATCAAAGGCCTTGGCCAGATCAATGTAAGCTGTATGAACCACCTTGCCTTCATCCAAAGCTCTGGTGACTGACTCAAAGAAGTTGACCAAGTTGAGCAGGCATGATCTACCCTTCACACAACCAAACTGTGTAGGTTCCAGAGTTTGGAGATTCCCTATATCCTTGTTTATTAGGTCCATGATGATACGTTCCATAGCCTTGCATATCAGACTCGTCAGGCTAATGCGGTGATAGTTCCCAGGGTCTATAGTTGCTTCTGCATTGTGGAGAGGGATGACTGTAGCAGTGCGCCATTTGGTAGGGACAAAACCCGAGGTGAGGCTGTGATGTAGTTCATGTAGAACACAGCCAGGGATATTGTCAGGTCCTATAGAAGCTGTATTCTTGGCCTTGGACAGTGCTGTTTTAACCTGTGCAGTAACACTGTTCTGTATATTGGCAATATCTGTTGGTTCGGTATAAGAGGTACCATTGTGCAGTAGCTCAAAGCAAATCTGGGTATTGCTGTGGAGATTCTTTACATAACTATAGAAGGCCTTGTGGTTGTCTTTACTAAATGCTGCAATTTTCTTTTCATAGCTAGCTTTACAGGATTTGATGAGGGATCTCAACCTTTTGTTGAGGCTGATTAGGGAGTTTTTCTAGTCTTGGGACTTCACCTTATTCCGCATCAGTTTCCTCCGTCTGTTGTAGTTTGTTTATGGCAAGGGACCACGAGATTGGCTTCCTTTTTTTTTTTTGAGGAGAGTGTCTTGGTTCTATTGGGTATGGCGAAATCCATGCATTTGTATATGATTTCGTACAATGCATTGGTGTATGATTTGGAGGTCATGCAACTATTCTCCATTTGCATGGGTGCCGTGAAGTTAGCCACCTCTATTTTTAGAAGCCCAAAGTTAGCTTTGGAGAAGTTTTTCATGGTGGTTACATTTGTGTGTGTGTGTGGGGGGGGGGGGGGGGGAGTGGATTTCCAAGGTGATTAGTTTGTGGTTGGATCTAACCAGGGAGGAATTGACTATTGGTGTACAGCAACAGTCGCCCATGTTAGTACTGATCAGGTCAAGGAAGTTGCTACCTCTAGTGGGGGTAAGAATGAGCTGGTCCAGAGCATTGAAATTAATGAATTCCAGGAAGTGTTGGGCAGGTGTATTGGTACATGAGTAGTTTTCTCAGTTAATGGAGGGGTAGTTGAAGTCGCCCAGTATGACAGTGTTAGGTTGGACCCTAATATTCTCCAGGGTGCTTAGGAATGTGGAGTGTGAGTCTTGGGACAATGTTGGTGACCTATAGCAGGCTAAGACCTGAATCTCTGTCTTACCCAATATTAGCTGCACCTGAAGTATCTCAGATGCGTTATGTTGGGCTACCAGTCTGGAGGTGTGCGCATTCTTTAAGAATATGGAAACGCCACTGCCTTTGGAGCTTTGGTCCAAGTTCTGGGGCCAAAAGATGTGGAACGAGTTATAGCCTGGTAGTGCAGGGATGCTTTCTGTTGCCTTGAACCAGGTCTCTGTTACTGTACAAATGTTGATGTTCTCCATTTTAGAGTGCTTCGAGCAAGAGCATTTTGAGATTTAAACTTCTAGCATTGAGCAGCATGACCTCAGATTGCATTTGTTTGTAGTTGTTATGGTGGTAATTTGGTCTTTGGTACACCACCTAAAAAAGGCACTACAGGGGTGGCAAGAGCCTTGGGAAGTATCTGAAAGACCAGGGGTGACAGATGCAGGCCATCTCTGGCAAAGCATCAAGGTTTGTCAATCATGTCATCCCAGGCAGACAGACACTGGATTCCCTCAGAATGACACCAGAAACTTAGCCAGTTGTTGAAATCAATCATTTTCTTCTTGTACTGTGGTATAATTATGGGTGATGGTAGGATGCTGCTCAGGGCTAGGGTCATACCTGCCTGAGCTACATAATCCGGGAGCTCCTCCGTGTCTCTTTTCATGTAGTTCAGGGAGGTATGTCTCAGGTCATTCACACCCACATGTACAATGACAGAGTCATATTTGTACCTGTCATTGAGGGACTTGAGTGTGTGCGTTATGTGGCGGATTCTGGCACCTCACAGGCAGCTGACTGTTATTTTTTTCCTTATTCAACCTAGTGAGTAGGACATCAGTGTGCCTCACTATCGAGTCACCTATGACTAGTGTGTTGGACATGCTGTTTTGCCTTAGGGGTGCTGGTTGAGAGGCACACTGTTTAGGAGAGTTATGTGTCTCTTGATTAGTGTTGTGGTGGTTGAGTCCATTTCTGCCTTGGAGGTCTCTGCTGTTTGGGGAGATTTTTATTGAGAGCCTCTGCGAAGGTGGGTGTGTTGTTTGTGTTTTTATGTGAAGGCAGTGCTGGTGTGTGTGCTGGAGGGCTATGTGTTCCATATGGTGTGGTGCAAGTGTTGACCTTCTCCTCTTGACCAGCTATTCTGGTCTTGGCTGGAGAGTGCGTGGCTTCCAGTATGGATATATAAGTGCATCTCTAGCAAGTCTGAGTGTTTGGAGCTTAGAGGAGAGGGTTGTCAGTGTACATGAGGCAGTTGCTACATTGCCTCAGGATGCCCAAGTTCACCAGGTTAATAGGAGAAAGCACAGGGAACTGACCTTTAGACATGCCTGGAGGGGTGGGCATTAATAATAAGTACTGGAGCTGTTTGCTTGTAGAATGTTTAGTGCTGGTAGCACTTTTGTGTGCTACAATAATTGCTACAAAAAGTTTGGTAAAGTGCTAAACTAATAAGCTAGTAAAAGTGCAGGAGAGGACAGAGCTAGCAGATAAGAGAAAAATTGAAGAGCAGACTTTGACACTGCTCAGAAGCTTACAAACAGTCCTGGATATAGCAAATCTGTATCTGGATCAGACTAGTTACAGGAAAGGTGGGAAAAGCGCAAACGTGGGCTTTTAAACCAGAAAGTTGAAAGAGATGGAAAAACTGCCCAAATGGCCAAAATAACTACAATTTCTGGACCAGAAACCATTCCTCTTGTGGTTATATAGGCTACCTAGTGCTTACCACTCCCACTGACAAGCTAGAAGGCTTCCCTCCAACACAGAAAGGCTTGGGGGACTTAGAAGCTTACAAACAGTCCTGGATACAGAAAATCTGTATATGGACTAGACTAGTTACAGGAAAGGTGGGAAACAAGTGCAAATGCAGGCTTTTAAACCAGAAAGTTGAAAGAGATGGAAAAACTGCCCAAACAGCCTATAAACAATTTCTGGGCCAGAAACCACTTGTCTTGTGGTAGATAGGCTACCTACTGCTTACCACTCCCACTAATAAGCTAGAAGGCTTTCCTCCAACACAGAAAGGCTTGGAGGGCTCAGAAGATTACCAATAGTCCTGGATACAGCAAATCTGTATCTGGACTAGACAAGTTACAGGAAAGGCGGGAAACAAGCGCAAACACGGGCTTTTAAACCAGAACGTTTAAAGAGATGGAAAAACTGCCCAAACGGCCAATAAACTACAAATTCTGAGCCAGAAACTCCTCCTCTTGTGGTAGATAGGCTACCTAGTGCTTACCACTCCCACTGATAAGCTAGAAGGCTTCCCTCCAACACAGAAAGGCTTGCAGGGCTCAGAAGCTTACCAACAGTCCTGGATACAGCAACTCTGTATCTGGACTAGACTAGTTACAGCAAAGGCAGGAAACTAGCTTACATTTTATTTTTTTATTCAGAAAGCAGCTAAAACAGCACTAAAACAATTCATGTGCAGTGCAAGCTAGCACACGAGTGTGTAGCAGTATTAAAGCAAATACAGTTTAAATTCATAGATTCATAGATTAGCACTACGCTAACTGCCCTTGCGAGCCATTTTAAGTCTAGCCAATTATTTCCTGTGAGATTCAAACCATGTACCTTGTGTTTGTAAGGCAAACACCTTAACCATTAGGCCAACTCCCAACTTATTTAAAATGTATTCTGAACTAAATTCAATTGTTGTTTTATTCAACTCTGAACAGTTAAAAGTGCCAAAAAATAAACTTATCAGCTGAGAAACACACTCAGTCAGAACACAAGGAGAATTTTTTGTTAGTAAAGTGCAAAGGGAGGAAGGAGGAGCAGAAGTTAATTCAATGTTAAGAACCTAAGTGGGTTGGCCTTCTCAAATGTTCTTTCTGTATTAGGTCGAATGAACACTAGTCTGGGAGGAGTGTCCCAGATCAAATTTACAGTAGGGGTGTGCAACTGCAAAGCCACCAAGTATAACAACACCACAGGAATAGGGTGGGTGTGAGGGAGAAAACCAGTTTCAGAACAGATGAGAAAACAGAAGCTGACACAGACCCTGTGTAAAGGACTGAGATAAAATGTAATCACAGCATGCCCTACTGAAATAGGACAGGAATGTACCTGTACTATTGTGACTGTTTAGATGTATATATTGAATGGAAACTGGAGCACAGGAGGTTAACTTGAAAAAAATTCAGAGAAAATAGTTAAAATTAAATTATTTAATTATTGCGTCATAAAAGTTTCAATGCATCAAGGAGACAGGATGTCTAGAACTAGGGTGATTTCTGGATTGTTTTGTGTTTTATTGTTTTATGTCTCCTAGCAGACTTCTGAAGGCACCTGATTTTCAAGGGAAGGGGGAATCTGTATACTGGGACAAAGGGTTATCGGATAGAGGCTGGACCCCTGAAGGAGGGCTAGAGGGTGAGAGAATACAGCAGTTGGTAGTGCCTAGAGCCTACCATCTGTTACTTCTAGCCATTGCCCATGATATTCCCTTTGCAGGTCATAGGGGCATAAAGCATGCAAAGAGATGTATTATGCAGAACTTTTATTGGCCTGGGATTTCTAGAGATGTAACAGGGTACTGCAAGACCTGCGAGCAGTGCCAAAAGGTAGGCAAGAGGGAGTGGGACAAATATTTGCTCCATCTGTTGTTTGATTACAGAGAGACTCCCCAGAAATCCACATATTTTTCACCCTTCGAGTGGCTGTATGGGCATAGGATGAAGTGACATCTAGATTTGATTCAAGATGAGTGGGAGGGTGAGTGTGAATCCCACAAGTAGTCTGTTGTGGCATATGCCCTAAACCTCAGGACAAGGCTCAGGAAACTCATGGGTGTGGAGAACCTGGAAGAAGCCCAACAGCAGAAAAAGTTCTGGTATGACAGGAATGCTCAAGCTACAGAGTATGCTGTGAGGCAGCAGGTAATGGTTCTCATTCCTGTCAGACACAACAAGCTGCAGGCAGCTTGGGAGGGACCTACAAAGTGGTAAAGAAGGTCAGTGATGTTTACTACATGGTAGAACTGCTAGGCAAGAGGCAGGGGCATAAATTGCACCATGTTAACAAGATGAAACCTTACCATAACAGGGAGGCCCTTGTGCTGAGTATTTGCAGTGGATGGCAGGAGGAGGCTGAGGGGGATCTAGTGACTGATCTCCTCAGTGAGGCTTGGAGTGACACCACAGTGGAAAGGGGTAGCAATCTCCCAGCAGCTATCCCCTACCCAGGTTTGAGAAATCCGAGCAGTGTTACAGGAGTTTGGTTACATGTTCACTGGGAAACCAGGGTGCATCCACCTGGTGTAGCACCATGTGGATACAGGACCCCAAAGGCCTATTAAGCAGGTCCCTTCTAGGGTGCCTGAGAGAGTCAAACAGACTCTGAAGGAGGAGATGCAGGAAATGTTGGAGCTAGGGGGTAATTCAGGAGTTCTGCAATCCCTGGGCCTCCCCAGTGGTGCTGGTACCAAAGACGGATGTCAGCACAAGATTCTGTGTGGACTACAGGAAATTAAATAGTCACACAGAGTCAGATACTTACCACATGCCTTGGACAGATGAAGCCCTAGAGCAGCTATTGATCTTACCAAGGGTTACTGGCAGGTGCCCTTGACTCCCAGCGCTAGAGAAAGGTCAGCCTTTGTGACCCTTTCTGCTTTTATGAGTTCACAAAGATGCCCTTTGGGAAGAAAAATGCCCCAGCGACTTTCCAGTGGCTGGTAGATTGTATCCTAGCAGGAGCAGGAGATTTTGCCCTTGCTTACCTGGATGATATTGCCATCTACAGGCATTCCTAGCAAGAGCTCCTTCAGCATGTCAGGGAGGTTCTGGGCAGACTACAGAGGGCAGGGTTGACCATTATGCCCAGCAAATGTCAGGTGAGTATGGCAGAGGTCTCCTACCTGGGACGTAGAGTGGGGAGTGGTAAGATCAGGCCAGAACCTGCCAAAGTGAAAGCCATTCAGGCATGGCTGCCCCTGTTACCAAAAAGCAGGTGAGGGCATTCTTAGGAACAGCAGGGTGCTACAGATAATTTGTCACCAATTATAGTATCATAGCTGTTCCCCTCACAGACCTGACAAGGAAAAACAAGCCAGATAAGGTAGTGTGGACCCCAGCATGTGAGGAGGCATTCCAGAAGCTTAAAAGAACATTGGGAGGACCCCCTGTGATAGCCAGTCCAGATTACAGCAAAGAATTTATTGTGCAGGTGAATGCTTCAAACCATTGGGTGGGGGCTGTACTCAGCCAGGTCTCCTCAGAGACAGAAGAGCATCCAGTGATATATCTCAGTCGTAGGCCCCAACCCAAGGAGGAATGTTATGCAGCTGTAGAAAAGGAACATCTAGCCATAGTGTGCGCACTGCAGAAACTTCAGCCTTATCTGTATGGAAGGAAATTCACTGTAGTTACAGTCCATAATCCCTTAACATGACTGCAGCAAGACAGCCAGAAAAATGCCAAGTTACTAAGGTGGAGCCTAGGGTTGCAGGCATATATGACAGTGCAGCACTGCAGTGGGGTTAGCAATGCCAACAGAGATGGGCTCTCAAGACAGGGAATGGGGTGAGGTATTCCCAGATAGTCAATCCTCTCAAGCAGAGTTTCTCAAGGGACACTTGAAAAACTAGCTTGAGTTTTCGGGGGGGGATGTCACACTGCCACGGCAGTTATTGGGAATTGGGAATTTTGTAAATAATTCTATGTTATTTGTGAATATTGATATGATTTATGCAGAAGTGTGTGTAAAGTACTGAGCTAAAATGTAACCACAGCATGCCCTAGTGGAATAGAACAGGAATGTACCTGCACTATTGTCACTGTTTAGATGTATATGTTGAATGGAAACTGGAACACAGGAGGTTAACTTGAAAAAATTGAGAAAATAGTTGAAATTAAATTGTTTTATTATTGCATCATAAAAGTTAGTTTCAATGCAGCAAGGAGACAAAATGTCTAGAACTAGGGTACCTTCTGCATTGTTTTGTGTTTTATTGTTATATGTCTCCTAGCAGTTGCAAACATCTGAAGGCTACGTATTTTCACAGAGAGATGCTAAATTCTGTTAGGTTCTGACAAAGGGGGTTTAGCTTTGGAACTAAAGTCAGATGACAAAAAGTGATGTCATCCAAGCTAACCCAGCAGTAATATTTGATATTAATTTAAGAACTCTCCATAAAGGTGGTAACTCCACTGATCCTCAAACTATCGTCCCATTGCTATACTATCCTCCCTTTCCAAAATTCTAGAAAAATATGTTCGTTCTCAGCTACTTAAACACCTGCTTGATAATCATCTCTTAACTCCCACCCAACATGTACTAACGAATAAAATGTATAAGGTCTGAGAAACCACAATATATATATATATATATATATATATATATATATATATATATATATATATAGTCTACATTTTAGACATGTATTCATACATTTCTATATATAAAAGGGTTTTTATTACAATATTTTATGTTAACATGGTCAAGTTGCATTTATCCTATCCAGATTTGTTTTAAACATTAACTGGTGTTTGATGAAGTTAATTAATGGTTATAAATAACCTCAATAGCGCTACACAACATGCCACACTCATACAATATGCGGATGATTCAACCCTGATCTGCTTTGCCTCATCTCCTACCACACTGCATACACTCACTCAAGATACCTTTAACTCAGTAGAAAAATGGATATCAGGTATCCAACTAATTCTAAATCCCAAAAAGACAAAACCGCTACTATTTACCCCTAATAGATAAAAAAAACCCTCTCCTTTACCATAACATCTAAAGACAGCACCACCATCTCCCCTTCTAACCACATCAAACTTCTGGGCATTGAAATAGACAATAATCTTCACTTTGATGTTCACATCTCACATACCATAAAACTAGTACACAAAAAACTAGGCTCCCTATACAGGCATAAGTCCTCACAAAAAGCAAGAGTCACTCTTGCACAAAGCCACCTCCTCTCAACTGTATTATATGCAGCACCAATCTTTACCCAAATCAGACAATGTGACCTAGACAAACTAGAATCATGCTACAATAAAATAGCCAGTTTGCTACTAACTCAACCTATAGAACCCATCAGTCTGCTGCACTAAAAGAACTAAAATGGCTTGAGCTACCACAACTACTTAACTATCACCAGCTGGGCACAGCCTACAATATTCTCAAATATCCTGAAAAAAAACCCTCATTATTTAACCTACTTACTGTCTATACTGAAAACCGGTACCTAAGGTCCAGTGAAAAATCTCTCCTCTCCATCACCAAGGCTAACAATAATGCAGGGAAAGTGCTCTACTCCCACACCGTTGCCAGAAATTGGAACTCTCTTCCCCTATACGTGCCCACTGCCCCCTCCACATCCATATTCAAAAACTCCCTCAAATTGCACCTTCTTAGTACCTGGTTATGCCCTTGTATCACATAACCCTACCCATACTACTATTAACTCCCTAAACTCCTCTCTGATCATATGCTGGATCTCTGATCCCCTGTAGGCTTGGTCATCTGAAATGGTACTTTTAACTGTATAATCTTACTTGATATATTTTCTTCTCTTACCAATGTATAACTGACATTGTCTTTTTACCCATGCTCTATATCTTCTTTTACCTGGAGTGTATTATTAATTTCTTGTTATATTGCTATGCTCAGCATACATGATGTAACCTGTTTTGTGTATTATGCTGGATGTACTATATTTGTATAACTTGATGCTGGAGCATTTTTCCCCGGGCCTCTGCTGAAAATGGACCTGGTCCAGTCGGAATTTCCCAGTTAACAAATGTAAAATAAAATAAATAAATAAATAACATAAATATTTGATTGGTGGAGATTTAATTGATGACAGTATTTAAACTGCTCCTTTTATATGACTTTTTGTTATTCTGATGAAGTCCCTTTTTATTGAGACGAAAGCACTCAATAACTGTGTCAATAAAGACTGGTTTGGATTGTAGCAGCTGCGATTGTGGTTTCTTGCATTTATACATTTTATTCATTAATATTTGCTGTTTTTTTGTTATCATTGATGGTTTTGTTCCCACCCAACATGGCTTTAGACCCCATCACAGCATATCTACTGCTCTACTCTCATTCACCCAAACTGTAGCAGAAGCCCATGATAACAACCTACTTCTTTCCTGTCTATTCCTTGATCTCTCAAAGGCCTTTGATACGGTTTCCTACTCTAAACTGTTAAGTAAACTTTCTGACCTTCACCTCTCTATCCCCCTCTATAGCCTGGTTCTCTAGTTATTTATCTAATAGACTACAAACTATACACTGGCAAACTGTCACCTCCCCATTTCTGCCCGTCTACACTGGTGTTCCCCAAGGCTCCAGTTTGGGTCCCCTCCTGTTAAATATCTTCACTAACAACTTGCACTCTGCTACTAACCTGTCAACACTCTTACAATATTGCTGATGATTCCACCCTTATTAGCACTGCCCACAGTATCCCTGAACTCCTTTCTCTTACCCAAAACACCTTCTCTTCCATCGAAACCTGGCTCAATGATAATCAGCTAATCTTAAATCCTAAAAAAACTAAGCTTCTACTTTTCCTTCCTAAAATACTAGCACAACATAAATCCTCTTTCTACATCACCTCCCTTAACAATACCATCATCAGACCGGAATCACATACTAAATTACTTGGTGTCACCATCGATGATGAAGTAAAATTCGATATACACATCAATCAATGCATAAAGAAAACCCACCAAAAACTTGGCCTCCTGTACTTTAATCATAAATTTCTTTCTCCCTCCTCCAATCCCTCCCTAGTCACATCTCTCCTCTTACCCTGTCTTCTATATGCTGCTCCTGTCCTTAATAACTTCTAGTAATCTCTTCTCAGCAAAGTAGAGCAAACCTATAATAAAATATCTAAGTTTGCCACAAATATTCCCTATAAATCCCACCACTGGCTTGCCCTAAAGTCTTTGCAATGGCCTAACTTCCCCAAACAACTGCTCCTTACTCCACTACATATAACACACTGTACTCTTTATAACCCCACCTCCCACCCCTCTATCTCTAATATTGCAGCATTATACAACCCACAACATCATCTTCGTACATCTGACATACATCTTCTGGACACCTACAAACCAACAAAAAATATTGGGAAGTCACTATATAAATACTCAGTACCCTGCTTCTGGAACTCCCTCCCACACAACATAAGAAATCTCTCATAAGTCTTAGTTCAAACATGAACGTAAACACTATCCTCAGTACACCTGGTCCTGTCCCTGTTAAGCTCCAACTTGATACTAGCTACCCTCCTCCTAAATCTACTTTCTTCTCTCATATCTTTCTCTTTCCCGTTTCTTTCTCCTCTCCATAGTGCTACTACTACTACTACATACCAACACCCTGTCTCTTCTAAATAATCCTTTGCAGCCAGATTAACTTGCTGTTACTCTATAGATTTATACTGAAACCTGTACAAAACTCAGTTTACTTTGTTGTATATTTTTCTTGTTATATGCCCATTTGTGATGTAAATGTCTGTCTTGAATGACTGTAATTGTAGCTGGAGCTTTTCTCCTCGGGTCTCCACTAAAAATGGGCCTTTGGCTCAGCTGGACCAACCCAGTTTACAAATGACAATAAATAAATAACTCTCTCAGAGAGAGACTGTGCATTTTGCATCTGTTTTTTGACCTGACAACACCATCCACTCATCACCTTCTGCACTTGCTTGCTGTACTCAAGTTTGTAGGGCACAACTTTTAGATTCAGATAGGAATATAGTAAAGTATAGCAAAGTGTTTTCATTATTTGTTTGAGAATGTCCTGTGATTTTGAACTCTGATGTAACTGATTATGTATTTAGTATTGTCTTGTTCTTTTATTACTTATTATCAAATATATTCAAATATTTTAATTGTGGCTGGTCTGTTTAGAGATATTTAAGCTCTTAGAGTACTTGCATATCTATTTGGTGACACTGTACAGGCCACTCCTAAAATAGCCTTGCACTTGGTCAGATAACCATTTGGATTAATAGTAACATTACACAGTAGGATTGGACACGCTTTGTTAAGGGTCTTAAAGTAGCTGATAAGGGGTTCTGGTGGCAGTGGTAGCTACCTTATAGTTTGGGCAGAAGGGGGCCTAGTTAGTAAATCTGTGCCATCCTTTCCCAGTTGTGTGTGTGTGTGTGTGTGTGTGTGTGTGTGTGTGTAAAACAAATCTCCAAGAGTGTGTGTGTCGGCTACTTGGCCAAGGACACGAAGCACTGGTTGGACAGAGAGGGTGCTGGAGGTCTTGGCTTGACCCCTCAGCTGAGATTTAACCCTATAGCTGTGCCAGTGGGGAATTTTATTGGGGATCTGGAGAAAGAGGGAGAAACCAGCCCCAGACTGACTGTGATCTCTGTGTGCTCTTCAGGGAAATTGCACTTTACTGTGTGTGTGTATTTGCCATCTTCCCAGTGTGTATGTGTACCCCACTGTTGCCACTGGTGAGGATTGAGGCTCCTTGATTACTGTGCCAGTGCTGGGGCATCAGAGGAATGTCATAGGAACCAAGCATGTTAACAATAGGGGAGGAATTCCATTACAACCACGTGCTCCCTAGACCCAATTAGAATATATAAGATGAATATATTTTGTTTACTAGGTGTCACTGTAAGACCGTAAGAGATTTTATAATGATTTATAATATGGTACAGCATGATTAAAAATAAGAAATTAACACAACCATGCAGAATTATGGGGCACACAACTGTAACTCCTGTGTAAACCACTAATGTGTGTCACTGGGTACACACTCATTATACAGCCTAAGGAACAGAACCAATACTGACCCTAGCCAACTAACAGAAAAATCAACACACACACCCTTCCTCTGAAGCCATCACTACTCCCATAAGGAATATTTCCTTCAAATTCCAGTCAGTCTCTATAGATATGATAAAAAAGTACCTCAAAAAACTTAAGCCCACTACTCTGGATGCTGACTAATTACCAGGGGAATTCTTAAAAATTGCTCCCACTGCAGTGGCCTTCCCTAGAGCCATTCTAATTAACAGATCCCTCTCAGAAGCCACCGTCCCAGAGATATGAAAAATATCACATAACCCCCCTACATAAAGAGGTAACTCCACATAGCTTACAAACTACCGACCTATAGCAACTCTATCCCCTCTAACAAAAATCCTTGAAAAGTGCATACACTTCCAAATAATTCACTACTTGCACACACACAGGCTGTTATCAAACACCCAGCACAGTTTCCAACACTTCCATAGTACCACCACTGCCTTATTGTCCTTCTCCAATACAGTAAACTCTCATAGAAATGCTGGTAAATTGTTTTTGCCACTTTTCATGACCTCTCAAAGGCCTTTGATATGGTTAGACATGACATTCTTATCAAAGAACTGTCCGAATCTCTTCCCGGTTCCAGAGCTATTTAGCTGGCCATCAGCAAGCAGTCTTGTAGAAACAAGAACTTTCTCCCCTTCTCCCAGTTAATCTTGGTGTTTCCCAGGGTTCTATTTTAGGCCCTCTGCTGTTCACCCTCTATACCAATAAGCTTCATTCCTCCACTCCCAAAGCAGCTGCCATCCAATATGCTGATGATTCTACATTCATTTATGCAGTTTCCTCGCTACAGGAACTTCACACATTAACTCAGGAATCTTTCCTCTCTATAGAAACATGGCTATCCAATATTCAACTCATCCTAAACCCTGCTAAAACCAAACTACTACTCTTTAAACCCACTAGGTCCACCTCATCAACTTCTACCTTTAATATTATGTCCAGTAACAAAACTACTATCTCTCCCACAGAGCACACCAAACTCCTGGTCATTGAGATTAATGACAAGCTAAGATTTGATATTCATATTTCCCAGACCATCAAGAAAGTTCACAAAAAACTAGGTACCCTCTATAAAAATAGACAATTCCTTACCCAGCAAACAAAAGCTACTATATCTCACACTCACCTTATTTCTACCCTCCTCTATGCCTCACCTATTCTCACCAACCTTAGAAAAGCAGACCTAGCTAATCTTGACTCCTGCTATAACAAAATAGCTAGATTTGCCTCTGACTCTCCATTTAGATCTCAACACTGCTCATCTTTGAAACTGCTCAACTGGCTGGAACTTCCTCAACTCCTGCATTACAACCAACTCTCTCTGGCTCATAAAATTGTATATCAACCAGAAAAAAACCTGCACTGCAAAGCCTACTTCACCTCCACACCAATAACAGAGCTCTTCACTCCAGTAACAAACTTATTCTCACAGTAACTAAGTCAAATAATACAGCAGGTGATGCCCTCTTTTCTAATTATGTATGCAAAATATGGAATGCTCTACCCTATAACATAACCACTATGACATTGTTCATACAGTTCAAAAAAGCATTAAAACTGCATCTCACTAATAACTGGCTATGCTCTTGCACTTCACCAGGCTAGACCCTCCACTATGTTAGACCCTACATCACCTTAACTTTCTCACACCTCAAGATGAAGAGATAGGTCTATATTCTATTACTGTAGAAATACATACAATATAATTAAATAGATTGTTATGGTTTAGACCCCAATAACCTTTAAGAAGTTGTTGGTTTCACATGACTCCCTCCAGCAATGATTGAGGTCATTATATATATATATATCTTTAGACTAATGAAACTATTACTGTAAGATTTCTCTGTTTTCACTAATTGTGACTGCTGTGTATGAATATACTACTATTAATTAAGACTCACTGCATTTTGTATCTAAATATACTTTGTAGTTTTTTTGTTACATGTTATTTATATGTGTGGAGCTTTTCTCTCTGGGCCTCCACTGAAAATGGACCTGTGTCCAGTGGACTATCCCGGTTAACAAATGTAAAATAAAATAAATAATAACTAAATATTGATTCACACATGTATATTCACCAGTCATCGCTAGGAACAGACATCTTTCAACAGAATTGCCTAAAAACTCATTATTCCAAATACACATTAACTGATAACCTGTTGATTAGATTAAAACCATAATGTTTTTGATAGAACTGCGACAATTGTTCATTATCCATAGCTATGTAACACCGAACTGGACATGACATTTTGAACGTAATGAACGCTGCATGAGAAGCTGTATACTTGGTGCCATTTTAATTCTTTCTGTCCCCATTTCTTTCAGCAAGTCTACCATTATTCAGATTATAAACATCCCGTGAAATTGTATCTAACTTTTTAGCTGCAAAAGGTACTTAATAAGCATCAGCATCATTTACCCCAACTGCAGCAGCTGATCTTTAGGGAGAAGGGCAAGGGGCTTTGTGTAGTCTGTCTTCAGACTATATGTAAAAATCTTTAGCAGGGTCAAGCTGGTTAAAAATTACTTGTAATCTCTAATTTTCCTGGAAAGTATTCTTACATTAATAATTAGATTGGCCCTTCTGAATCTTTCTTTAAGAGCAAGGAGGGATTCTTTAATGATTTAGCGAATGTGTCTGAGTGGTTTACTTCAGGCAAAATGTTATTGTGACAGTCCTCAATCCTCAGGGTATGAAACACTTCCTTAATATCCTTAACGTATGAGATTTGATAGCCTGCAATGACGTTTTGATAACTTTTATAATTGCTTGCAGATCACAACTAGAAGAGCACAGGGGTGGGTTCTTTTCTGAGAGCTGAAGCTATCAAATTTGCTAGACCATTAGATGATAACTGCACATCTTTCACACCTGTGAAAACTTCCTGTAGTGTAATGAATGAAGCTTATAACTCAGGGTTACACAAAATGTCATTAATGTTTTTCCATATGGACGTATTAGTACACTCATTATGTAGACAGGCTAATGAAGTTTGCTTTTTGTCTAATTTTCCATTTTGTGAGTAAAGTGGTGACCTGGGAGAGTTCATCAGTAGAGGAGGCCATCTTGTTTTTTGCCATATTGAAACTGCAGACAAAGGAGTCAGCCTTGGCTATGCAAAGTGCCTTATTGAACAAATACCATAATCCATTCAAACAAAATAAAGTTACCTTTGAAATTCCAGTTTTATCTATGCAAAGCTAGGTTACCAAGAAGACTGGCAATCTGAATAATGTCCTGGTTGGTCTCACTGTCATAAATTGGTCTTTGTAGTTAAATACCAAGGATATTTCTTCCAGACTTGAAATTCAATTGGATGGCACTTATCTACCAGTTAGTAGTTCCTTTTTACTTCTACTTAATTTTTCTCATGTTCTCATGACCTGATCCACCCCACTATTGCACCTAGTGTATACACTGTCACACCACCAGCTCACAAATAACATAGGAAACAATTCAAACTCCATTTAATTCACACTATCTGCCTGTACAAAAGCCCCAACTAAAGTTTGTTGTCAGCTTTTGTCTTAGCCCTTCAAAATAGGGCATATAAAGTGAATGTTTTTTAGATCTGCTTGTTGAATGAAGCTTGCAGAACAGAGCAGTGCATTAATAACACTGGAAGTATCCAAGCAATACAGAAACCCAAATTCCTAACTAGTTTGATGAGGACTGAAACCAGAAGGGGAAAGATTTGTTATACCGCATGCTGTAGATAGCCGTGCATGGTCAATTGACACTGTACATCAGACATTTCCTCTGCTCCACAACGCAAACTTGTTGCTTCAGAAAGGAACCTCAATCATTATTTGTACAGTGCTGAGGGATAATTGGCAACCATTCTAATTTTACTGACAGGAATACAAAGGAAAGTGTAGTAAGGTGTGCAAAGTACTATTAGGAAAGTTCTCCCTGCAATGTCCACAGTAGTTCAGGCACTGCA
Organism: Protopterus annectens; assembly: GCF_019279795.1. Lineage (NCBI taxonomy): Eukaryota > Metazoa > Chordata > Ceratodontiformes > Protopteridae > Protopterus > Protopterus annectens. The sequence goes on from NC_056735.1 coordinate 182,553,547, forward strand.
AAGCTTTTTTTGTTTTACTTGGTACTGTCTTTTCACTACTTTTCAGATATAATGAAGAATTACAGATAGATAACCATGCCTGGAAAGTGACGGTTGGGTGTTGAACTTTAATAAGTTTTGAAATGTGACTTAATGATGAAGGTGGCATATACTATATCCCCTAAGGATACTATGGGTGATGGTTCCATTAATCATGAGCAAGTACTGGCATGGAGTTCTGAAGCTGCATTGCTGTAATGGCGGGATGTACTGGATGCATGAGAACCTCCAGAAATTGGTCTGACAGTGTTGTGGGACCTAGAAATTGACTGAGACGTTTTGCTGTGTGTTGTGGAAGCTTGACAGGGCCTAGTTACCTTAATTTGGGTTGCATTCACAAACAGTCCCTGTATCACTTTCCTGAAACACAGGTATGATCCAGCCTAGTCATCTTTCATGCATGCAGACAGTCACCAGTCCACTTCAGGCTGTGTCTGGTAAGTCTTGACAACCGTGCGCAGTGGTTTGTGCTTGAAATATTTCATGGCACATCTGGCGCTGAGCAGGCAAGGCCTTGTGTGTTTTTGGAGCTAACTACGGAACATGACTTCACCTGAAACCTCATCGTACAGGCATGACAGTGGGTACCACTGAAACAGTAGTCTCTTCATCATAGTGGTCAGGCTGTTTACGTTAAACAGGTGTTGAGCTATGCCAAGTTCATTCTGCGACTGTGTGCCACTGTACTCAGGCTGTGTCATGAATATGAGATTGATGATATCATTACTGACAGCCATTCTGCTGTTGTGCTGAAGCACAAGAAATAGTTGTTTCTTGTGCCAACCCTGCAATAAATATTTTGTAGTCAAATTGATGGATAGCATAAAAAAAATTAAAATAGAAATTAGTGTCAGCATATTCTACTGTGGTATTACACCTAATTATATGCGCAATTCAATAAAGCATTCATAGGTGCTGACATTAGTACTGCCAGATTTGAGTGTTGCAGTAATCCATAAAATAGTAAAGCAGTAATTCATAAGAAGCATTGATGTCAACTGCAATCATTACCATTTCTCAGAGTGCAGTCAGTAATAAGAAGTTAGTACACAGACATTACTTAGTAGCAGTTTAGAATTAAATAGATAAATGTTTATTCAGTTCATTAAATAAACTACTATGTTTTCATAGCACTTATGGGTAATTATTGTCTCCATTTCTCTCTCTCTCTGTCTCTCTCTCTGTTATGTTACTTTTTCCCACAGGTCTATAGATCCCAGGGGCTGCTCAGGTATGTGTCTCCCATGAAAGGGACCATACACCACCTCACCTGCCCACCAGGAACTGTCTTCACAGAATGGGGATGGTGGTTGCACTCCTGTGGGCCCCTGGTTCACAGAAGCCTAAATAAGATGTGAGCACCACAAGCTTCAAGACCTGTTTGAGGTAGCAGTTGAGTGGGAGGATGAGAAAAGGTGCCTACAACCCACTGATGACCTCCTCCAGTGGGTGCAAAACTGGCTAACCCATTCAGTTCTGACCATCGGGACACCAGAAACTTCTACCTCCACACCATTGGGGTTCCCCTCTCAAGATTCATCGGGGGGGGGGCAACTGAGGCTCTCCAGACTGATATGTTGCTTGTATTTCACACCTCCTCACACCATCCCCTTTTGTGTCTGTCATCTGCATGTCTTCCCATCACTGATGTCCACCTGCCATAGTTTTCCTGCCTGCCTTGTTTGTACTTTATATTTCAAGTTAACGTTTCCTTTGTCCTAAACCCGCTACCCTTACTCCTTCTTAACTTCCATCTTATAAAAAATTGGAAAAAATGGGTCTAGCCCCCACAGAAACATAGTGCCCCTCCTATCCCACCTCCCCTAACAAGCCTTATTCATGTCTTTATGCCATGTGTCCCTTATCTTATTTTGTTTTCGCCCTCCCTAATTTCCATTTTTCCCTATCTTCTACTTTTCCAGCCATATAATACACCAGTCATGGTGTCCACATATGGAAACTCTTAGAGTCAATAAATAAAACCTTACAGCTGTTTACATTTACTGCTGAAATAGCTGTGCTCAGCACAGTTTCTTGCAAAAGATCTTGAGAGATCTGCCCAGTGTCATGCATGCAGCCACATAATGAACGCAGATGATATAAATCATGACTATCAATGAACGCAGACGATACAAATCATGACTATCTGTGCATATTGCTTCAACCACACATAACTACACTATTTTCAATTGATTCTATGCCTGTGAGATTAGCAAAGCTCTTGTGAAAATTTCAGTGCAGAACATAGATTTTCCGTAATTATTTGTTCATGCTTCACTAATTTATATATAGGCGTAGCACTGCCCTTTACTGATTGCCCCTGCACATATGTGAGCCACAGGACTACGAGTATCACCCAAGGTCTTAAGTGTTCATTAAGTACTTCTCCTGTTCCTTGTTACTGGAGGGATCTTACTTCCCCATGTGGAAGGTCGGTAGTCAAACTAGCACTGATAACTGTGCACCTATAAGCTTAAAGATGGGTGTTAACTACTGGAAGACTGAGCTAGGGAATAATAACTTATTAAAAGGGATACAAGGCCTAAACAAACATGTCCTACATGGACCAACTCAAAGCCCTGTCACTATACTCTGTATCCTACAGACTGCTAACAGGTGACCAGTGTCTGGCATACAAGGCATCTACTGATGGATTTACTGCACATCACCAAGTCAAATGGCATTAGAAATGCTCGGGTTAGGGATCTAAACCTCTTCTGCAACTTCAACAGAAGGGTTTGAGTGAGAAACATATCTCACAGAGGATAACACTGCTATGGAACAGACTACCCAGTCACATTAAACAAAGTTCATCCCTGTCTATGTTCAAACCCAACCTCGATCTACAGATGAGAAAAGTACAGTCAGCCTGATTAACAAAGTCTTGGGTCCTGCATCGGTTGCTGTCCCTTCTTCCATAACGTCAGGTTGTCAGGGGTATAAAACATGCAGCCGATGCCATTACATCAGTTTTTCTTGCCCCAGATGTCAGGTGCCCCCTAATGGGGAGCAAATAAACATAAAAACACAAAGGTATACCTCCAACAAAAAGTAAATACACCAAAAAGGCTTTTAAGCATAGTAAAGGAAAGTAGAGGTATAGCCAGAAGAAATTAGGGGGCTGGAAGGAGGGTAACCAGGACTGCAACAGTGAATACACTCGAACATCTACATTTATGGTAAGTGTACACAACTGTACTATGTTCTTCGTGTTTCAATGTTGCAGTCATTACATTTGGGTAGATTCCCAAAGCTATGGTTGGGAGGAGGAGATTATATAGCATTAGGGCCAGCTATAAGGCCATGCAAGACAGCAGTGGCAAAGCCAGCTCTGGATTTATAGAAAATTGGCAAATTATAATGCTTGGTCAAAGTATGTACAGAACTCCAGGTAGCAGCTTCTATGATGTCCCTGGTAGGAACACCTCTGAGAAAGGCTACAGAAGTAGATGCAGCCCTGGTGGAGTGAGATCTGATCCCCTGGGGGATAGGTTTTCCATGGTGCTTATAGCAGAAATTAATACAATGGCTTATCCATTTAAAAATGGTTTGTTTTGAAATAGTCTTCCCGTCTGCCCCTGCAGCAAATGCTACCAGCAGTTGTTCAGATTTTCTTTGAGGTTTAGTCCTGTCCAAGTAGAATCTAAGTTGTCTGTGCACATCCAAGGAATGCAGAATCCATTCCCCTTTGTTCTGTGGATTGGGAAAGAAGGTTGGCAAATGAATGGACTGATTAAGAGCCACACTGGATACCACCTTGGGCATGAAGGATGGATTGGTCCTGAGTGACACCCTGTCCACATGAAAGATGATGAAAGGCTCCACTGCCATAAGGGCCTGTAATTCAGATATCCTTCTAGCTGAAGTGAATGCTAAACGGAAAGCTGTTTTCCAAGAAAGAAATTTTAAGTCTGCAGTAGCAGCTGGCTCAAAAGGAGGTAGAGTGAGTTTCTCCAATACAAAGTTAAGGTCCCAGGCAGGGGTTGAAACTCTCCTGGGTGGTCTCAAGTTTTTGGCCCCCCTGAGGTACTGCTTGAGCAGAGGATAAGAGAAGAGGGGAGGTTATGTGTTATAATGAGCTGAAATGGCTGAGGCATGGATTTTAATGGAGGAAAAAGACAGGCCCTTGTGAAGCATCTCAGTTAAGTATTGCAAAATCTGAGGTAAACTGGGCACTGATGTGCTCATCCCTTGAGACTGGTTCCAGGCACAGAATATTTTCCATTTTTCACCATAAGATTTTCTAGTACTAGGTCTCCTTGCCTCTAGGATGACATCCATCACAGGTTTGCTAAGGGATGATAAGGGTGAATTTATGTGATCAGCAAGGCTGCAAGATTCAATGTTGGAAGCTGAGGATGCAGAATTTGGTTCTCCTGCTGAGACAGCAGGGAAGGGGTCTGAGGCAGGTGCCATGGAGATAACTGCCACACACTGCGCAGGAGGGGCTACCAGTGTTGGAGCGGCCAGTCTGGAGCAATCAAGATCATCCTTGGTTTGTCCTGTTTGACTTTTAGTAGAACTTTGGAGAGCAGAAGCAGTGGGGGGAAGGCGTAGACTGATAGATTTTTCCAGCTGAAGGATAGAGCATCCACTTTCCAGGCTTGTTTGTGGGGAGTCCTTGTGCAAAACTTGTCCAACTGGTAGTTCTGGGGAGAGGCAAACAGATCTATGTCTGGGCTCACCCATTTACTTGTCAACATGTTGAAAATCCTTGGTTCCAGTTTCCACTCGTGTGGGTCCATGAGGTTTCTGCTTAGTCCGTCTGCCAGTGTATTTAATTTTCCTGGCAAGAATTGAGCTTGTAGGTGCACTTGGTAGCTCAAGGCTGTGTTCCACAATGCCATTTCTAGTCTGCAGAGGGGGTAGGAATGTGTAGCCCCCTGATTGTTTATGTACCACATAACCGTGGTGTTGTCCGTCTTTACCATTAGTTGTCCTGGAAGAATGTAGTCCTTGAAGGCTGTCAGAGCATTCTGTACAGCTAACATTTCTTTTTGATTGATATGTAGGTGCATTTGACTTGGGTTCCATTTGCCCTGAATGCACTTCGCTGCCAGGTGAGCCCCCCCATGCATAGTCTGATGCATCTGTTGCTAGGGTTTGGGCAGTAGGGGGTAGTGTGAATGGTAGTCCCTTGTTTTAGTGGCAGGCCTCTGCCCACCAGAGGAACTCTAGGCATAGGCAAGGTATGATATGAATCATTGTTTCCAGGCTGTGAGAATGTTGACTCCATAGGCTTTTTAGATACCACTGTAGTTTCCTCATATGCAGTCTTGCATATGGAATTAGAAGAATGCAAGAGGCCATGAACCCCAAGGCTTGCAGTATTTGTCTTGCAGAGAGCAGGGTTTTTGTGACCCCTTGTTTGAAACAGGTTACCAAATGAATTTGCTTTTCTGGCATGAGGTAAGCCATCTGAGAAGTTGTATTCAAGCTTGCTCCCAGGAATGCAATTTGTTGACAGGGTACCAGTTGTGATTTCTTTTCATTTATGGTGTACCCCAGACAAGTTAGAACCCTTTTTACAAACGCCAGATGATTCAAAAGTATGCCCTGGCTTTCTGCCTGAATTAGACAATCTTCCAGGTAAGAGTATATTTGAATACTTCTTTGCCCGAAAAATGCAATAACTGGAGCCAGGCACTTTGTGAATACCCTGGGCACAGTAGACAAGCCAAAGGGCAGTGCAGAGAACTGATAATGTGTGCAGCCTTCTTTGAAGCGTAGGTATCTTCTGCAAGATTCCCTGATTGGGATGTGTAGGTATGCTTCTTTTAAATCTAGTGTTGCCAACCAGGCGTCTTTGCCTAGCATAGGAAGTAATTGGTGAAGAGTCAGCATCTTGAATTTTGGAATCTCCAGAAAGGTGTTTAGAGTAGACAGGTCCAGGATTAGACACCATGATATGTCTTTTCTGGGTACCAGAAAAAGTCTGGAGTAGAAACCATGTCCCTTTTCCTCTTCTGGTACCAGTTGAAAAGCCCCCATGCTCAAGAGGAAAAGTACTTGTTTTTGAGCCTCTGCCCACTAATTTGGGGGCAGGTCTGGCCACCCATTTGGTGTTGGCAATGTGTGGAAATGAAATCTGTATCCCTGGGACACTATATTTAAAACCCATTTGTCATGGGTTACGAGTTCCCAATTCTTTGCATGAAGAGCAATCTTTCCCCAAAAGGGACAGTCAAAAGATGAGTGCTTGGGAATTTTAAAAGGAAGTAATTGAGACTGTTTACCATAGGGGGTTGTCTTGTTATTTCCATATTTGGAAGTGGAGGCCCCCCACTGCTTAGTTCTGAGAGTATATGGGACTGAAACCTGGGTTTTTGTTGTGTCTGGGATTTGCTTGAGAAGACCTGGAAGGGAATGGAAAGGATCAATTCTTAGTAGGCCAGTGCCTACTAAATCTACGAGGTTGCACTTGTAAAAAATCTTTAACAGTTTGCATAGATTTAGCTTTATCTTCCATATTTTTAAGAACTTCTTCAGCCTTGTTGCCAAAAAGGCGGTTCTGATTTAAAGGAGCATCCAAAACTTAGCTTTAACATGATTAGGCAAAGATTGCTCCTTAAGCCAAGCATGCCTTCTAAGCACAGACCCAGTAACAGCAGCCCTGCAAGAGGCCTCTAAAGAATCAAAACCACATTGCAAAGTATGTTTTCCAACTTGTTCAGCAGAATGCATTAAGTCCTGTAAATCTTTATTTTCCACATAGTCAGGAATCAACATCATTTTCTGTTTAAGCAGTCCAATAACAAGTTGCTGATATTTTAACATATGACATTGGCAGTTTAAAGCTCTGATTGTCAAGTTTACAGAAGTATAAACCTTTTTACCCCATCTATCCAGCGCTGTGGAGTCTCTATCAGAAGGGGTAGGATTTTTAGCAGTAGAAGCCTTAATGCCATTGGGCCCCTGAGAAACAGTCTCTGGATCTGCAGCAGGATTTTTGAAAAGGAACTTGTGGGACTCAGGAACTCTGTAGTATCTGTCAGGTTTACTAGGAGCACGAGGCAGGGAATCAGGGGCCAAACTGGATTCCGAGAAAACATCATCAACAATGTCTACTGGAGGAGGTATAGCCAAAGGCCTATGCTGAGGTAGAAGAAGGAAATCCCTAAGCCTCTTTTTTGAATCAGAAAATTCCTGGTTTTCCCAGTGAAAATGCTCCCTTAAGGTATGTAAAGTTTCCCCAAAATAAAAATCCTCAGGAGGGGAAGCAGAGGGAATAGAATCCTCTGCATCAGAATCCTCATAAGTAGGTATGGACAAATCCAGGTCATCAGAAGAGTCAGAAGAAACAGAATCCTGATCAGAAGATTCATAATCAAGCTCTGCCCTAGGCCTTTTGGGGGGGAGGGGGTTGACTACCCCTGATTAGAGTTATTAGATCTTCAGCCATTTTTATCATTTGTTTTTAGGCATAGGGGCCTGAGCATGTGGCCTGCGCATTGGTTTTTTAGACATGGATTGAGATTTAGGCCTTAGTAATGAAGGAGGTGTTGATTTAATATGCAAGTCTGTAGGCCTGGATACACCCTCAGAAGCCGGTGCCTGCACAGCGGCTCCGGACTCATCCAAGGTAGAGACATCCGCGGGTTCCATAGTTGAAGTATCTCGCTGCATACAGGACTCCAAATGGGTCTCAGTAGAAGTAGCAGGTATCAGGGGCTGTGAAAGTACCTCACTGAGTACCGTCGAACTGGCGACTGGCTTAGGAGAAGCATCGTCGGCAGTTTTGGACCTCGGCGGCCTGTCTCTGTCTTTATATTTGTGTTTTTTTTCGGAATCCTGGTAGTCGGATGGCTAACCAATGACATTTCTGGATAATTAAACCAAGAACCGAAATATTTAGAGGCAAAAATATACCGACGATGGACAGTGTGCTGATTAAATAAAGCACAAAACCGACAGCAAGGTACATCGTGGTCAGGGCCTAGACAAGGAATACAGTACGAATAAAAATCTTTATGAGGTATTTGCTTTCCACAAGTAATGCAATTATTAACCTTTACTGACATTGATAAGGAGCAAGAAAAAGTTTCCCCAATGGGGTACTTAGTTTTAAGTTGAAGACTTCAGTTCTGAAAGTCGCCCCCTCTCCAGTACCTCAACCAAACTGTTTTCCATAATGTCGAAATTGGTTTCTGCAACACTGCCTCCTCCTAAATCCCAAAAACGAAATTACTGCTTTTTACTCCAACTCATAAATCACCCCACCCATTTTTCTCAATAACCTCTAACAATGCTACCAACATATTGTTATATACCACAACACACCTACTAGGTGTAACAATTGATAATCGCCTCAACTACTTATGACCACATTAACTCCACTATAAAGTCTGTTAATAAAAACTTGGGACCCTTTATAAAATTAAACCCTTCCTTACCCCTTCTGCCAGAAAACTATTGCCCAGACCCATCTTATTTCTACCCTTTTCACGCCTGCTATATATACTAACCTATCTAAAAACAACCTCTCCAAACTTTCCACCTGTTATAATAGCATAGCAAGATTCATCACTTGCTCCCCCTTTAAAACTCACCACTGCCTCAACCTCAAACAACTGGGATGGCTAGAATTACAGAACCATATACTTTTTCAACAATTACTTATCACCCAAAAGATCCCACACCACCCCAACAACACTCTATCCTCACTAATATGATTACACCATACAAAATCTGACTATGCTTCGCTCTGCTAATAAGCTCCTAGCTTCCTCGACAAATCTAACAACAAAGCTGGTGACTCACTTTTCTAACACAGCAGGTAAAACTGAATCAGCTACCTTCTGAAATATCAACCTGCTTCTACTTCTCTATTTAAAAACATCTTAAAGAACATCTTAATACTCACTGGTTTTGTCTATGTGCAAACCCAGACTGATATCTCTTTCCCCTTCCTGCACTCACCTCTTTCTCTACTCCACTAACCTAGACCTCTAATTCTATTCTCTACACATTCCTTCTTAGCATGAGGATAATATAAAAGGCTCTTCTCTCCTTTGCATCTTTCTCAATATTATTATTGTGTTTAGTATAATTTTTCTTTTGACCAATGTTCCCTCTGTACTGTGATTTTAAGTGTCTTTTTCTTTAGACCAATGTTGCCTCTGTACTGTGATTTTAAGTGTTTTTTTGATATATTGTAAACTTGTCACTGTTAATGCTTGGAGCTTTTCTCCCCGGGCCTCTACTGAAAATGGACATATATCCAGTTAGACTAGCCCGGTCAACAAATGTAAAAATAAAAAAAAAATAAATAAAAAAATTCAGATATCCTTCTAGCTGAAGTGATTGCTAAAAGGAAAGCTGTTTTCCAAGAAAGAAATTTTAAGTCTGCAGTAGCAGCTGGCTCGAAAGGAGGTAGAGTGAGTTTCTCCAATACAAAGTTAAGGTCCCAGGCAGGGGTTGGGAGTCTCAAGTTTTTGGCCCCTCTGAGGTACTGCTTAAGCAGAGAATGAGAGAAGAGGGAAGGTTATGTGTTATAATGAGCTGAAATGGCTGAGGCATGGATTTTAATGGAGGAAAAAGACAGGCCCTTATGAAGCATCTCAGTTAAGTATTGCAAAATCTGAGGTAAACTGGGCACTGCTGTGCTCATCCCTTGAGACTGGTTCCAGGCACAGAATATTTTCCATTTTTCAACATAAGATTTTCTAGTACTAGGTCTCCTTGCCACTAGGATGACATCCATCACAGGTTTGCTGAGGGATGATAAGGGTGAATTTACATGATCAGCCAGGCTGCAAGGTTCAATGTTGGAAGCTGAGGATGCAGAATTTGGTTCTCCTGCTGAGACAGCAGGGAAGGGGTCTGAGGCAGGTGCCATGGAGATAACTGCGACACACTGCGCAGGAGGGGCTACCAGTGTTGGCGCGGCCAGTCTGGAGCAATCAAGATCATCCTTGGTTTGTCCTGTTTGACTTTTAGTAGAACTTTGGAGAGCAGAGGCAGTGGGGGGAAGGAGTAGACTGATAGGTTTTTCCAGCTGAAGGACAGAGCATCCACTTTCCAGGCTTGTTTGTGGGGAGTCCTTGTGCAAAACTTGTCCAACTGGTAGTTCTGGGGGGAGGCAAACAGATCTATGTCTCGGCTCCCCCATCTGCTTGTCAACATGTTGAAAATCCTTGGTTCCAGTTTCCACTCGTGTGGGTCCATGAGGTTTCTGCTTAGTCCGTCTGCCAGTGTATTTAATTTTCCTGGCAAGAATTGAGCTTGTAGGTGCATTTGGTAGCTCAAGGCTGTGTTCCACAATGTCGTGGCTAGTCTGCAGAGGGGGTAGGAATGTGTAGCCCCCTGATTGTTTATGTACCACATAACCATGATGTTGTCTGTCTTTACCATTAGTTGCCCTGGAAGAATGTAGTCCTTGAAGACTGTCAGAGCATTCTGTACAGCTAACATTTCTTTTTGATTGATATGTAGGTGCATTTGACTTGGGTTCCATTTGCCCTGAATGCACTTCCCTGCCAGGTGAGCCCCCCATGCATAGTCTGATGCATCTGTTGTTAGGGTTTGGGCGGCAGGTCGTAGTGTGAATGGTAGTCCCTTGTTTTAATGGCAGGCCTCTGCTCACCAGAGGAACTCTAGGCGTAGGCAAGGTATGATAGGAATCATTGTTTCCAGGCTGTGAGAATGTTGACTCCATAGGCTTTTTAGATACCACTGTAGTTTCCTCATATGCAGTCTTGCATATGGAATTAGAAGAATACAAGAGGCCATGAACCCCAAGGCTTGCAGTATTTGTCTTGCAGATAGCAGGGTTTTTGTGGCCACTTGTTTGAAATAGGTTACCAAATGAATTTGCTTTTCTGGCGTGAGGTAAGCCATCTGAGAAGTTGTATTCAAGCTTGCTCCCAGGAATGCAATTTGTTGACAGGGTACCAGTTGTGATTTCTATTCATTTATGGTGTATCCCACACAAGTCAGAACCCTTTTTACAAACACCAGATGATTCAAAAGTATGCCCTGGCTTTCTGCCTGAATTAGACAATCGTCCAGGTAAGGGTATATTTGAATACTTCTTTGCCTGCAAAATGCAATAAATGGAGCCAGGCACTTTGTGAATACCCTGGGCACAGTAGACAAGCCAAAGGGCAGTGCAGAGAACTGATAATGCGTGCAGCCTGCTTTGAAGCGTAGGTATCTTCTACAAGATTCCCTGATTGGGATGTGTAGGTATGCATCTTTTAAATCTAGTGTTGCAACCAGGCGTCTTTGCCTAGCATAGGAAGTAATTGGTGAAGAGTCAGCATCTTGAATTTTGGAATCTCCAGAAAGGTGTTTAGAGTAGACAGGTCCAGGATTAGACACCATGATTTGTCTTTTCTGGGTACCAGAAAAAGTCTGGAGTAGAAACCTTGTCCCTTTTCCTCTTCTGGTACCAGTTGAAAAGCACCCATGCTTAAGAGGGAAAGTACTTGTTTTTGAGCCTCTGCCCACTAATTTGGGGGCAGGTCTGGCCACCCATTTGGTGTTGGCAATGTGTGGAAATGAAATCTGTATCCCTGGGACACTATATTTAAAACCCATTTGTCCTGGGTTATGAGTTCCCAATTCTTTGCATGAAGAGCAATCTTTCCCCCCAAAGGGGCAGTCAAAAGATAAGTGCTTGGGAATTTTAAAAGGAAGTCACTGAGACTGTTTACCATAGGGGGTTGTCTTGTTATTTCCAGATTTGGAAGTGGAGGCCCCCCACTGCTTAGTTCAGAGAGTCCCCTGGGACTGAAACCTGGGTTTTTGTTGTGTCTGGGTTTTGCTTGAGAAGACCTGGAAGGGAATGGAAATTCTTAGTAGGCCAGTGCCTACTAAATCTACGAGGTTGCACTTGTAAAAAATCTTTAACAGTTTGCATAGATTTAGTTTTATCTTCCATCTTTTTAAGAACTTCTTCAGCCTTGTTGCCAAACAGGCGGTTCTGATTTAAAGGAGCATCCAACAATTTAGCTTTAACATGATCAGGCAAAGATTGCTCCTTAAGCCAAGCATGCCTTCTAAGCACAGACCCAGTAACAGCAGCCCTGCAAGAGGCCTCTAAAGAATCAAAACCACATTGCAAAGTATGTTTTCCAACTTGTTCAGCAGAATGCATTAAGTCCTGTAAATCTTTATTTTCCACACAGTCAGGAATCTACATCATTTTCTGTTTAAGCAGTCCAATAACAAGTTGCTGATATTTTAATATATGACATTGGCAGTTTAAAGCTCTGATTGCCAAGTTTGCAGAAGTATAAACCTTTTTACCCCATCTATCCAGCGCCGTGGAGCCTTAATGCCCTTGGGCCTCTGAGAAATAGTCTCTGGATCTGCAGCAGGACTTTTGAAAAGGAAATTGTGCGACTCAGGAACCCTGTAGTATCTGTCAGGTTTACTAGGAGCAGGAGGCAGGGAATCAGGGGCCAAACTGGATTCCGAGAAAGCATCATCAACAATGTCTAGTACAGGAGGTATAGCCAAAAGCCTATGCTGAGGTAGAAGAAGGAAATCCCTAAGCCCCTTTTCTGAATCAGAAAATTCCTCGTTTTCCCAGTGAAAATGCTCCCTTAAAGTATGTAAAGTTTCCCCAAAAGAAAAATCCTCAGGAGGGGAAGCAGAGGGAATAGAATCCTCTGCATCAGAATCCTCATAAGTAGGTATGGACAAATCCAGGTCATCAGAAGAGTCAGAAGAAACAGAATCCTGATCAGAAGCTTCATAATCAATCTCTGCCCTAGGCCTTTTGGGGGGGGGGGGGTTGACTACCCCTGATTAGAGTTATTAGATCTTCAGCCATTTTTATCATTTGTTTTTTAGGCATAGGGGCCTGAGCATGTGGCCTGGGCATTGGTTTTTTAGACATGGATCGAGATTCAGGCCTTAGTAATGAAGGAGGTGTCGATTTAATATGCAAGTCTGTAGGCCTGAATACACCCTCAGAAGCCGGTGCCTGCACAACGGCTCCGGACCCATCCAAGGTAGAGACATCCGTGGGTTCCATAGTTGAAGTATCTCGCTGCATACCGGACTCCAAATGGGTCTCAGTAGAGGCCTGCGAATCAGAAGTAGCGGGTATCAGGGGCTGCGAAAGCACCTCACTGAGTACCGTCGAACTGGTGACTGGCTTGGGAGAAGCGTCGTCGGCAGTTTTGGACCTTGGCGGCCTGTCTCTGTCTTTATCTTTTCAGAATCCTGGTAGTCGGATGGCTAACCAATGACATTTCTGGATAATTAAACCGAGAACCGAAATATTTAGGAGGCAAAAATATACCGACGACGGATAGTGTGCTGATTAAATAAAGCACAAAACCGACTGCAAGGTACGTCGTGGTCAGGGCCTAGGCAAGGAATACAGTACGAATAAAAATCTTTATGAGGTATTCGCTTTCCACAAGTACTGCAATTATTAACCTAGGAGCAAGAAAAAGTTCCCCCAATGGGGTACTTAGCTTTAAGTTGAAGACTTCGGTTCTGAAACTCGAAAATGAAAATTTCAGGAGTCGGCTGACCGGCACTTGTGAACTGCTTCTGATTCCGGCACCGCACGGCAAGAAAGACTGATGTAATAGCATCAGCTGCATGTTTTATATCCCTGACGACCTGACGTCATGGAAGAAGGGACAGCAACTGATGCAGGACCCAAGACTTTGTTAATCAGGCTGACTGAGGGCAACCTGCAAGCAGATTACCCAAATGTAATTACTGCAACAGTGAAACACGAAGAACATCAGAAAAGGTACCTCAAGACTGCCTCCTGTACTACTAATGGACAGAAGCAGCTCCTAAATGCTTTATTACATGCATGGATCTCCTCAAATTATCTATGGTATGATCCCAGTGAGTCTTAGTAGAGGTAATATATTATATAATTGTTCGGCCATAGGATAAGTAAGGCAAAACTATAAACAATATGGATAGGTTTTTATTCTGTCAAAAAGGGAAACTGGTTAGGCTTAAAATTGCCCACAAGGGCAGTTAGTCTAGTATTTGTCTATTAATCTATAAAAGTGGATGTGAAGAGTTGTTTAAGGTTAATCCAAGCTAAGCGGCCAGACCCGATGAGATAAATGGGTTAGTCTTAAAATCTATAATAAATTCTCTTATTCCTAGTTTATTTATTCCAGAGGTCTTTAAAAACAGATTTTGTACAGAATTATGGATGGCGGCAACTGTGGTCAGAATACCTATAGGTGGGGACTTGTCTTTAATTAATATCTTTGGACCAATTAGTTTCACATGTTTACTGGAATAATGCTTTGAGAAAGTTGTTGCCAAGTATATTCTGGAGGCCATGGGTTGGAACAGGGATATTTGTCAACATGGATTTACTCCAGGTAGATCTTGTCAGATGTACTTCCTACCGATCACCACTGTGGCAGGCAATGGATGAAGGGTTGCCCATTAATGCTGTATATCTGGACATGGCAAAAGTATATTTATTTATTGACACTTGATTAACAGGAAAGTCCAACTGGGTAGGAACCCATTTTCAGCAGAGGCCCGGGGAGAAAAGCTCTAAAGTATTACTAAACATTTTAAGAATAATAATTTTACAGTCTTTAAAAATAATACAAAAAATACACTTAAAATAATTACACCAGCTTATACATAATCTGAAAACACTGATTAGTAGATACAATTTATATGACAATGATTTAAATGTTACAGAAATGTTAGCAGTTTATAGAGAAATTAAAGGTAAGCTAGTATAATACAAGCAGGAATAGGAAAACAAAGTAAGAGAAAAGCAGGCTTATGGTATATCCAGAGAGAAAGCCAGGGGGAAGAAATTGAAAAAAATAAGCAAGTGAGTGAAGAAGGGAGAATAAGGAGATGTGAGATATGAATAGGTATTTGTCCACATTTAAGGATATAATTTATCCTGGTGTTGAGCAAGAACAGAGCCAGCTTTTGGCTAGGAAGTCTTTCAGAATGGTTTTGAAGGATGGGAGGGATGGTATTGACTTAATGGATAGAGATAAGGATTTCCAGAGTATGAGTACAGACAATGCCCAGTAGACTTGATAGGTTTGTGAACAGGCAGGATCTTTTGGTCATTAGATCATAATGACTGATTAGGAACATAGTTGTGTAGAATGCTATTTAGTGCTGGAAACATTGGTAGATTCTGGATAATGTTATAGGTGGTAAGAAGCTGTGTATATGTTCGTTGATATGGTAGTGCTAAACAATTTAGTTTTTTAGTGCTTTTATACAGTGGTGGGTTCTTAAAAGGGATTTGTAGCAAATTCAGCAACTTTGCTATAGCATTGCTCAAGTTTTGTTTTTTTGTGAAGCCTGGAGGTTAGTAATGATGGGAGTGTCATAAAGAAGTGAGGGGAGGAGATAAGTAGTGGCAAGTGTAGCTTTAGTTCTGTCATTGAAAATGTTTTTGGCTGTATAAAGTATCCCTAGTTTTTGATGTGTTTTTGATGCAATTTTGTACATGCAAGTTGAATTTAAGATTATCATCTGCTATCATTCATAATAATTTGCTACGAGAAGTGACTTCAATGTTTGTATTATAAAGGGACAGGACTTTAAATGTTGTTTTTTCATGGGAGAGGGATTTGGGGAAAATGTAGCAGTTCTTTTTTTTTTTGTTAGGGTTAAGCATGACTTGTGACTTTCAAAGCCATGTTTCATTTGTTCTTAAAATTTCCTCAGTAGTTCTTTGGTGTGTGCCACATTGTCAGATGTTGAAATGAATGTGGGGTCATCAGAGTACTGTATCAGGGAGGCCTGTTGTGTGGATGTGTGTTGGGTGTTGGCGAGAATGTTAAAACAGGAGGGGACCAAGATAGAGCCTTGTGGTATACTGATGGTGACTGGGAGTTATGGAGTGAGGGTGGAGTGCCATTTACTGACTGATACCTATTGGATAAGTAGCTTTTGAAGCACAGAAGGGAGGGCTGAGAGAGATCTATAATGAGGACATTTGAAATTGAAGTTTGCTGTGAGAAATTGTGTTAAAGGATTTAAACAAGTCTAGAAATAAGAAGGAGATTAGTTTATCTCTAGTGTTATTGAAATTATCTATATAGGTTAGAAGTGCAGTGTTAGTACTATGGGAAGAATGGAAGCCTTATTGTGTGGAGGACAGGAGTTTTTCTTGCAAGAGATAGTTTAGCAATTGTTTTTTATTACATTTTTCAAGTATTTTGGAGAGGAGGGGTTAGTAATGTCTGTTGAATTTCCTCCTTTGGCAGATGGATAATGTGTGACTTTTTCCAGACAGAGGGAATGTGGGATTCCTGGACTGACCTACTTATAAGGATTGAGACAGGGTGGGCAATACAACTGGCTGCTACTTTAAGGTATTCACTTGGAAGATCATCAGCTGAAGTAGAACATGGTTTGAGTTTGTTTGATTTTTGTAGGATGTGGGCACAGGTTTGAAGGTGAAAGTGGATGTGGTGATAAATGGCTGCTGGGCAGGGTTAGGATTATATGTTGGGGAATCCTTGGTTAGAGATGCTATACTGTCTGTAAAATAAGAGTTGAATTGTACTGCGGTTTCAAGTGATGAGTTACTGGGAGAGGAATTAGGGCTGACTTTATGGCCAGGATGCAAGATTTTTTTAATGGCTGTCCAGAATCTTTTTAGGGTTGTGTTTACTATTATTCTGAAAGCTATTACAGTAATTTTGTTGTCTCTATTAATTTGCTTTTCAGCATAATTGGGAAGTATTCTGGAGTTTTCAAGATATTGTGGTGTTTTACATTTTTGTCATTCTTTCCATGCTTTTTCTCTGTCCTTCAATAGCATTCTACTCTTTTTGGATAGCCAAACTGCACTATTTTTTAGTCTCTTCCTTCTAGGAGGTACAAGGTTATTTAGGATATTCCTGGAAGTTGTATTGAATTAATTTACAGCATCATCTAAGGAGAGGATTTTTTGGTATTATTCCCCATCATATGTTAATTTCTATTATGACTGATATTATATTATAAAACGTGTAAATAACTGTTTGTCCCAGAGAACTTGTAAGATGAGAATTAAAGATACTCTTTTTGAAATTAAATTGGTTTCCTCTGGTGCTCCTCAGAGATCTGTCATGGCATCTCTGTTATTCAAATTATTTATGACATCTTTTCTTATTCATACTGGTTTGTGGATAAGTAAATATGCTGACGATACTACAGTTGGTGTTATCTCAAACATGGAAGATCATAATAGATTGCAGAGATATTCAGATGAGCTATTTATTTGAGCTACTACTAATTAAATGGAATTTAATTTGAAAAATGACATGTATTATTAAGATGATTAAGGGGTATTAGTTATCAAACATGGCTGAAATTTATTTATTTATTGGCATTTGTTAACCAGGTTAGTCCAACTGAGCCAGGGGCCCATTTTCAATGGAGACCCAAGGAGAAAAACTCCAGAAGTATTACATATTTTTATAATAAAAATCAAATCAAAAATAAAAAATAAGAGCAAAAAATTAAATCATTATCCTTATTCTTTATCAAATACAGGTTATTTAGGCGGGACTTAATTATAATCCATTAAATGCTTTATTTCTGATTCTTATGATTCTAGTTTGGGTATTGTTAAACTACAGCATTTGTTGGATACCAGAAATACTAATTATTTGGTTGAGATGAGACACTGCAATTTGAGGATAAAGCAACTTTTTTTTTTTCATTTTTAGGACTGGTAGCTGGTGGAATTCATTCCTTTAAAAATCATCACATTAAGAACTATTTCACAATTTAAGCAGGGCCTGGATAACTTGGTGGGTGACAGATCTTTTGATTCTAAGTTGCATGGAGGTAAATTTATTCCAAGCATTAACAGGCTCAGAATTTGTTGCATGTTACATTGTAACATTATCTTGCAGAAGATACCACTGCTCTGGAACAGATTCCCCATCCATATAAAACAAAGTTCAACCTGGTCTATATTCAAGTGCAACTTGGATCTATGGATGGGGAAACAGAAAATTTACCCCAGGACTGTCCTCTGTACTACTAATGGACAAAGACTTCTCCTAAATGCTTTATCCCATGCATTGGTCACCTCAACTTATCTGTGGTATGATCCTAGTTATTCTCATTAGGGGTGGTATATAATTATCGACCATGGGATGGGCAAGGCCATTCTGTAACCTAATGGGATAGGTTAATTTGAGCACAAAAAGGGAAACTGGCTTGGCTTAAAATGGCCAAGAAGGGCAGCTAACCTAGTACTTACCTATTAACAAATCAGTAACAGAAACACTAGCATATATCAGAATGTTTTTGCAGAAATACTTGTGACAAAATATTGCTCTTGTTCAGAACTTTAGCTCATTGTGAATGTTGGATTGCCTGTGGATGTGATGTATTTGATTTTTATCAATGATATTTAATAGCAGGAGGCAGTGCGGCACAGCAGTTTGTCTTACAGCACTTGCTTTACCAGTTTATTTTTTCAGCTGGAGTGCCTTCTATAAGGAGTATGAATGTTCTCTGTGTGTGTATAGGTTTCATTTGTCTCATCTAACATCTTAAAGACATAATGTGGGTTATTTGCTCTCCAGTACATTCTGTGTGTGTGTGCCTATCTGTCTGCCTGTCTGTGTCCCCTGTAATAGGATGGGCTGAACCTTTAAGTGGTCATTGTTTGATTAGTGCTCTAATCAAGTATATAAATTTCAATGAATAAATAAAACATCCTTTCCAGTTTCTTTGTCTTGAACCTTTTAGTGCTGGGATAGGCTTCTGCTCCATTGTGACCCCGAACTGAATAAACTGGTTGAATAATCAGAAACCACATACTCTATGGAGGAAACTAGGTCCCACAAACATAACTTTTTTGTATGATTTCTGCCTCCCTGCCTGCAGTTTATCAGTTGGCATTCTGTTAATCTCAAGATCTTTAATTCCCCATCAAGTAGCAGCTGTCCACTGCTTGAGGTGAGATTTGACTGGAGGGAGCCATCATCCAGGCAAGGATGAAGGTTACTCTCACCTAACAGCTTCTGTTTTTTTTTTTTTTTTTTGCTAAAGAGACAGTAAACACCTTTGTCCCAGTATCCTGTGTGTCTGGCTTCACACCCTTGAACTGGGAACACCCTCATTTAAGAGTTGGATTGAAATGTCAATATGTATTGCAGGAGAAACCACCCCATAACCACATCATTCAAAAAATGGACCTAAGCTGTTGTTCTAACCCCACCCCCCGAGTGACTAATGTATAGCTGTGTCAACACATGAGCCTACAATACCTCATCCACCCATGCTTACTTCTGTGTATGCACTTTGAAAGCTATAGTTTTCATAGGTATAGATAATTCAGTACCGTAGTGTTGTTAAGATTTGTTGAGCTGGGAAGGAATGGACAGTTACCCACTGGCCATCAGTGGAGTCTCCATTTTGTGCATAAGACGCCTCCATTTTATTTTCTTAAGTTGAATGATGCTACTCCAGACATAAACAGTATCTAGTTATAATAAATTATTTTGGAATACAATCTAGGAGAGTCACTGCCATTTTGGCCAAAAAATGTTTCTAATAGAATTGTTTATAAGAAAGCATGGAGGTTATGAATTGCTACTGTGGAGGAATTTTTTTTCCTCCTGAAATTTATTTTGGCTACCAGAATAACTGCACTTGATGCCTAGGACATCATTGACCATCTAAACTGCAAAGTAGAAATGAGGACTGTGAAATACTTTTAGCCCGCAGTGTTCTTAGCAGTTATTTCAGCTCTTGGTTAAATCTAGGTAACTCATGATAAGATCAGAACATATATGTTCAGGTGCCTTTTTTATCTCTACACCACCAGCATTCAAGCTAAATGCTATTAGCACCTTGTAAGGGATATTATGCATGTAGAACAACCAGCTGAATAATTTCTACATGCTATGCCTTTGCAGAGAAGAAGGGGCCTTATGGAACGACAGAGCTTTAATATGAAATTGACTATGGGGGAATCCAAGCCTAAAAAAGGATTCCATTAATTTCATATATGTTTGCAAAGGTCAGATGAAGAACACTGCATGACTTTGTTGGCAATAAGAATATTCTGTGAAAAGGGATAGATCTAGTAGAGGCATGCAATAAAAATGGAATAAACGTGGTAAAGAGAGAGCATGGAAACTGTGTGTTACTTCACTGAAGAATCTTTCCATTTGAAGACAGTAAAAATTAAATTGTTCTGTTGATTTCATTTGTTTAAAAAATCAGTGGGTACAAGAACCCCATAAATAGCTAGTACCAGTAGTATCCAGTCATTGAAGTGTGTGGGAGCATTTTTTTTCCTGTTGATAGGTGTTTTTAGAAGGGACTAAAGTTAAACATACAGTTTTCTTTTATAACAGAACTGAAGGAGTGGATGTGGGCTCTTTACAGGGCATATGTGAAAGGGATTCCAAAGATATGAATGCCATGGACTAGGATGATTTCTTGTGAAGTTAATTACCATGGTACCCTGATATTTGGAGTTTCCCCTGAATACATGTATAATAAATGTCATGTATACTAAGCTTTCCATTTATTTAGTAGTTTAATGTTTATCTGAGGACACTCTGTGTAGGTGGTTCAGATATATATCTCTCAACAGTTCAGATTTTCACAGAATATCCAGATTTTTGCCTTATATTTTTAGTCTGATCCTCATAAAATGTGTAGTTTTCTGACAAATCACTGAGGATTGAAGTCACTAAACAATGACATACATTTGAGCTTCTGACTTGATAACCTTCAGAAAATGAACACCAACACAAATCATGTTATTTTAGCAACTTTCTAAATTTATAAGAGCAATATGTAAAATCTGGCCATGTTTGGGGTCTTTATCCCCCCATTACTCTAGGCCTGTCCAGCAATAAGAGGTTGAAAGGCAGGGTCAGATACTTCTTGAATTGGAAACTGTATTTATTTTTGGGCTAGGCATAACAGTTCCTTGAAAATAAACACCTGAGTAGCCGCTGACAAAATTAATGATGCAAAAAAAGTTGAAGTGGCTGAGGCTAGTGCCTTTAGCTGGTGCTGATTTTATGTATAATGTTATGTTAATCAAATGAGAAAAAAAACATCAGACAATTACAAAGGGTTGTTTTAAGCATTCTTTGAAAGGTGAGTTTTTTTTTTTTTTTTTTTGAAGCTCAGCTTGCAGCTCAAAACTGATTAATTTGCTTCAGGGAGACTGAGAGCTTTGCCAAGTCAGATTCAGGGCCAGGCAAAGTAATTTTGTGTACTATTCTTCAAAATCTTGTTTTCTTCTACAGCAACCATTTTTGCTTTGTGAATATTTTTTTATTATTTAGCATTCTACAGCTCCGATACTTAAAACAGCTTTTAAAATCGTATTTTCACTTCTCTAGATAACAACAAAATAAATAATGAAACAAAGCTGAACTAAATGTAGATCTCTATATTAAAATTTACCAGATTTCACAAAGTCTTAGAAACTGTCTAAATTCTGAAACATTCTATAGAAAAATGATACCAAATGGTGGAAGTCCAGGAAAAAAAATAAATATAAATGTAATGGGTATGTACCAGAAAATGAACATTTGTTTGGCAGTGTATGGTATGTAAAAATTAAAATCCCTTAAATTCCACTGACCAGAAGTTATGCCAGCTGAATTTGAGACTATTGTATGACTGGCCTACCAACAAAATGGACAGAGATGAACAAATAGACAAGGTCTTCTTTATCTTCATCAAACTATGCAATCCGTTTTGAAAGTAAAGACTATTAATAAAAGACAAGGAGGAAGGAATAGAGCCAAAAGTGGAAAAACAGTAAAAACTTGATTAACAGGTAAAATCTGGGGGGGGGGGGCGGCTGACAGAGTTGCATAACTAATGTCATAAAGAAAATTCAACAAAAGCCTGGAGCTCTATACAGAGCCAAGTCATTCCTTACTGACCTAAGATACTAATCTACTGCACATTCTTATCATCTACCAGCACTCATATATTCTTCCCCATCCGCCCTAAGTTATACAATAGCCTTGTAGGAAAACTTGAACAATGCAACAATTAAACTGCCAGATTCACTTCTAATTTACATAACAGATTCAATCACTGCCTTAGACTCTCAAAAATAAATTGCATGGAATTCCCAAACTATCTTAAATTCCTTCAGATGAAAGACTGCTAAGTCTGTACCTCATCACTCAGATGAGTGCCCTTCGTTAAATGCCCACCTGCAGAGGTATAACCGCAGCAGAGCTCTCCATCCTGAAGACAAATTCCTGGCTCTACAATCTACATCCCAGAACTCATCAGGGGGTGCTCTTTACTCCAGTTCCATCTCCAAGATACGGAATAAGATACCCACCCACTTAGGTTTAAAAGAAACTTCCATGCTCATCCCCTACATGCTATTATGTCAATGCTCAATCCCAAATGGCTGATTACCTACCTAGCTAGAATTACTGCTTACATACTATTACTTGTGACTAGTCTTTTCTAGAAGATGTAAACCTTTCCCTCTTATCTATATTTCTTCACTTCCCACACAAATGCCTCCACGTCCAGCTACCTTCCTAAGAATTAATCACTACTGTTTTGAAACCTTCAAATATTGAAAAGCTGCCTTTGATGGCTATCTCATTGTAAGATGTGCTTCTTTCGTAAGTAATCAAGTAATATTTTACCAGGCACATCTTTTGCCTAATTATAATTCTAGCTCAGCTGTGATGTACTGTATAAATCTTGTTGTTTCTGTTAGTTATGGAGCTTTTCTCCCTGTGAAAAGGGGTCTTGTATGGCCATCTTGGACAATTCTGACAGAAATGCAATCAATCACAAAATACTGCAGGAATAAATGTTTCATGGGTAAATATTAGGCTAGCTGCCCCCACAGGCCACTCCAAGCCAAGTCAATTTTCATTCCAAAGGTGAGAATCAAACCCTGTACCTTGTATCTGAAACAACAAACACATTGCCCATTATACCAATCCCCAATCCATAGACTAAACATTTGATTTGTTTATTTGTTACCCAGATGAGTGAAGATGTCCAAGGACACTCTTCAGCCTCGTCACTGGGAAAGTGGTAGAGAAAACATTAATGTTAGATTATGTTTTCTTTACTCATTATATGCAGGTACAAAGCAAGTCATGCACATTCTATACAGGCAACATGTGAGCAAGCATTTCTTAGGTATGTTATTTAAGTAAGAAACATCACCTAAACATGCTATGCTGATCAACTAACAAGACATGTACAGAGTAGGTAAAGTAGTGGGTTTTGAAGAATCAAACAGTATCTGTAGCACTTATCATCTGTGAAGGATAACTAATACCTGCTTCAGGCTAGGCATAGCACATAAGGAACAATAATAGGACAAAATACCACACTGTGAAGCCTGTGTTACTGCCCAACCAAGGCATTATTAGAGAACTGGTTATCTGTTAAAATGTTTTATATTTATTTTTTACTTCATACTTTATTTTATGTTTTTGATGCAAGCTAGCTCTTCCACTTAATGTTTCAGACTTCCGGTAACATATGCAGTTGTTGATGGAGGTAGTATTTTAAAGTACAAATTATGTAAGCATTTAATGGTCACACACACACACATTTGTCCAGTAGTTACAGACACTTTGTTGACTGAAAATGCCTCAGACATTCCATTGTGATCAAATGAAAAAAAGACAAAAAAAATCATACAGTGCAAGACACTGCAACCCACCCATGCATCCTAAATGTCCTGGATTTTGCAGAACGTCCTTCATTTTGCTGTACAGTTTTGCTCTGTCTTTAATTTCTCCAAGTATTTTGGGTTTCTAATACCATGATGGGAATGGACCCCATTCCTAAGTGAAAGTATGATAAAAGTTCATGAAATTAGTATTGTTTCAATCACTGATGTTAGCTAGAAGTGCTCTTCACAGCACCTGCAATGTATGACTGTAAATTCTTTTTTATAAGCCCCGCTGTTTGTACTACTATTGGAACTGTCAGGGTATCCTTCTCCTACATTGCCCTCATTTCTGCCTGAAAATCCTGCTTTTGTGACTTTGTGTCTCACTGTAGTTACTGGGTATAGCAATTTCAATGATCAATGCTTTTTGTCTTCTTTTCATGGACCACTATATCTGGCTTTCTTGCATCTATTTTTTGAACTGTTGGTAATGGGTGATCCCATGCAATATAAACTTCACCATTTTTATAATGCTTTGTGGCTTATGTTTCCAGTGCTTTTCAGCTACTTCAATATTATAATGCTTGCACAATCCCCAGTGCAACAGTCTTGCCACATTATTATGCCTTTCACTGTTCAGTCTTTCTGCCATTAGCATATCACAACCAGAAACAAGATGTGCAACTGTTTCTAATTCTATTTTACAAAACCAACTTTTGTCTGTTTCTTCCACGTGTTCAATGGATTTTGTAAATCAACATGCATGTAGTCCACTATCTTGGGCTTCCAATATTACCCTTTAGTCTTTTGGTTTAAATTTGCCTCTCCCAAACCATTCCTGCTTTCAATCCAGATCAATACGAGGTTGGTCCAAGAGTTTTCTATACTTGCAACTATATTTATGCATTTTCCACATTTCTTGCCCTTTCATCTGATTCTTCTTTCTTTTGTTTTTCGGCGCATTCAGTTGCTGCCTGATTTTTATCTACTTCTGGTTTGATTTCCATTCTCACTTGATGCTGATAAGCTTCTGCTAGACTAAAAATGGAAGTCATCTTAGATTTATACTCCTTATGTTTCAAAACTTTCTCTATGTTTGGGTCTTGTGAGGTCAGCAGATATGTATGCAGTCCCATGATTGCAGATCTATACATGTAATCAGTTTTGAATCAATTACCTCCTTCAGAACGGGGAATATATAATCTTGGTATGCATTGATTTTTATAAATCATTTGATGAGCATGAAGCATCATTCTTGTTTTCCTGTCCAAACTATCCAACACCTTTTGGGGCCAGTCAATCACTCCAAAACTATAAGTTAGGACAGGAACAGCAAACTGGTTTGTAGCTTAGACTTTGTTCCTAGATGTCAATGCAGTTTTCAGTATTAATTTCAGTCTTCTGAAATATTCCTTACTCAGTTTTATAAGCATCTGTTCATACTTTATTGTTGACCCTTCATCAATTCTTAAATATTTATAAACTCCCTCTTGCTCAAGTTCTTTTAGGCCACATTCCTGTCCCAAACTGATGGTTTCTTTGTGCTGAAGCTTTCCTCCTTTAAGAGTTGCTTTTTCACATTTACGAAGACCAAATAACATTTTATACATCTAAAACAATTTTGACTACTTGCAGTTGTGCTTTCAGTTCCTCATCTGATGAACTATACAGTTTTAAATCATCTACAGAAAGAAGATGAGACGTCTTTACACTTTGTTGTTTCCTGGGAGCCAAATTGTAGCCATGACCTAATCTGTTAAGTAGACAGCTTAATGAGTTAAAGGCAAGACAAAAGAGCAATGGTGACAGTCTCTCACCCTGGAATATTCCCCTTTGAATTTTTATCCTTGGAATAATAATTTGCTCTTTATCATGGCTTAATTGCAAAGTGCTTTGCCACTGTTTCATGGTCACTGTAATGTAATCAGTGTAAGCTGTATCTTATACATTTTTAAATACTCTTTTATCCATGAATGTGGGATACTGTCAAATGCTTTTTTTTGTAGTCTATCCATGCCATACTTAGATTCTTCCCCCTTTTAGAGTTCTCCATTATGACTTTATTTAACAACAAATGATCCTTTGTTCCATATGACTTATTTTTATTACCCTTTTGTTTTATTGCGATGATTGAATTTTCTTTGAAATGACCATAAACTCTGTTGGCATCCATTCCAGTGTATAGTTTATACATTGTTGGATGGCAAGTTATTCATCTATAGTGTTTAGGATAGTTTGCAGGTTCACTCTTAAGTAGCAGTATTGTTTTTCCTGTTGTTAACCAGACTGCTGTTTGTTCAGGCTGCACATATAAATAGTTCTTACTCATGGCTAAATCTTCATGTAATGATGATAATACGTTTAACCAGAAGTTAGGTACTGCATCTGGACCTGGGGTTTTCCAATTAAGAGCTTTTCTTAATTTTGTTCCAATCTTTCTGGCTGTTACTTCATCCCATTTCGTATCCTATACATTTGAAGTTCTTATTCTTTCTTTTACTACTTCTATCCACTTAGCATCTTTGTTATGTTCCACAGCATCTTCATAGATATTTCTCCAAAGCATCTATATCAGAAGATCGAATGCTAAAAATAGTGAACACTCTTCTATCGAACTTAAAAATGCGAAACCTTAAAATATCGAAGGAACAGATCAGCAATTTTTTTCCCAGGGGAAAAAGATTTGCTGATCCAAAAAAAAAAACAATGTACAGGCAAAATAATGTGAGGGGCTTCACCACCCACACCCCCCAACTTAAATATACCAACTCTGAGATTGCACTATAGTGGAGAAAACAGCAAAGTCTGGAGAATGGCCCATAATTTTTTTCCCTGGGAAAAAAGAAAATTGATGTTCCGTGCCTTCGACATTTTCAGGTTTCGTGTTTTAAAGTTCAATATAAGAGTGTTCGCTAATTTAAGTGTTCGCTCTTCTGATAGGAACCCTCTCCAAAATGTATCCGTTTCTTCCTTTTTTTGGTGTTGTTTCAGTTCCTTTTGCCTGGTTTCCCAATTCTCAATGAATTGCTTATTTTGTACTTTTCCTTTATATTTAACTGCACATCTTCTAAGTTTTTCTGACTGTGATGATATTTTTAGTTTATTATTTGTGATAGTGAACAACAGATCCTGATCTGTTGTGATACTGCACATTGCTTTTATCATGGCTATCTTTCTGAGTACTTTTGCTGATCTGTTCTCTCTTCTATACTTTTCTAGCAGTGAGACATCTTGCCTTAATTGCTTTATAGTTTTCTTTATTCAATACTTCCATGGTGGCATTCGATTTCTCCCCTTCTTTTCCCTTACTACCCTGTGTTTTTGTGGTAAGACTTTATCTGTTATTAATTTAGATGCACAGTAATATATCCTATTTACTTCTGTTATATCGCATGAATCTCTATGGACAGTCCTAATTACGATGTTCATTTGTTTTATCAAACTTCTAACTTTTTGGGTTTTATTGACTTTCTGTGGTCATGTCTTTCATTGATCTTAATATGTCTGTCCATCTGTATTAAATCTAGCAACTCTTCTCTTACATCATTTTCTTCTAAACTGAGGGCACATTCTTTGTTCTCCATTTTCTGCAGGTATTCTATGGAAAGTTCCAGAGCATCTTTCTGTGTCACGCTCTCTTCAGTTTCATCCTGTGACATCCATTGCTCTTTCATATGGAAACTTATTGGCCTATCACTTTACAACACTAACTGCGTCAGAGTTGCCAGTTTCCTGTTCCTTCCCTTGCTGTGCAACTCCAACTGAATATTTGTACTGGTTTCCTGTGAAAAGCTCCAAAGTATGTTCATATGGCAACTGTTTAGATTTTTTCCACTCCACTGGTTTCTTCTTAATTTGGGGATACATTGCCCTCTCCTGCTGTGATGTTATCAAAGTTAGACTTTCTATACTGACCCTTGTAGCATGTTCGATTTGCTAGTAAATCACAGACGATTACAGTCAATAATGTTAGGGCAAGATACTTTTTATTGTTTGGAAAATGCCTGCTGATGGACTGCCTACTGTACGTGAAAGAAGTTAAGAGGTTCATGGTGTATCTCTCTCTCTCTCACTATATATATATATATATATATATATATATATATATATATATATATATATATCTACACACACACACGCACACACTCCTGTTACTTTTTTATTTAGTTTTATTTATTTTGCTCTCACTAAGCAGTAAAGCCACATTTAGTTTTACTGTCTGTGTTTCATGGCAAATTTGCTTTTTTACCAGGCTTTATCAATACATTAACACCTTGTTGGAGAATGTCCATTCTCCAGTAGGGTGAAGGTGTACATTTCAGTCATGCTCAAATGTCGAATAACAACCTCAAGTTGGAATATGACTAAAGGAGTTGGACTGGGAAGCATCAGATAGGAAAAGGACATTGGGGTATTAAACACTTGAAGGCAGACCAATCAATAGCAGAGTGAAGGGGAGGTGACTAGGGTAATAAGGATATTGGGTTGTACTGCAAATGGATTAACACAAGGGTGAAGGAGTTACTACCACCATAATCAGCCACAGTGCAACCACACTAGGAAAACTGTACGCAGTTCTGGAGGCCTTTTAGGGAAAAGAGATAGGGAAATAAGTTGGTACAGAGGAAGTCAACTAAAATGACCAGAGTAACTTGTGACTGCTCTACAAAGGAAGGCTATTAGAGTTGGAGTTGAATACTTTGTGATTGCTGTGCAAATATTATAATATTGTTGAAAGGAGAAAAGGCAAGGATAAGAAGTTAATGATGGCATCAGAAATGGTGAAAGTTAGTGATTTTATTGGAAGTGCTTGGGGGAAGAGATACCAGGATGATAAGCATACTTACCTAGCAATTGGTAAACCATACAGGAAATTGTGCAAGGTAGCAGTAATACAAAATGATACAACTAATTTACTTATACCCATATACATTGCAATGACTGATGAAAGACTATATCATGATTGCCAAAAATTATATTATGGATAGATAGTGAAGCCTGTACATTGTTTGTCATATGAATGAGTAAAAAATGGGCAATTGATGCACATAAATATGAAATAAACAGATAGAGAAGGATGAAAGCGGTAGAACGTTTTGTGGAAGAATTCACGGCAGAATGGAAAGAATTAGTGGAAAACAGAGAAAATGTAGCATGCTTGTGGGAAGTGTTGGCTAGGGAAATAAAACAAACAAAAATATTTAGTTGTGAAATCTATGTACATTATTTATTAAAATGGAAGAAAAATGAGAGAGAAAAGATGGAAAATGAAAGTGGGGTATAACAGCATAAACTGTGAAAGGTAAATATAAAAATAAAGTCTGAAGATACAATTGTGTTGCTGAGGTATGTCTGACTGGGAGGAAAAAGCTAGCTATTTTTGTTCACCAGAAGACTCTAAGCTTTTGATAGGAGAAGGGATTGCAGAGACACAAATTCAGATTTGGTATATTTAATCCATGAATGTAAAAAGGTATTTTTGGGCATCTCTAAGTGAACATATGAATAAAGAGAATGCAAATGGATACCTACATCCTGGAGTTTTACTTTACTAAATAATGAAGATGGAAACAAAAGATGGAAATTAGTCTTCCTGAAATTTGTATATTTAGTAAGAATTAAGCAGGAGATGAAAGCGAATCAAGCTACTTAAGCTAAAGCAAAGAACAGAAAAGCTAGATAAAAGTGTGAGAAAGAGAAGCAGATGGTGGTGAGGAGGGTATTTTTTTATTTTATCTATTTGTTAACTGGGTAAGCCCAAAAGGCAAAGCGGCCCTTTTCATGGATGACCCAGGAATATTGTTAGGATAGGTGGCTTGCTCAGAGATACACAGTAGGCAAATAGAGATAGGAGGAATCAAACTCTATAACACAACAAACAAGGTACAGCAGGAGATGTACAATAGAACCACACTAGAAAAAAGGGCCTGTGAATGGAAAAGAGGACCTAGAAGGATAAGGGAGAATACATTTAAGTGAATCTTGCCCAATGATGATGAATGTGAAGTTCGGGTGTATTTGTGTGTGTGTGTTGGGGAAGAGGGTAGGCATTAATTGGGAACATATATAATTTGAAAGAAAAAGAAAACGGAATGATTAACTAGATGTTTATTTGAAAATTATGATTTTTTTGAGAAGAATATAAAAGCAAGTATGTAGGGTTGTGGCTGCTTTACAAACTACATCAAGGCAATAAAATGAAGATACGTAATTATTAAAGTATAACCTTTGTTGGAGATTATGACCTAGGCTATCACAGAAGTTATGGAAAATCAACCAACTGAAAAGAACAGGCAATACTTCTTTTTCTATTTTAGTTGCAAGCATTTATATTGGGCAGCCACGGTGGTGCAGTGGTTAGCGTTGCCGTCTCACAGCAAGAGGTTCTCCAGTTTGATTCTCTGTGCGGAGTCTGCATGTCCTCCCTGTGGTCGTGTGGGTTTCCTCCGGGTGCTCCGGTTTCCTCCCACATCCCAAAGACATGCAGTAGGTGGATTGGACACTCTAAATTGGCCCTAGGTGTGAGTGTGTGCATGTGTGTGTGCCTTCTGTGGAAGGTTGGGATCCAGGCTGGCAACTCGACACCGTAAAACTCCACTGCCAATCATGAGCGGACAGATGATCCGCTGTGGCAAGCCCTAACCGGGAAAAGAAGAAGTAGTAGTTGCAAGCATTTATATTGCTATTGCTGCAAAAGATAATATAGTTACATTGCTTTGCCACAGATGGCAAGACATTTTGTTTCTTCTTTTTCTCGGTGGTCCCTATTGCTGACCATCAAGCTTTCACTCCTGGCTGCACCATAAACTGTTCATTCACCAGGGCAAGACCCTACAGCCCATTAGTTCTCCTGGGGTGAGAGTGGTTATGTCATCGATGTATTAGGGACTGGGATTTTTATTTTAAGTCCTCTCTTTCCTTGCAAATATCTATAGCATTCAAGGTATATACTGGGTATTTGTGAACTTCACCCACACCTGCATGTGCAACATTATTCAGTTGGCTGTGCCCCTTAAGACAGCATTGCCCTGAGGGGAGCCCCATTCTCCACCATCCTCAGACACATGGCCCTACTCCTCCCCATGAGGACAGGCTAACTGGCTAAGCCTCATCATTCCTTTCCATCCCCAAGCCGGCTCTAACGAATGCCAAAGCAACCACTAGCTCACAGTATGGACTTTATTCCTGTACACTCAAGCATGATGACTTTTTAAATTATCAAGAATAACTATGATTTGCCAGATAACTTTAATTTTACATAACAACAGTTACATGAATGCATATACTGAACATGTAAGCAGAAATTTAAGATGACCTGCAATCAGAATTGTTCTAAACATGTATTTAGCCTGCATTCTATTGTACAGCGTGATGATCTTTCAAGAAGTTTGCCTTTAAAGTTATTCTTGCTAATAACAAATAGTAATTCTGTAAATAACTGCATGGAAGAAGGTCCATTTATAAACTTTACCATTCTTCCAACTTTCTTCCATCCTTTTACTTAAAGGACTTGCTTCTATTTTTTTTTTATTTTGACCTCATTCTTTAAAAGCTGAAAGGAATTCTTTCAAGCACACTGAGCAGGAAACTGGTAGTGTGACTTTGCACAGGGCAAATACTATTCAGTATTCTATTTATTTGAAGTACTTGTAGATGTTTCTAGAAGAATCAAGCAAATAATGAGGACAGTAGTCCTTACTGATGTGTCTGGAAGAATCTCCCCACTTTCTCTATAAAACTTTTTGGAAGTGAGCTGCTGTCAAAGTTCACTTAGCAGATTTTGTAAATATGTACCTTAATTGGAAAAGGGGGCTTTAGAGGATTTTATCTGGGACATATTCATGGAATAAAATGTAGGCTTTTTGAGTGTCAGACTTTTATTAGAGTTAAAGGTGCATTGTCCATGAATTATTCAGTCAGCCTGTGGCTAACTGGTACTATTCATTGCCCAGGAGGATTACCTATGCTATTGCTCTGTAGGATTTGTTCTGATACACCACTGACAGCAAAGAATCATTTCTTCCTTTTCAAAGTCTTTCAATAAAAGGCGTCTGTGCCCTCTATGAATACTTAATAAATGTGTAGTCAGTATCCCAACTAGAGTTCATAACAAATACAAGCTCAAAGTTAGGACACAGGGACGAAAAGTCTAAATCAGTTTAGGAGTACGGTTTAAACTCCTGAAAAGGAGGTGGTGTTCGGAAAAGGAAGTGAAAGTTGTAATGATATTTCTATTTGTATGACAGTAATATGCAGAATGATTTACATCACTGATGAAAGTTCTAAGAACTGTGATGTACCTTGGTTCTGTGTTTGTATACCTTAACAAGATACACAGCTGTGTTTGACCTCTTTTTTAGTAGCCATGATTTATGGCATAAAGCACATATACTTGGCATGGAAAATAAGATAGTTTTAATAAATATGGTTATGCAACTTATCAACTATGGCAATGATGGAAAGAAAATCCAGAGTACTGCAAATTTTCCAAGGAATACGTGAAAGGAAGGGCTATGGTACAACCTGTTTTTTTTTTTCCAAATATGCAGAAGAATAAAATCAGTAATTCAGTGTGAAGGGGGACAGGTCCTCATGCCAAGTCCCTTGCATCTGCTTATTTAATATAAGGTCTGCCTACAGCACACAACTTTAGGGCAAGTGAATGATTTTCGAAAAAATGGTCCATTGTGCACAAGACGTGCACAGACTGGACATCTACAATATAAATGAAAGGGGAGGAAGGGGAACCGTGGTGTTGTAGATGTAAATGGAGGACTCAGAGACTTGAAAGCGTCACAGTAATCAGCAGGGCACTTTTTTATCTGTTGCAGTCCTGTAAAGATCTTATGCATTGTTTGTTTGATACAGAGTTTAATGGTGTGTAGTAAAAAAGAAACGTTGACAACTGAAATGTTGCCCAAACAGATCACAGCATTTTGATGAGAAGCAGAACGCTTCTTAATCTAGCATAAATTTATATCCCCAAATACCACTTTGGCTAAGATATGGCATTGCAGTTCTTTGGAGGACTTTGCCCTGTACATCTAATAATGGAGGGTTTACCACCACATTCCCGCTAAATGTAACAACCTTGATAGTAGAACTGTTCAAGATACTTAGTTTTTGTGCCTGATGTTGATGTGGTTTTCCGTACCTCACTCCTGCTTAATAATGATTTTATTATTGACAGAATCACTTATAAATAGTAAAGAAAGATCAGTTTTATTCAGAATATCCTCATGAGTACTGCTCTAAAAATACAAATCCAAGAAGTTCCATTGCAGAAGTTTGGCATAAAAAAAGAATATAAAATAAAACATAATTGAATGTGAGTTTGATGGTTAGATGTCCACACGTCATTTTACAATTTTTGCTTTTTTTCCACTTTAACTGTGTGCAGCTTTTCTTGACCACAAATGGAAATGAACACTGCCTTACTTTTTTTGTTTTGTTTTTTTGCCAACTGATATTTTATGCATTAACATGTATCCAAGTAATAATTTTACTTCATTAAAATCTAATTGCTTTAGTTTGCCTCAAGTGTGCTTTTATTGTTTGTCTGGATTTCTATCTCTTTTAATAAAATGATTTATTTGTTGCAGTACACTGTAATTTATATTTGGCTATGTAGTTATGCAAGGACTGCAAATCACACCATCAAATTGGTTGTTTTGGGCTCTTCATTAAAGAAACTGTTTAAAAGAAAATGTCTTTCATATTAAAAGGTTTAAAGGTCACATCATTTACCATTATTAATTTACCCGAGGATTCAGAAAGAACCCCCCCCCCCTTTTGCTGGCAGTAACAGCTGTGGCCAAAGAGAGACTGTTTCCATGATGTGGGAAATTCTGTTTCAGAGGCATGCTAGCCACAATGAGGAAAGACTTCATCATCAGCTAATCTGCATGTCTCTGAATTGTCCTTAACAACTGCAACTGCTCATCAGCACTTTCTTATGGCAGTTTCCACTTGTGGCCCTCATACTGATTTGGCACAAGCATCCAACATCCATGCTCCCACACACAAGCACACATTCAAATATACACACACACACACACACACACACACACACACACACACACACACAAGCACTGAAATACCTCTTACCTGTTCCTGAGTTGACATGACATCTCTGATGCATCCTCTTTCCTTCCTCTGCCCCTCATTCATCACAGATGATTACAGTCAGTCAACAATGCCAGACGTTAGTTTCATTCTTCTTATTGTTTGTAATGTGCATGATCTGTTGCTGTATTAATGTTTTATGTGAGTCCACATAATAGTTTCAAAATTCTCCTTGGCATCATTTAGTGTCCCCAATCCTTCCCTCACATGGGCACATACTCTCATCTCTTTCAACTGTCCCTGATTTTACAGACCATTCCTGCTGCTGCCTCTTTTATGGGCCCTAAACCTCATAATTCCTGGACCGTTGTAATTAGTAAATATTAACAGACATTAGAGTTTCATGCTCTCTATGTAAAAAGAAAACACCCTCCTAAAACTAGCTTTTGGGTTAGCATGGAGGATTAAGGCTCTTGCTTGTTGTGCCAAGGGTTCAAAGCTTGAATCCCTCCCTATATTATGTTATCTTTTTTGGGGTTTTTTTTGCTTCTTTTAAAATTATGGCAATATGTTAGGACTATGCCTATTGTCCAGTGGTGGCACAGAGAGCTAAATATCTGCTCAAGATCCATCTGTGAATGCTAAACTACAGGGTATGAATTTTCTGGGTGCTTTTAAGGCACACTATAAAGAGAGTACCCTTGGTGTCAGGTGATCCTCCCAATTCCATGTCCTTTATGCTGCTAAATGTTGTTCTAAGGTTTTTTGAGTGCCTTTAAGGCTTGATATAGAGTTATCCCTAGTGTCTAAAGATCCCCTGCCTCAGTGTGCTGAGTGCTAGCTCACCTTGTAAGGGCACAGGCCAGCATGACTACATTTGTGCAGTGTGTGGTCAAGTCTTGCAAGGGGACACATATATCTTAAACTGTTACACTGATGTTTCATAGTTTCATAGTAGTGTACTAGGCTATCTGCCCGGGGGCATTTATAAGCCTAGCCAACAGTGATGTGGCTTTACGCCACCCCATACTATATAGTTGCGCCTCTCTAGTAGTGACACATGTGGGACCCCATTATTTAGTAAACTATACCTCTGTCTAGTAGTGACACTGAGGTGACTCAAACTTGCGATCTCCCATCCATGCATCGAGATTTTTCTTGAACAGTGCCAATGAAGGGCTCTGTCTCACATGAACTGGGATTTTGTTCCAGAGTATGGGTAACCTCTGTGTTATGAATCTATCCCTCCAGCATGTCCTATTCATATTTGTGCATAGGTTGAAATCTTTAGCTCGTGTGGTTCTGGTGGATTTGGATTTTTTGAGATGGAGCATGTCCATCAATTCCTGGTTGGACATGGCCTTGTATGTTAGGCACAAATCACCTCTGAGCAGGCGGTATGCTACTGAATAGAGCTGGAGTTTCTTTAATCTAGCTGGATAAGGCACATGTTTGAGACCTATGATCCTCTTGGTGAGGTACTTCTGGGGTCTCTCCAGTTGCTGCATGTGCCGGGTGAGATACATCCCAAATGGAGCATTATATTCAATCATGGGCCTGACAAGGGAGGAATATAGAGGTACAATGACCTCCTTTGATCTGGATGAGAATCCTTCATGATGAGATGGGCAAGGTAGAATGTCTTTCTGACCACTTTGGCAACATGGTTGTCAAAGGAGAGGTCACTATCGACTTGAGTCCCCAGGTCTCTGATTACTTCTTCCGTATTCAGTGGGTTATTGTCTACGTGATAATTTGTGGGTACTTTGTTTTTCCCAAAGGGGATGACTATACATTTTTTGGCGTTAAGTTTGAGGCCATGATTCCGGCACCAGTTGTCCGTTTCAGTGAGACCTTTCTGTAGGATGTGTGTGTCAGCAGGTGAATCAACTATGGCACCCAGTTTGCAGTCATCTGCAAACTTTGTCAGCCATAATCCTTCCATATTTGCTTTCACATCTGAGAAGTAAATGCCGAATAGGA
Organism: Protopterus annectens; assembly: GCF_019279795.1. Taxonomy (NCBI): domain Eukaryota; kingdom Metazoa; phylum Chordata; order Ceratodontiformes; family Protopteridae; genus Protopterus; species Protopterus annectens. The sequence continues at coordinate 182,589,212 of NC_056735.1, forward strand.
GTGGACCCAAGACTGAGCCCTGTGGGACACCACTTGTGACTGGTTTTGAGTCTGACATGGCTCCAGCAATTTTAACCTTATGGGTTCTGTTTTTTAGCCAGTTTGCTACCCATCTTGTGACATATGGATTTACATTTAGGCTGCTGAGCTTGTCAATGATGCCGGAGTGTGGTATCGTGTCAAAGGCCTTAGCCAAGTCCAAGTAGGCAGTGTGGACAGCCTTGCCCTCATCGATGGCACTAGTGACTGTCTCAAGAAGTCAACCAGGTTTAAGAGGCAGGATCTGCCTTTACAAAACCGAACTGTGTGGGATCAAGGGTCTGCAGATCCCCAATGTCGCCATTTATGAGTTCCATGATGATTCTTTCCATAGCCTTACAGACCAGGCTGGTCAAACTTATGGGGCGGTAGTTACCAGGGTCAGTAGAATTTCCACTTTGTGGAGTGGGACCACTGTTGCTGTGCGCCAGTGTTCAGGTACATATCCTGTAGTGAGGCTAAGATTGAATAGAGTTCTTAGGGGCGGGTTTAGTTCATCTTGAAGTTCACGTAACACGGATACCATCGGGTCCCATAGATGCTGTGTTTTTTGCCTTGTTGAGTGCTGATTTCACCTGTGTGTCTGTGATGACAGGTAGGTTACATTCAGCAGGGATAATTACTTCATCTTTAGGGGGTGAGGGGAGAAATTTGCACTGAACCTATCTGCCAGAATGTTGGCAATGTCGGTAGGGTCAGTGAATTTTTTGTCATTGTGTACCAACTCAGAGCATATCTGAGAATTCCCTCCCAAGGTTCTGACATAATTGAAGAAGGCCTTGTGATTGTCTTTGGTATCCTTGGCAATCTTTTTCTCAAAGTTTGCTTTAGATGTTTTTATGAGAGAACGTAGTTTTTTACTTGTGCTGATCAGGGAAGCCTTTCCCTTGTGGGATTTGGCTTTGTCCTGCTGTAGCTTCCTTCTTTTGTTGTACAGTTTGTTTATAGGGGTCGACCAAACCGGGCTATTTCCCTTAGTGGAGAGGGTCTTGGTTTTAGTTGGGATTGCTTGATCCATGCATTCTTGGAGATGTCCGTAGAAGGCTTTTGTGAAGGATTCAGCATTTTGGGATGTGGTTTCCATTAACCCAGTAGGCTTAAAGGATATCATTTCTGACTTGAGGAGCAAAGTCAGCTTTTGAAAAGTTTTTCACTGTAGTCTTTTGTTCTGGGGGTGGGGTGGGATATGTACATCCAACGTGATCAGTTTATGATCAGATCTTACTAGTGAGGGGTTTATATCCGATCATTTGGACCCCATGTTTGTGATAATCAGGTCAAGTATATTATCTCTCCTCGTAGGAGAAGTGACCAGTTGCTCCATAGCATTTGAGTTTATGAATTCCAGGAATCTTTGGGCTAGGGTGTTAGGGCTAGAATAGTGGGCCCAGTCTATGTTGGGGTAGTTGAAGTCACCCAATATGATGGTGTTTGGTGTGACATTCATATCCTCCAGTGTTTTCAGGAATGCTTGATGGGATTCCTGGGATTGGGAGGGAGTTCTATAACATGTGACCAGTTGTATGGCAGTTTTGCCTATGGTGAGTAAAACTTGTATGGTTTCTGACGCTTCATGGGTAGCCACCAATCGAGAGGTGTAGGTGTCCTTTATGAAAATGGACACTCCCCCTCCCTTTGTGGTTCGGCCTTGAACTTGAGGTCGAAACGCATGATATGAGGTATAGCCTGGTAGTGCTGGAGTGCTCTCAGGAGCCTTGAACCAGGTTTCGGTTACTGCACAGACATCGATGTTCTCCATACTGAGAAGTGCTTCGAGTGCCTGCATCTTGAGATTTAGACTTCTGGCGTTGAGCAGCATTACCCTTAATTTTTTTCCATTTTTGTTTTTTATGGAGGTTGATTTGTCCTTTGAGCATTGCCTAAAAAAGGCACTATGGGGGTGGCAAGAGCCTTGGCCAGTATCCGGAAGCCCAGTGGTGACAGGTGCAAGCCATCCCTTGTGAAGCAACGTGGCTTGTCCAGCATATCATCCCAGGCTGACAGACATTGGATCCCCTAGAATGACACCAGTGATTAAGCCAATTGTTAAAACTGATCATTTTGTCTTTGTACTGAGGCATCATTCTTGGTGAAGGCAGGATGCTGCTCAGGGTCAGGGTCATACCAGTCTGGGCTACATAATCGGAGAGCTCCTCAATGTCTCTTTTCATGTAGTCCAGGGAGTCGTCTCAGGTCATTCACACCGCATGGACAATGACTGAATTGTACTTGCTTTGGAGTGACCTGAGTGCGTGTGTAATGTGGCGGATCATAGCCCCCGATAGGCAGCTCACCGTTACCCTCTCCTTATTCAGCCTGGTAAGTGGAACGTCGGTGTGTCTGACTATAGAGTCACCTATTACTAATGTCTCTGGCATAGTATTTTGCCTTAGGGGCTGTGATTGTGTGACACACCTGTTGCTTGAGGTATGTGTTGTAGGTGTTGAGTTTTGTGGGGGTGTATTTCTGGGTGTCTGCTTTGGAGGCCTCTGTTGTTTTGGTAAGTTTTTTATAAGAGCCTCCGAGTATGTCTTTGTGTTTTTATGTGTTTGGTTTGTAGTAGTGGTGGTTTTATGTGTGACTGGTTTTGCTTTGGGTGTGGGTACCATCTCCTCCTGTCTGGTCTTGCCAGTCCTGAGTTGAGAGAGTTCAGCCTCCAGTCTGGCTATATAGTTGCATCTCTCACAAGTATATGTGTTAGTAGGAAGGAGGAGAGGGTTGTCTGTGTACATGAGACAATTGTAACATTGTCTTAAGATTCCCAGATTAACCAGCTGAACAAGAGAGGATGCTAGTGGTCTACCACTCGACATACTAGAATATTATAAGGAGTGTTGTGCCTTTAAGGGAATTGGGTATTCACAGGGGGTAGTGGATGCCTGTAGTGCTTACTTTAGGGTAAGAGTGCTTGTTTTATTATGAGTGCTTGCTAAGGATAGAAGTTCCGAAAACAAGTGCTAATATATACAGCTAAATAGACTGAGTAGAGCTTCTAAGGGAAAAATTGAAGAGCAGACTTTGCGGAGCCAGAAATAGTTTAAACCTGTATAACCGCTGCTGCGCAAAACGCCCTGAGGCGGATTTTTATACAGGGAACTTGAAAAGAGCTAGAAATGGTCCAAGGCAACCAATGATTTACAGCTCAAGTGCTGAGGTCACTTCCCCCAGGGACAGATAGGCTGCTCAAGGCTCCCCACTCCCACTGGTGAGCTCAGAAACTTCCTTCTATCCAAGTAAGGCAATGGCCAACACAGGAACTACACACAGCCCAGAATACAGCAAAGCCTGTATACTGGTCTTAACTAGTCGAGCAAAGGCGGGAAAACAAGGAGTATTTTTTTTTGTTTTTTTTAGGAAAGAACACAGAAATGCAGTTAGGCAAACAGTAAAATCGATTTACACAGGCTAGCACACTTTAGTGAGCAGCCTCAGCAATTAAATTAGCAAAAAAACAGTATTATTCGACCAGAGTCGACCAAAATGCTACTTTTAAGTGCAGATACTTTAGAATTCAGCAGATAGACACAACAACAGTTATATCTTATTAAATGAAAGCCAGAGAGGACAATGCAGATAAAAAAGCCAAAAAATACTTAAATCAGGAAAGTGGTCGCTTCTTTCAGTTCTCTGTTGCCAGGACCCCTCTGCAGGACCACGTGGAGCTCTGCTTGGGTATATAGCCAAAAAAAACACCCTGAGGCGGATTTTTATACAGGGAACTTGAAAAGAGCTAGAAATGGTCCAAGGCAACCAATGATTTACAGCTCAAGTGCTGAGGTCACTTCCCCCAGGGACAGATAGGCTGCTCAAGGCTCCCCACTCCCACTGGTGAGCTCAGAAACTTCCTTCTATCCAAGTAAGGCAATGGCCAACACAGGAACTACACACAGCCCAGAATACAGCAAAGCCTGTATACTGGTCTTAACTAGTCAAGCAAAGGCGGGAAAACAAGGAGTATTTTTTTTGTTTTTGTTTTTAGGAAAGAACACAGAAATGCAGTTAGGCAAACAGTAAAATCGATTTACACAGGCTAGCACACTTTAGTGAGCAGCCTCAGCAATTAAATTAGCAAAAAAACAGTATTATTCGACCAGAGTCGACCAAAATGCTACTTTTAAGTGCAGATACTTTAGAATTCAGCAGATAGACACAAAAACAGTTATATCTTATTAAATGAAAGCCAGAGAGGACAATGCAGATAAAAAAAGCCAAAAAATACTTAAATCAGGAAAGTGGTCGCTTCTTTCAGTTCTCTGTCATATACCCATAGCATTCTTTAGTAGGGGCCATACCACCCTGAATGCATCTGATCTTGCCTGATCTCGGAAGCTAAGTAGGGTCAGGCCTGGTTAGTACTTGGATGGGAGACAGCCTGGGAATACATGTGCCCAATCTCCTATGTCTTTCATGCTGACAAATGTTTTTCTATAATTTTAAGTGCCTTTAAGGCACAACATAAAGAGCTACCCCTGAATTTCTTGTGTCTACTGTGTTCCCCCCATTGTTGCAGGATTTGCTTGTGAGCCTAGGAAAGTGTGGCAATATGACATACCACCCACAAACATTCAATTATTCAATCACACTAGTGCACGCATACACCACATACAGATACACAGCTTCCCCCTCACCTAATCACACTCATGGGCACACTTACCCATTCAACTATACATACACACATACACGCACACCTATCCTACCCATTCTGTAACTAACTCTCCTAGTGCACCTTCCCATGCAGATACACCTTCACACACAAAAACAGATACTCTGCTTACACCACTGATATCTCTACATTCACCCATGCATACATACAAATACACTCCTCCCAACACTAATCCCTGGCATTTAACTCTAACATGATTGAGTGAACATGAACTTTTGACAGTGTGCATTAACACATGTGACCAAGCAATTCTGGTCTGCTTTTCTGGGAGAGAGCACATATCTAATTAGGATAGGCCCCTCTCCTGGAACATCTCATTAACATTTGCAGTAGGCCACAGAAACAGGCCTCCATGGTGCTGCACCTCTTTGTGGTATAGCACTGTGTTAGGGCTGTCTATGAATCAGAAATGGTTACTATGAGGTGTATACCCTGCTCACACTTCATGTTAACATTTCTGAATTCGGCTCTTTGTTTGCATTTTCTGTCTAGTCAACAAAATGACCTAGTTGTCATCTTTTTCTATTGGACAGAATAAAATTGCATTTATTTTATACAGTGCAAAATGTGAAGTATATTTAAATGCAGTTGTTTACTGACAGATTGTTAAAGCAAAAAATAATTAATTGGGAGAAAAAAGTATGAAAACCAAACAAACCACAGCACAAAGCTGCTGTAGATATCATCTTTCAGAGAGAAAATCATATCAAGAGCTTTTGTGTAACAGAAGATGGCCCTAAATAAATCTAACAGACACTGACTACCTAGGTATAAATATGCTTTGTGACTTCAGTGCACAGATATTATGTGGTCTGTAGCCTAATTATTGCAGTTATTTCATACAAATTTATGCTATATTAGAACAATATTCTGTGATTTCCTTTTGTGTGCAGAAAGATTTAAGGAAAATGTTTAAGGAATCTAGATTACACAAACCAAAAATATTGCTGGGATACCTTTAATAAAAGACCAAGAGACTATACAGTCAAAACAATCATCATGAACATAGCAAATGTTTAAATTAATTCCTTTCTATAACTTTGGGTACAGCAAGTAGCTTAAAGTAATACGTCTTCACAGAAATGTCTAAAATTTAATTCTGAATGCACAAAGTTGCATTTGTTAGTCTGAAAATGTTCATTTGTCAAACATCAGTGTTTTGTGCAGCTGAGGGGAGTGGGCTTTGAGGTCACCATTATTTGTAGAACAGGAATTTTTTTAATTTTTAGAGAAAAGTATCTGCCATATCTTTGATTCATGCAGCAGTGTTTCAGGAAAATATAAGACTCCCTGATGCTACCAGTCACATCTTCTCTTTATTATTTGAAATGTTATGAATTCACCCTGAGAGAGAACTTCATATGTACTTCTTTGGGTTAACAGGTGACTGCCTCGTGGCCCTCTCAAAGTACATTTGTGTGAAGGCAACTATCATAGCTGTATGAATTAGAATAAGGGGGTGACTGCTTCCATATAATTCTTGATACATGTAAATTAGCCATAATAGGATGTCAGTCCTTCCAGCCTAACTTTTAAGGCAGTCAGCCGTCCACTGAATAGGTTTGGTCTCACCCCTCTACTGGGGATCTCAGCTATAAAGAGAGTAACAGACCATGTCATCCTTTGGCCATTTCTTTAAACAAAATGGCACAACCTAATGTGTCTGAGACCCCTGCGTGAGTCACTGAAGGCATACCAAAAGTTAGGGAAAGCAGTCCTGTGCTACAGGAAAACAAGTAGAAACAATGAAGAATCCCAAGGTTGAAGAGAAAGAAATTTGTTTCAAACTCCTTCCCCAAGGTCATATTCAAATTACAGTTACAAGATGCTTCATTTCCAGTCAGCCCTTTAGAAAAGATGGTTATGGTTCAGAAACACAGGGACTTAGGGTAAATATAAAAAGGCCGACAAAGTCTTGTTAGTATACAGGGACAGAATTGACTACTTGTTGTATTAAGGTCCTTCTGTGTTTGTTTTATTTACAGTTTTTTGTTTTATTATTTGAGTTGTGGGTGCTACAGCAGTTACAATCATCTAGAGCCAAGGTTTACACTGCCAGGTGGCTAGCCCTGCTGTGGTAGTTCTTCAACACCACAGTCACACTCACACTCAAGACCTATGGCTAATTTAGAATGCCCAATCCACCTACTGCATGTCTTTGGAATGTGGAAGGAAACTGGAGCACCCAGAGAAAAGCCCACATGAACACAAGGAGGACATGCAGTCTCCACAAAGAAGGCACCCCAGTTGACTATCAAAGTATGGAACCTCTTGCTGTGTGGCAGCAAAGCTATCCGCTGTGCCACTGTCACCCTTTTTTAAAAATTCATCCATCCACAACCCCTTTTTCCCATTTTGCACATGGGGTCAGGGTGTCACTTCAACAGTGACAATCATCTAAAGCCAAGGTTTACATCATCAGGTGGCTAGCCCTGCTGTGGTATGACTGTCACTGTTGAAGTGACACTCTGACCCCATGTGCAAAATTGGAAAAAGGGGTTGTGGAGGGATGGATACATAGATTGTGGTTGCTATACAGCATTTTATTTCACTTTAGTTTATAGCAACATGTTACACAACACACTGGATTGCACATGCTTCGGTTATCAAAACCACAATTAAGTTGTTAAAGGTTATTGTTAAGAACTTCAGTATCTGATGATGTATTGTATCACTTTTGTTTAAACTGCAGATCACTATATTAAAATCAGCTGTTGAAAGTGTATGGTATCAAGCCCCACTCATACAAGTGGATAGGAAGGGGGGGCTGAGTAGTTCCATCAAATTTAAGCTACTGTAGAAGCATGAGAACTGGTGCTGTACTTGTACTGGTGCTCTGGTTCTGTACTTGTACTGATGCTCTAGATCTGTACTTGTACTGGTACTCTGGTTCTGTACTTGTACAATTAATTCTACTTATGAGCTGTAGTGGCACCTCCTTTAACTTCACACATCTTATTATTTTTAAAGATGGAAGTGGAGGGCTATAAGTGAGTTACAGCTCCACTTACAAAAGGAATTTAAAAAAATGCAGTTTGTGGGCAACTGTTGAGATGCAACTCACCCTTGTAATCTTAAAAAGAATGTATGCAGGTGGGTTATACTTGGTGGACATATTCCTCAGTTACCAGGACAGGGTGAGTAGAAACCCTTTCAGCAGTTAAGATCCTTTAGCTGCAAGAAAGGCAGAAACTGAAAGGTGATAATTTTCATTTTTTTTAACCAAGAAAAACTTGTTTAACCAAGACAGGTCTAGGGTGAAACTGCAAAGTCCATTTGTTACCACATTGAATGTCAACAAAAACCCTTGCACTGCTCCACAGTGTAGTCTGGTTGTTGACACAGAGGGTTAAGACTGTAAATTGTAACTTATAGAGTGCAAGGTTTGATTCTCTCTGTTCTCATTTCCCTACTGAGAGACCTTGAGCAAGTCACTTAACCAAAATATTGTTCCTGGGTCATCCCTGAAAGGGGACGTTGTGCCCAGTGGGCCTACCTGGTTAACAAACAGGTATTATTATCAGGACCCTTTTTATGGCCACCACTTTCAAGACATTGATCCAGTATGGGTAGTGTTAGGATAAGCTGGCTGTGGCAGAGTGGTAACAGGCCTAGGAAGAGAAGAAACTCTCTGAATTCTGTCTTGTAACTTGCAGATATAATTTTCTTTGCTCAAAGCTCTGACATCATTCTAAACCAGCTCTGAAGCAGAGTCTCCTTTTCAAAAGCTTTAACAAAAAAAGAGGTGAGAGATGGGGGAATAAACTTTTGCCTAGATGCTGGTTGGAGATTTACTATTCATTCCCCTGTCTTGACACCTTCTGTCCCCTCCAAGATTATTTTTTAATCAAAAGTCCCCTTCTGTTTGTACTGTTTAACATTACAGCAATAAGTTTTGATTGGTGGTGTAATTTCTCCTATATCTCTGGACAGATGGATGAACAGCTGATTTTCAGACAGCATGGTCTTAACAGTCTTTTCTAACTTTCAAATATATCCTAAAAAGGGGGTGGGGTGGAGAAATGTCTTCTTTTCCCCTCTCCACAGTTGGCCATCAGCTGTTAACAGCTCCTCTTCTTGTTCATTGGGCCTACCGGACCCACCTTTACCTCACCTGGGCTCTCGCAAATGATATCCTGGTCTGGCTGCTGAGGAGTATACCCTAACTCCTACCCCTTTGTGGCAGACCTGCAAGCGTTGTGAGTGCTGCCCTTGGGAGGGAGGTGGTGCATACACATTTCCATACATGAGTAACCTCCTAACAAAGCAGCTCACTGTTTGTGCAGCATGGTGCCCTCTAGGCCCATACACTGCATACTGCAGTGAGCCTACGCTGCCTCCCTCCCCCAGAATGGATAAACCAACATCAAACGCTCACTCCCATCCTCCATGAGCAGTCTATCCTGTACCAGTGATGCTAATCGATAACAGGTAATATGGGGCACAGAAAGGGCTTTATCTCTTTCCACCATGGGTCCAGCAGAATGATGAGTTTTATCTAAGGGGACAAAAGTAACTGGCCCTTCACATTCTCAAGCAGGGCCTGAATTCTGAAGCAAGCAGACCTTCTGATTGGGAAAGATTTGATATTGCAAGAGAAACAGTGGGGAATTTTCAACACACAAGACCAAAAACAAGATGTGAAATAGTAATATTTCCATTATGTGATTAGCAGGTGCATTGATCTAATTCTGAAAACAGATATGTAGCAGTGAAGTGGTCACATGAGCATGCAGTGCAGTACAACTTGAAAATATCCCTTTGTGGAACAAGTATGGTGGTCCTGTGCAATAAGCATCACTCTTTCCATCTTATGGACATATTTTTTGATAGGTGGTGACTTGGGTTCACCCCTCCTGATCTCCATTATGACATTGTTAACATGATTTTACATTCCCTGGATATTGCAGTGGGTAGTGATGGATTAATTACATATTTCCTGAAGGGTAATGAACTCAGGCTGCAGTGCCAGAAGTAAATACTATTCCACATGCTGGGATAATCACATTCAAAAATTCAGACATACTTAAGTACCAGCATACTCTTCTGGCTGCCTTATGTACCATTTCTTCCTGGCCTCCTGTGAATGTAGTAAGAACCTAAGGACCAAAATTATATTTTCTGGAAAGGTTCCCTTTAAGCCACTGAAGGTGGCAGGTATCTGTTCAGCAGGAATGTTGATAAGGGCAAGATGTTGCTTCATATTGTAGTTAAAGATGATACTGGCAGTACATTTTGTGAACAGGTATGTTTGCTGCATCTAGTACCACAGTTGGCAGTAACATGGATAAGTGAAAGTGGCAACCACTGCTGACAGAGATGCGGAATGCATTTTTACAGTATTCAATTCAACTCCTTTGAAGTTCTTTAATATAAATTCAGTCTGTAGGTACAATTCCAGAGCTTTAACAACATGAAACAACATTTCAAGCAGAATACCAATATCCTGTTGCAGACTTGGCACACATTAGGGCTATCACTGTAGACAGTGATCCCCAATGGGATACATTTCTGATGTGGCCATGCATGGAACATAAATAAAATGTATGTAATCACCATAATTATGCATCTATGTTGTCTGCTTTTCTCCTTCCTCAGCTGATGCATGTGGAATCCTATCTCGGATCTGACTTCTGCCGCTTCTAAAGTCTTGGATCCGTAGCTCGAGCTCCTCCCCTTACCCATAATTCTCCTCTGTAACAACATTACTTCATATTGAGTTTTCTCTCCTTTCACTCTACAGTGTGTGTAATAACAAGTATGAGACAGAAAGATCATATAATAAGGATAAATTATATAGATATGAGGTGCAAGGAGATATTAGCTACAGCTCATGAATCAGTCAAACAAGATACTTAGTCCTCAAGCCAAACTAGGAGTCCTGAAAAATGGGAAATAATTGGGAAATAGTAAGTGGGATGCAGGGAGAGAAGCTGAGGAAGGATGAAAACAGATAACGTAGATATATAGTTATGGTGAGTTCATAACTTTTATATCTGATGTTGTCTTTATTGTCCATTTCTTAACTGATAGGGCACAGTCCCCAGCTAGAGAAAACCCAGGGTGGTCCTCAAGGAAGGATTCCAGAGCACAGAAGAGCCAACTGCTGCTCTGGTCCTAGATAATATGTCCAATTTGTAGTGAGCAACAAAGGTCTGTGAATTAGACCAAGTAGCAGCGCCACAAATGTCATTTATAGAAACTCTAGACCAAAAGGCAGAAGATGGTCCACTGACCGGGTGGAATGAGCCTTAGGAGGTCTGGGAAGTGTCAAGCCATGTTTTGCTGTATACAAAAGAAATACAATTAGTAAGCCACTTGGCTAAAGTCACCTTTGAGACAGGATTCCCTAGTTTGGCTTTGGAAAAGGAAATAAAGAGATGGTCTGATTTTCTGAAATCTTTTGTTCTATGGATATAGAATCGAAGTTGCCTATGCACATACAGAAGATGAAGCATGTATTCTACTTTATTGGAAAATTTTGGAAAGAAAACTGTCAGGCTGATCGATTGGTTCATAGCTGTTTCTGAAGCCACCTTAAGCACAAAGGAATGATTCATGGAGAGAGAGACCCTGTCCTTGTGAAAAATGATATATGCTGGTTTGGATGAAAGGGCCTGAGGTTCTGATACTCATGTGGCTGAAGTTACTGGCTGTGTCCTAAATAAAAATTTGACAGATAGTTGCAAATTCAGTCCACAGTTGAATGACAGACACCAAAATGGAAGTAAGAAAGTCCAGAATAGCTGAAATGGGTGCTGATAAGGGATCTGTTTGTCTTTGTGCTACCCAAAGGGAGAATCTTTTCCATTTACTCATACACCTTTCTAGCAGAATCTTACTGAGCAGATACTTGGATATGTCTGACTGGGGAAGAAAACCTGGACTGTCTAGCCATCACTGGAAGTGGAGAAACCATGAGGTCAGTTTGAGGGTCTGAATGTCTAGAAGATTCATTACTGATGGGTGAGACAGAAGATCCTGGGTAGGCTCTAACATCCAAGGGAGGTGTACAAAATGAGACCAAAGAGGGGGAACCACACTTATTGAGGCCAGAAAACAGCAATGAGGATTACTTTGCACTTCTGGCATGATGCTATCTGAAGGAATTTTGGGATCAGTAGGAAAAGTGTATAGGATTCCCGGGGTCTGGTTATGGACTGGAGAATCTCTCAATGACTCCCTTCTCAGGGGATCAAGGTGAAGTATCTGCTGCACTTGGAGTTGAGTGAAGAGGCAAAGAGATTGCAGCATGGTTGACCCTCATTGACAAAAAATCATTTCTGCCATCATGGGATTAAGAGACCACTCATGAGGTAATAATATGGACCTGCTCAATCTGTCCACAAGAACATTAGACTTCTTCTGAATGTGCACTGCCAGGAGAAAGCGGCCAGAAGAGATCTCTTACTGCCAAGCTCTCATCGCTTCATGAGAAAGAGGGTAGGGCTTGGTTCCTCCTTGTTTATTGATGTACAAGACAACAGACATATTGTCTAACTGGATAGCAATCATCCCTGGGGGAAGAACATCTTGAAAGGCTTGCAATGCTAATAGGGCTGATCTCATTTCCAGGCTACTGATGTGAAGATTGGCCTCCTGATTGGACCAAGTGCCTGGGACTGTCCTTCCCAAAACATGCCCCTCTCCCTTCCTAGCTTGGGGATCTCCGTGGTCACTGTGGCCATGGGAAGTGGAAGGATAAGCCCTGAAAAATTTCTCTTGCAGTGATCCACCAAGAAACATGCTCTTTTCAAATTCTCGTAATACATACTGGAATAGAGAAATAATGACATCTGATAGACCATTGCACTGCCAGTGTCCCTTGAAGTACTCTCATGTAATATCTTGCTATTGGTATTAGAGTCATGGAAACTGCCATGGATCCTAGAAGTTGCAAATAACCTGGCTGTTAGGGGAAGGATGAGATAGTAACTGGGATGTTTGATCCTGTAATGTGTTTATCCTTGATTAAAGGAGACTTGCTATTTGTGTAACTGTGTTCATATGAGCAACAATGAACTCCAGGACTTGAGTGGGGGAGAGTTGAGATTTGTCATAGTTCACTGTAATACCTGGTTGGAAACACAGTTGGAGCAAGTAGTCCCTGGTTTGAACCAGAAGATGCTTGGTGGCAGCAGAGAGGAGCCAGTCATCGAGGTATGAAAACACTCAGAATCTTAGCAGTCTCAAGGGAGCTGCAACCATTGCCATGTACGTGGTGAACACCCTGGAGGCTGTGGTGTGACCATATGCTGTCTCATGGTTATTCCTGAACCCACAGTTCTTGAAGTACCTTCCTTTTTTCTCAATTGTTTTAACAACCAAACATTAATATATGATAATATAATTATTATTAAACAAATATACATATCTAAAAGAACAATAACAACTAAAATAACTATCTACAATGGTGTCTACTATAAAACAAAGCTTTTTAAACAGAAAAAGAAATATGACAAGAGTAGTTGTTACTCAGTTATTAAAGTCTGTTTATCCAGCAGTTCTTTGAATTTCAACCATATATTATATGAAGAGGTGACTCTAGATGTTCTTGTCTTGATTGCGATAAGTTCAAGATGACAGACTTCAGTTGCCAAGTAGACAAATTTCTTCATAGTAGGTGTAGTCTCATTCTTTAAGTTCTTGGTGATGACTTTTCTTGTTAATGTTAAGATACTCCATAAAAGAGGTTATTTTATTTTCATGACACAAGTGGAAATAGGGGTATTAAATAAAATAAAAGATTTGGTCAACATAAATTTATCATTTAAAACAGACTGTAAACGTGAATTCATATCGTAAAATATATGCTGCCAGTCAGCTTTAACATTTAGTTTACATCTCCAGCATCCTAGTTCTTGAAGTACCTTCTGAGGCATATGAAATGAGCCTCACAGAGATTATCTATAAGGACTGTAGTGTGTCCAGTTGCGTAGAAGCAATCTCTTTGTTCTCTGCAGTCATGGACCCAGACAGGGCATTGGAAAACTCCTTGATCAAGTCCCTCTGAAACCTTGTTATATGTGCCAAATAATTCAGTGACCTAAAGGCAAAAGTCACTGATGCATACATGTGCTTTCCAAATCTGTCCAATGCCTCTGACTCTCTGTTAGAGGGATGGACAGTAGAAGTTTGCTCTCCAGGTTCTTTCCAGGTAGCCAGTGCTACCACCATAGCATTGATTGGAGGACCCTTGCTCCAGTAGACCAGATCTTTTAGTGCAAGTAAATATTTATCTGGTCATTTGGGGATTCGCTCAGTGACATCCGGATCTTTCCAAGCCCAGCGGTAGATGAGGGGTGACCTGGGGACCCTAACCCTTCAATGAAGTCAGTGTCTTCCATGAAGAATTCCTGTGGGGAATCTAAGTACCTCCTCTTGTATGTACACTTCTGAGGGGACTCTCCACTAGGATGTTTCAATCAGGACTCGGAAGTGTGAGGATGTCTTGAATGAGGACTGTTTCAAGACTTGTAAGGGCTGGCTTCCCCAGTGTAACAAGATGTATATGCTCCGAGACCACAGCAGACAGTTTTGAAGTGGGTGGACCTGAGAAGGGCAACCATGTCTTATCCATAGAGGCAGAGAAAACTGTCTCTACTACCTCAAAAGCTGAAGACACAAGAGAGGAAAGAATTGCCCTGGCCGGAGTGATGACAACTGCCTAGGACGATTCAGGGTATCATCATGGCACTACCTCAAGATAGAAGTCGGAGCTGAGCTGTCCACCACTGAGGCTCTAAGAGGAAGAGACAGCTATGAGGGCACTGAAGTCAACCCTAACCCCCTGTTTCTGGCACCGATGCTTCGGCTCTGTGATGTCAGAACTGACTGGATTAAAGATGTAGTTGGAGTCAAGGAAGGCCAAGCCTTCAGATCTGACACAGATAGACTTAGGATTCTTGGGTCTGATGGCTTTGAAACCAAAGGTCAGTTCGGAGTAGGAGTCAACAACTGTGCAGGGGCCGATGGCAGGCTCACAGGTTTGATGGGAAAAGGAACTGGTATAACTCTCAACTGAATTTGGGCTCAAAGAAACTTCCTCATCATCATCATATCGACATTCACTTCAGTTAGGCTCCTAGATGACCTAAGTGATGAGGAGGTGGAGGGTGTCCTGGAACAACTTCTTGAAGTCTCTTAGAGGAAAACTAGACTGGATCTGGGAAGACATCAGCTCCGGGATGAAGGAAGAAGAGTGGTCAGCCATTGATTTGATCTTAGATGTTGTTATATCTGATGAACCTGACGGATTAGACAATTTTCAAATTTTTTTCAAGTGGAGAAGAACCTGGAACTGCAGAAGAGGAATGATTAGGGGATTGTTTCCTTCCTTCCTTTACTCTTACTCAAAAAAATCCCCTTTGATCTTCTCTAGAGGCTTTTTGGGAGGGGGAACTCCAGAAGAAACAGAAGTAGATGTAGAAGAGCCTGAAGAAGTAGATGGCAGAAGACCCTTCAAAACCAATTTATTGTGGCGTTCAACCAGAGCACAATGGTTGAAGCCCACACATATTTCACAATCTGTGTCCAAATAGGAAGAACCCAAGGAATATACACACTCCTGGTGGGCATCAGAGGTTGGTATTTTGTGCCCACAGAAGTTGCATTTTTTTAAAGCCAGCTGGCTTGTCCACATTATCTAAAACTGCTAGAGAAAAAATTACATGAAAAGTAAAGGTTACCAACAAGGGTAAAGGAAGGAAAGCTGTTATCAGCAATGGTAATACCTAGAGTACCTCAACACTGGTAGCAAAAGGAGGAAACACTGAGAGTATAGGCCTACTACAAATAAGCAAAGTCTTTTTTTTTTAAAGTATAAAGGGGAGGAGGAACCAGAAAAGATGTACAAGGAAGGAAATAAGCTATACCTCTATAAAAAAGAGCAAATATAAATGTAACTTGTCTAATCTTAAATTGACAAAGCACCCAAACTATGGAGACCACATCCATTCGCAGAAGCAGCAAATGAGATCTGGATAATGTTGTTACAGAGGAGGATTGTGGGTAAGAGGAGGGGCGCAAGCTACATATCCAGGTCTTTAAAAGTGGCCAAAGTGGAATCTAAGGTCTGATCCGACACCCATCAGTTGAGGAATGGACAAAAAAGACATTGAATAAATATTCACATGATTATGAGTTGGAAATGCCCCCTGCATTATGGTTATAGACTGCTGCATATCCGGAATATTATTTCCAGTTATCAGGTGCAACACCATGATGTTCTTGATACTCCTTTTATTGAATGACAGCAAGAAACACCCTCCCTCAGGTGCAAAATACTCCAGTATAAAGTCCTTCATAGTTGTAAGACCATCTCTAAGGTATGCATTATATACTAATTTTATCTGAGACAGTACTTGTCTCAGTGTTTTTCAGGATAACAGGGTCTTGACAGTTATCTTAGAGTATATCTTTCAGTGCCTCCTGGTCAATCTTAATAGCAATATATGCTCTGGTGCAGCCTTGTTCCCTGAAGATTTTCTAAATTTCAGCTGATGCTAGTGCTGTGAGGTTAGATGCATGATTGTTTTTGTTGCCAGCACAAGTTCCTTTTACAGTGTCTTGACAGTGATCACTCTGCCTACACCTGCAATTGATCATATAGATGCAGCATCACTGAGTATGGTCTTCACTGACCACCACCCCTTCCTAATGTACATAACCTCTTACTGGCAGGGGACTTTTACTCTTTTTGAGTGTACACAGCCAAGATGTCACCCTTCTAACCTGGCATCAGGATAAAGGCATCTGTTGACATTCTCTCTCCTTGATCAAGTGATTCCATACTGCAGGATATACACACCAGAGTACTTGTTCTTTGCATACCTTTCCTATGCTACACTCCATTGTACATTTCTGATACCCCAGCGGTCAGGTATTTTGTGACTATAACCCTTATGCTTAGCTTTTGTGCTGCTGTTGGGGAACTTGCTTTGTGCTTGCGCCACACTTCTTTTTTGAACTGGCTGCAGGACACATAACACTAACTATGCATGCAGCTGAGTCTGGTCTTCCATGTTCTCAAAGTTTCAGGCTGTCACTTTAGTAGTTTGGGACCTCCATGGCCTAAAAGATGTTGGGATTTCACTCTAGTAGTCTGGGAGTTTTGGCTATTGCTGTTTCACTTCTCATCCTATCAGAAGGATGTCCTTATAATTAATCACTGTGTGTGTGGAAGCTTGCCTAGCAGAAATGTCCACAATATCACAGCCACACTTCATTACCTGATTTCCACCTTTAAATCTGAGATAGTATTCTAAACCTCTTCCTTAAGGTTTCATTTGGTTTAATTTCTCCAGGTCTTTTGGGTTTTTAATACCATGATGGGAATGAACTCTATTCCTAAGTCAAAGCATGATTAAAGTTCATGAAATTAGTATTGTTTCAATCTTTGATGTTAGCTAAAAGTGCTCTTTTCATCACCTGCAATGTGCCCAGAATAACTCCTCCTGCAGTTCATATCGAGTTACATATATCGGTAGCATATTTAAATATGACTGTAAATTATTTTTTTATGACACCCATTGCTCCTACTACTATTGGAACTGCCTGGGTATCCTTCTCCCACATTGCCCTCATTTCTGCCTGCAAATCCTGGTATTTTATGATTTTGTGTCTCTCAGTAGGTAAAACACTATAATCACTGTGAGTAGCAATTTCAATGATCAATGCTACTTTTGTCTTCTTTTCATGGACTACTATATGTGGTTTTCTCACACCTAATTTTTGAACTGTTGGTAATGGGTGATCCCATGAGACATAAACTTCATCATTCTCTATGCTTCGTGTCTCATGCTTCCAATGCTCCTCAGCTACTTCAATAATGTAATGTTTCCACAATCTCCAATGCAACAGTATTGCCACATTATTATGCCCTTCTGTATACAGGCCCTCTGTCATAAGTATAGGATGCTCAGCAACAGGATATGGAATTGTTTCCAGTTCGATTTTACAGAACCCACATTTTTCTGTTTCTCCCACATGTTCAATGAAGTTTGTAAAAATGGCATATTTTTGGCCATACCACCATATATCTGTATGAAGATGTCCATTTGGTACTGTACGATATTGGTCTGGAAAATGATGTCCCTGCTGCCTGTGGTACCAGAAGCAAAGATCTATATCTGAAACGTATTCCACACCCAACTTTCCTGGTCACTGGGCAAGGTGTTGAGCTCAAATGCTATTTTTATTTTTGACACATGTATGGAAACTGCACGCAGGATCTGCCATAAATAGAAATATGTGCATTTCTTGAAGACTGTGTAAAAAGTGTGGACATTTTTGGGATGGAATTTGAGAAGTTGGCTGCACTTAGGTGCAATCAAAGTCATGCTCAAAGGTCTGAATCAATGGGGGACTAGTGCTGGGCATGGGCTTTTCAATGTCCAGTAACTTCAAATGCCACTTTTCAGGGTAAGATGACCCCTTAATATCTCAGACAAACTGCTTCCTCAGAGAGTTCATGCTCTGCTCTAAAAGAAGCATCTGCTGGAGAAGTCCCAAAGCTGTTACATTGTTGTCATCATTGAATCATAAGCAAACTTGCACCTCCTTCTCTTTCAACTTAAAGTAAATGTTCCCCCTCCATAGAAGGGTCTCTCTTCCTTTCCTAGGAGTAGACACAACAGAAGTGGACAGGCAGAGGTTTTTGGAAGAGGAAAGGTATCCCAGTACAGGCTGACACATTCTGTTCTGCAAACCTTTTAGAATATAAACAGGCAGGGTCTGAAGCATGAACCAGTACAGTAGATGTTGAGGAGTCAAACAGTGCTACCAAAGGTCTAGTGTTGTGTGAAATAAGCTAATAGTAGTAGCTGAACCCACTTCTGAAGGATGCTGTCTAAATGTATATGAATCTGAGGTGGCGCAGGGTTGTGTTGTGAGAAGGAAGTTGGGATCATGTGCAGAGATGGCACTTGTTGCAGGTGCCTTGGGTCTAGTGTCCAGGTACTGAGCAGTTATAAGAATACTGAAGGCCAGTCTGGGATCTAATACACCGGGCCCACTGCCTGTCTATATAATGGCTAACATAGGAAGGATCGGTGATAAACAGTATTTTAGATTGTAAGAATACAAAGCTGTATCCATCAGGGGCTGGTGCCCTCAAACCAGAGTGGAAGTGATGGGAACTGTAAGGACCTGCTCCTCTGCACATTGAAATCACTGATTTTGTTCATTTTCTTCTGCTCTTCTCTCTAGGGGACTTTTCTCTTCCCCTTGTTTGTGGATAGGGAGGGATGGATTTCTCTTGTACAAGAAGCTTTTTTCCCCATAAAGTCCAAGGCTCAATGGAGCAGGGCCTCTTAATGTTATATAGTGTTTGTGGAAGATAACTTGCTGCTCCTTATCCCATCAGAACGAACACTGTAAATGGCAGTCTTTCAGAGGAATTCTTCTCTCAAAACCACACCTATTAATTTTTTGGGGGAAAATCATGGACCATTAAAAACATTCCCCAAAATAACAGTAGTCAGTAAGAAATAAACAGTAAATTCTACCCTCCGTTAATCAAAACAGAAAGTACAGCACAAACCACAGCTCCTATTGCTATTTCAAGTAGTCTGGAAGTGACTAATGGACTTTCTTGACCAAGTAACCATATGCTTGTTGTAACAAAAAAGCAGTTAAGATGATACTGGCTGCCCTTCTCTTTACAGCTGAGTATCTTGTTTACCTCATCAGAGTAGGGGAAGACTAGCCCCAGCTTTTTGGGATATCTGACCGCTCCAAAAAGTCAGACTGGAAAGACTGACGTCTGATGTGGCTAATTCCCTGTATTAGGAATTCTACTGCCATACCAGTCCTTATGATGACCATCTAGTGACATTGTATCCTCATTTTTCATGGTGTTAGATATTCTGAAAGTTGTTAGTGCAGCCACCAGGAAAACTGTTCATTGTCTTCACTTGTTTTATGACAGTTTCAAACACATTTCATTTCTGATGTCAGATTTATCAGAATAATTCTTTGATTCTTTATTGCAGGATTAGTACGTTATGCACCAATTCCTGGACAGTTTTTTTGGTAATCTAAATTTGTCGAGAATACTGACAAAATTTGGGGGGGGGGGTGAAACAAAAGCAAATGCACTGCAGTGATGCTTCATGTTTTGCTATATTATTCTTCAATATCTTTTAATTTCTTTATGGATAAGCAAAGCACAGTATCTAGTGCAAATTATTTGTCTTTCATTGTATAGTTCTCGTTTAAAGTTGTAAACTACAGTAGTTCTTAATATCTGGCATTAGATTTTTCTTTTCTTTTCATGCATAGTTCTAATTTATAGCTTCACAGACAACAACCAACTGCCCTTTGCTTCTGAAAGTGTAGAAAGTTTTTAGGCTTTCCTTACATGCTACTGTAGCCAATACAGCCTACCACTATCTCTGTGCTGTTTGTAGACAAACATTTATCTTTTTTTCCAGTGCATTAAATTCTGTGTTTTGCTTGGACAACGGATAAAAATACAGTCTTAAAACATTCCAGTATTATTCGAACATTCACAAGTTTAGGCTCACAAAGAAAAATATTTTTCTGTACTCTTGCAATTTTAAGCCTTCAGCCAGTATTCATATACAGTAAGTGCAGTTAGTTGCACAAAGAAACATGGAGAGCAGTGACTTGAAAAGAGAAGGTGATTCACAGACACAAGTAGCGTGGTAGCTCCAGGGTAGAAATGGCATGGCATGCAGGTGACCATTTAATGATATAAAAATGAGGGACATTGATTATGCAAATGATACCATCAGACATGGCTGAGCAAGTCAAGGAACTATAAAACAGGTGCTGTTTGTCAATTCTAAATACTAGGAAATGCCGATGTACACAATGCTGCAGTGCTTGTAATATCAGTAGTATGTAAGTATGTAAGGGCTTAAGAGCATTAGCAGTATGTAAGTAAGTATGTAGTTTTAAAAATGTGCTGCTATAAAATTGTGAAATAGGCCTCCAGGCTACCAAACCGCACATATCATTGCCAGGCCATCAAAGAACTGAAGTGGCTCGAGTGTCCCCATTACCTTCACTACACCCACCTCACTAGTGCTCACAGATTAATATGTAACCTAAAAAACTGCACCACACTTCAGGATATTCTAAAAAACCTACATCCCCTCTAGGAATCTTCAGTCCACTAATAAACGACCCCTATGTGTATCCAAACCCAACAAAAGAGCTGGACATAGCTTATACTGTACTTCCACTCTATAGCAAAATTATGGAATAACTTACACTCCCTCCATTGCACTACTTGATTCCATAAAAACCTTCAAAACTGTCCTAAAAAGCCACTTTCTCGACAACCACATCTGCCTTTGTAGCCAAACCTATAGACCATCATAGAATTAATCCTAGGACCTTGCTAAATACTCTGACTCATGTTCCTAACTGACAACTGCAAAATTATCTATGTTCTTTTACTTCTTGACATAACTAATCTGTATTTCTTTCAATGTTTTATCTATTACTATCAATTGCTTACATTACTAACATCTCTTCTATCAAAGTGCTTAAATGAATAGACTGCTAGCATTTGACATTCTTCCTGCATACAATACTGTCACAAAGTACTGAATATGTAATTCCACTAAAACACTATATATGCAATACTGACACCTTACCTGACTGTATAAAATAATCTACTTAGTTTATTTCTAATTATTAAAGATTGTATAATTACTGTATAAAATATTCTACTTAGTTTATTTCTAATTACTAAAAAATTGTATATATTTATTTATCACTGTTCTATTATAATAGTTTGCCTTTGTAATAATCTTGTACCATAACTGAAGCTTTTCTCCCTGGGCCTCCACTGAAAATGGGTTCCTGACCCAGTGGACCTTCCTGGTCAACAAATGCCAATAAATAAATAAATAAATAAATTGTCTGCTGCAGTAGAAGAACATGCGTTAGTGGCTATTACAGGAACCAATTCCTATAATGCTGTGGCTATCCACACCAATGTGGATAATACTGCCAAAACCTAACCTGTCACCTACTGGATGACCAACA
Source organism: Protopterus annectens (assembly GCF_019279795.1). Lineage (NCBI taxonomy): Eukaryota > Metazoa > Chordata > Ceratodontiformes > Protopteridae > Protopterus > Protopterus annectens. The sequence continues at coordinate 182,610,936 of NC_056735.1, forward strand.
AAGTGCGGTTAGCTTTTATGTGGATAAGGAAACCATACAGGAGCTTCCTGAATCGTGTCACCTACAAGTGGAGTCAAGGGGGATGCAGAGAAGCCTATCCCAGTTGGTATTAAGGTATGTAGCTTTAACAATGATATTTACAGAGACTTTTCAGTGACCTGCAGAGGATATGCTAGTAATATGACAGGCAGCAGCCACACATATTCTACACCATTTCCTTCTCATCATGCTGTGGTATGTGGAGAAACATAATATGATTTCCAAGGACTGCACAGAAAAAAAACATCACTATGTGGGCATTTTACACCATTATCTAATTCCTTCTTATTCTGTAAATGATTAATTGACACTCCGTAACATCAAGACCCCACCTGGTTCCCAGGATGCTAGATATATCGGTGTTAATAACTTCCACTTCATCAGCTGGCAGGTGGTGTGCAATGCCCAGGGTATCTTACAGAATGTTTCTTTATGCCTCCCAGGCATTTCCATGATTCTCATACTTTGCACGTCTGACCTATATCAGTGGGTCATGATGAATGATTTCCCAGAGGGTGTTCCACTTGGTCAGTGCACATGTAGGCATGTATAGGGATTAGTATGTACAGTATACATGTTATCATGTTTAGGCCACATATAATGGTGCCATTGTTGTGTGCTGTATAAGATGCTGGATGATCTTAGCTGATGCTAAGCGACCCTTCACTTGAAACGCAAATATAAACATTTCTATGGCTCTGCGTTTGGTAGAATAGTTAGCCTGTCCCTCATAAAATGTTTGATTTTCTGTTAAACCACTAAAAATTACAGTTAGTCAATGTCAAGCATTAGAACTTCCTAGTTCAGAAAATGTGTGTTATTTGCAAACTCTGTTGTTCTATTAACTTTTGTAGTCTGTGATTTTGCCTCCAATTTTTGCATTGTCCCTCCTGAACACTTTGGTTTTCTGGTAAATAACCAAGACTTACAGTCTGTAATGGCAGATATTAGAGTGTAATACTTCTTAAAATGCATGCTGATGTTCTATTAACTTTTTAACTGGATTAAAAAAAGCTTCCCAAGTGTTACACTGGTGCTGGTAGTGATGTAGGGAATACTGGCATCTTCATTCTTAAACATGACTTATGCATGGTCCAGGGTTCTTCATTATTGCTGTTTTTGCTGCCTTGATGCACTGAGCATGGCAATGTAGTATTTACCTGAGGTCAGTTGGCAGATATTTGTAGTGTGCATCATGTTGCATAACATGTTTGTATAGACCACAAATCATTTAAATCTCCTCAGTTGTAAAGTAAAAGCAAAACCTGTAAACAAACAACTGCACACAATGCTCTACACACCTTTTTTTTTATTTTACCATATAATTGTTAAAACAGTTGAGCACTTTCACCGCTAACAAAGGACTTTGTTCAGAACTATGAATCTTATTACCTTTTCTTCACCATATAACAGCTCAATCTTATTACACGATAAATAATTCAAGCAAAATGAGAGCAACCAGTATACAAAAAAATAAAAAAAGAAAACCGGTAGGCAGAAAAGCATAAAAACAGAATTGTTTAATGAAATACACTAAGCAGATAAAAACAAAAACACAGGATGAGCACTTTCATACCATTCAGGTACTTCATCAGATCCAATTGAAAAAACTTTTCAACATCTATCACCATATGGCATCCCTGCTTATCATCATGCTGATATGGGTTTCTTTGTGTATTGGTTATGTTAACAAGGGAGCATAGATCAGCTGTCTGATCTGATACACTAATATATCTCACCCTGTCCATACAATGCTATACTACCCTACCCATTTCTGCTTATTCTAGGGCTGGGGAAACATGTGCACCCTATGCTGATTCACAGAATCTATGAAACTCATAACGCCATGACTTCACACTACAAGGAGTTTCAGCAGCAGCACACTGTGTGCTATTATGCATGTCATGTGACTTTTGAACATGTATTTGGGTACATCAAGCTATTGTTTTGCTTCCAGTATGGACATAATAGAGTGGCCAAGTTTGCTTCATTTGTTGGAAACAGTAGGGCCTCTATGTGATGTTGAAAGGCAGCAACATGTTCTAGTGTAGGCTACCCTGTGCAATTGTTAACAAATTTAAAGAAAGAAATGTTGTTGAAAAGGAACTGTACATTTAAACCTATATTGAAATTTGGTTACAATATCAGAAAAGAGTCATCTAGTAAACAAAATAAAAGGGATGCTTTCATAATACCATTTAATGGGTCTTCAGATGCTATAGTTAACACATTGACGGATGTATGGACAACTGTGTTTAACAATAAATTGGAAGTATTAAGAATTATAGGGGATTCACCATGTGTTACATATAGCAGAGGAAGAAATTTAAAAGAGTATTTTGAAAATAACAACAAAACACAAACATATAACAATTCAAAAATGAGCAAATGTGGATTTTGTAGAACATGTAAATTTGTGAATGATGGTCCCTATGTAATGATAAATAACTATAACAGATCCATAAAATGTCCTGGATTTGTTAATTGCAATACCAAAATGGTTGTTTATCTAGCTACATGTTTATCATGTCAAGCATTTTACGTAGGTAAAACCAATAGAAAGTTAAGGAACCGTATTACGGAACACATTAGGGACATCAAAAACAACTAATTCTTTATATGTACATAGTACGAGATGTCCGGATTTCAAAAGATTTATTTTCTTTGTTATCGACAGAATACCATACAACATGGATAAAGGAGGTGATGTTAAAAACTTGTTGGAGGTAAAAGAATGCCTATGGCAACTTAGGTTGAATGCATGTAATCTGCCAGGCATTAACGAATATATATCTATTTCCAGTATTCTTAAATATAAATCCTATATTATTTGACTAGTTTGAATTTGGGAAATTATTGAGAGGAACTATAGGTGTTATTTAATGTGTTTTATATATATATATATATATTTTTCTATATCCTATTGTGTTTTATTTTAAACACATTATAAATGTTTTTCTATCTTTTTACATTTCTAGTGGTTGGTAGAATAAGTATTTATTAACATTTTTAATATTAATATTTTTAAATAATATTTTTATAACAAGTATTTTTGATAGAATATTGTTATTAAGTATTAGTTCAGAATATATTAGTATATATTTTTGTAACATAACTTAAAAACTAATTTATAAATGTATAGGCTGAGCTTATACAAGTTAGGAGGCATGTATCTTAACTAATTATAATGTAACACATTATATATGAGTTAAAGATAGTTTGAACTCTGATTGGAGAATGTATAATGAGATCAATTTTAAAAGGAATTGTGATGTTATATGTGAATTCACTCTGAAGAAACCCACGGATTAGTTGGGTAAAAGCGCTTAGTGTGTTTTGAATTTTTACGTTTGTGCCTCGCTGCTACATATAGCTTTGTGTTATTATTTTGTCCATAAGTCTTGGTTATTAAAAGTCACATCGTGAATGCAGAAGCCTTGGTATCATTATTAACATGTTCTAGTGTTTTCCTGCACAGAGACTTTGTACAGGGTGAATGCCTGGCAAGAACTTGCCAGAATAGTATGTGATGCCAGGAGAATCACTCATTCTGTTGAGCAGTTCAGGAGTCATTACAGTGGCCTGCAGCAGTGTCACCCTCAGCTGTATAACAAATGAAAAACAGAGATTGGGGCAGACAACTACACTTTTTTTTGTCCTTTTTTCACTATTCTTTTAATAGATCCCCAACTATTTATTAGCATTTACTTATTGGGAAAGTCTGACCGACCAGTGCCATTTTTCAGTTGAAAAAGAGACACTGCACTGAGTTATTCCCATGTTGTATTACAGTAGCCAATGAGAAGCAAGCTAACATGAAGGGATGTTGCAGGAAGCAGATGTACCTCTTCCATCAATGGGATGTGCATGCCATGTGCACTTTACTGAACTCAACAGTTGTACTGCTACACAAAACATACAGATAAGTATTAAGGTGTTTTATTTTTATTTCTTTGCTTTCTGCAGTTTCTGTTGTGGCGGTGACAGAGGGACAGTGGCAGTCATGTCAGCCATATCTGCAATGAGTTGCCACTGGTCACCAGAAACACCTTGCAAGTGAGGGATTGAGGCCTTCAAGATCTTCTCTTGTTCAGACATTAATTGATGCATTCATAAATTAAACTTGGCTAATGTTTTTTTAAGGAGACAGATAAGGTAAGTGTGGAACTGTCTACATTTTTATATAAAAAATCAACTTTTAATCCTGCTTTACATCAAAAATTAAATGCATTTTTGAGACTTTGTGAACAGGAAGTTTATAACTGTCTTAAAGGGAGATGTTCTTATTCCTTTTCGATTTGAATGAAAATGAAAGAATGGCATTAAATGAATCACAGAGTTAACAGATGTCCATTTTATGAAATCAGGCAAATGCATTAGCCAATTATTGATGAAATACAAATGCAATAGTCCGTTATTGATGAAATTAGTTAATTATGTTAAAACACTGTTTGCATTATTGGCCAATTGATCAAGTTATAAGTTGATTAGTAGGAATTCATTTAACACAGCCTACTACAAATATGACAAGATTTCGTTTGCTGTGTTGAATTCAACATGTTGATTTCTATTGAAATGTATATTTTTTTAAAAGTTTTAACATCGGAAGTTAGGTTACTTTTTGGTATTCCTAACACACATAAACATAGAACATACCCTCCTTTTAGAACTACTGTAGTAGCAGAAGAAGGTAAAACAGAGACATTAGGTAGTTTTGGGATAAGAAAATACCTTTGTTTAATTACATCTTATATAGTTGATTCCAGATATCTTTTAGCAGGTTAAAATGTTGAAATCAGATGTTAGATTTGATCTAATGGTCACGGTGGATGTAGCAGTATTATATATGAGCATCCCCAACAATCGAGGGGTTGAATTTAATAGGATTTTTTTTTAACTAAAAATATTGATACATCTAATAAGGATATAAAATGTATGTAGAATTTGTTAGAGTTGAAAATAATTTTTTTTTTATGTTTGAAAATAAAATATTTCATCAAATTAATGGTGTTGTGACAGGAGCCTCACTAGCTCCTGTTTATGCTAATCTTATTTAGGGACAATGGGAGAAAGTTTATATAAGACCTAATGTTCAATTTAGGGAACAGGTAGTTTTTTTACACACATTTTATAGATTATCTTTTTTGATAAAGGATCAAAAAATCCTTTAATATTTTTAATACATGCAAAGATCTAGCATTTTTTATCTTTTACTTCTAATATTGTTGAGATTAAATGTAGTTATTTAGAAATAACTACAAAAAAGGGTAGTTTGGAATCGAAAATATTTAGAAAAAAATCATTCGTAAATATATATTTTCACTACAATAGTACACATCCAATTTTTATTAAGAAGAATATAGTTAAGAGTCAGTTTATTAGATTAGTTTAGGCTAACTTCAGAACATGTCACATCTGCAAAAGAGTTTGATATTTTAAGTAAGTATTTCTAGGGAAGTGATTATCCATGTCTGTTGCTAGATTTGGTAAGACAAGAAATTTAGATTTTAGAGATATTAAATTTCATACCATTCTTAGCAAGACTGGTGCTGGTGGAGGTTTAATACATTCAAAGTAGCGTAGCAAAAACATAGTTCGTAATGCTTCTATAGTGACCTATCCCTTAGATGTTATAGGTAATTTTTTGATATTTTTAGTAACTGGAAAATAATAATTGGAAAGGATGAGTTAAGTCAATTATTACACGCTGTACCAAAAATAGTATAAAAGGGGGACTACCATTAAGGCTTTATTGGAAGTTAAGAAAACATTGGTTGTATACTCTTTGTATGAGATGTTCCCACTGTAGATATATTAATATCTCTTCCTTTTTTATAATGGAAAATAGCTAGTTGGTGTTTATTACACGTCTTCTTCTAAGGGATTAATGTATCTAGTTACATGCATTTCTTGTGCATTATTATATGACTACTAGTAGTTTGGCCGAGCGTGAACATAATTCTGCCAAATGAACTAAAGATGAAATACACTTGCCTAGCATAGTGTTCATTTTTTCTAGCTGGAGAGCAGTAGAGAGTTTAATATAATTAAACCTGGTGGTGATTTTTGCACCAGGCTTAAATGATTTTGTCAAGAAGCATTTTAGCAAAGAAAAGTTTTAAAAGTTATTGATTGGTTTGTTTACATTATGTCATGCTCTGAATTGATTTTTTTTCTGATGAAGTTCACTGACTAAAAAAGAATGAAAGTGCCCAACTTGTTGCTATGCGCTGGTGTTTCCTGGTACTACTTTTGATGTGATTTCTCTTTTGTTCGGTGGTGCATACTACTTACACATTCCCCAATGCTTCTAACTAGATATTTACTGAGAATCTAGAGAACTTTCATTCCCACTGGAAACCTTTACTCAAGTAAAAGCTTCTATACACCTTTAAGCGAATTAGTTAAGAAAGGACCAGTTCAATAGCTTATAACCTGTTGTTTTCTAAATGCAGAATAACACAAAGTACGCACATAAACAAACCAGGCATTGCAGAGTCACAGCAATGGCATAGCTGCAGTGTAGCATTGCATGTTATAGTGGTGGAAAATAGTAAATCCGCTTCCCAAAAATGTCCAGTACAAAGCTTTCCTCTAAAAAGGTAGTCTGCTCCTGCTCCAGACAACCATGGAACCCATGAAACATGCGAAAATGAGAAACACACTTGGCTCACTGAAGATTTCAGTAGGCCAACCCAGGACCAGGTGTATATTCTGCAATCCTCATCCACAAACACACAGATATGCCAATAAATCACAGTCACTACTGACTGTGTACACATTAGAAGGCAGATCTTGACTAAATCAATGAATGAATAAATGCATAAACAATTAAAGTACTATGTATTTTATCTGTTTCGTGTCAGACATGTACAGTCTAATCCATTACAATCCCTCACAAAGATACGCCCACCAATGTCAGCCAGTCTTTTGACTGTGTACACATCAGACATCTGACTGTGATCAAATGAATGAATACATAAATAATAACCATAGTCATATATATTCAGTTTGATGCTGTGATGTGTGCATGCTGCAATCCACTGTATCCCTCCAAAGTCTAAGATGTGCCTACCAAATACAGTAATCTCAGGTGCCTTCTTTTGCTGAAATTAATGAATAAATAATAGCAACAGTAATTAATCATTACAACTCAACTGCGTGTGCCTACATGCACACTGCCCCATACATGTAGAATTATGTCGGTATAACGTACAGATGAGAGCTGGGGTCAGTTGTTTCCACATCCAGGTATGCCCCTTAGAACTTCCTAATTTTGTGTGAATTACACCCCTGCACCCTTCCCATTAGGGTGGGGGGGGGAAAAAAAATAAAAAAATATATAAAAAAATATATATAATATAATATACTTCTTGCTGCTGCTTCTCACATACAATGCAATGCAACCTAATGTAACACCAACCACACACACACACACACACACACACAACACACAATTAGAGCTACTTGAAACTTTGTGGATTGTTAGTCAGATTAGTCAGTGTTAGTCAGTGCATGAATACTTAAATAATGTCCTCAGGAAAGTGTGGTATTTCTGTTTTCAATCTTGCACAGTCAGACATTCACAACTTTCAGTCACACACAACAACAAACACAAACAAAAATCAGGGACAATTTCAAAAAATCTAGATAGTAAATATAATTAAAAGATTTAAATACAAAAATAAATAAAAAATATATATGTAAATCATATATAATACTGCTAATCATCATATCTTCTCACACTCCTCATCATCTCACTAAACACTAGTCAAGTCAGGTCACACTAGTCAAGTCATACCAATCAATTTCAATATCCATGGTATCAGATTACATTTGTCTGAATGATACTGTACTGTCCCAGATATTTACTTCATCTGTGGGGATGCACTGTGTACCTTGTTTTGTTTTATGTAATGAAAATTTTTTTTTCCACCTTGTTTTGAAAATACTTGTGGGACTATTTGATTTGTAACCAATTTAACTGCTCTTAGAATGGATCATATAGTGGGCTCACTGTAACCAAACACTTAGCCTTTCGGGTCTGAAAAAATCCACCAGAAAATCATACAAAAATATAAACAATTTTATTATGTTGAAAATGTTCAATACAAATGACACAAGTCAGTTAAATGCTTTCGTCCATGTTGAAACAGGACTTCCTCAGAAGTCCCTAATGGCTTGGAAGGCAAGGCAATGATCACTGTTTAAGAGTCTGGAAAATAGTGAATAAAAAGGGCAGTGCTTTCAGTCTTTTATGGTAGCTTACAGTTTCTAAGCCAGTAAACGTCTTAGCTAGGAACCACTGGGGTCTTTCTAGTTGTCAATATATCTAGTAAAGTTCATTCTAAAGGAAGACACTGTATTTAATAACTGACAATCAATGCTGACTATGGGACAGTGACATCACTGGATTTGGAAGACACCCTTTGGTGATCAGCTGCACTAAGCAGAAAGATTTTATGACTATTGTTTTTACATGCTGATTAAAAAAGAGGGAATTTTTAACCCAAGAATTAAGGTCTCTAACAAAATTCTCATTCTGGAGTGGGGTACTGTCTGTGTCATATGCTGCGGGGAAGGAAATTTCACCAAATGCAACAATGTTACACTTTTTTAGCATTTAGTTTAAGCCTGTATTTACCTCATTAGGTATTTAGAAGTGCATATTCTTGTTGTAGGGCTTGGGTGTCACAGGGTGACTTGACAATGACTCACAATTTACAGTCATCTGCAAACATAGTTAGCCAGGGGTCTTGTTTTGTGGTCTCAAGGTTGGAAAAGTATATGCCAAACAAAGGCGTTCCAGCACAGAGCCCAGCATAACACTGCTGATTACCTTCACGCTCTTTGATGAGGAATCTTGTATCTGCACTGCATGGGTTCTGTTCTTCAGCCAATTTGCTATCTGTCTTACCACACAGGGATCTATTTATAATGCACTGAGCTTACTAGTTGTGTGTAATGTCAAAGGACTTGTCCATGTTGAAATATTTTATGTTTACAGCATGACTTCTGTCTACAGATTATGTTACGCTTTCACAGAAGTTAACTGCATTCATTAGACAGGATCTACCCTTGGCAAACTCAAACTGTTGCAGGTCTAACCTGCTGAGAGTTTTAATTTCATAGTCAATCTGTCATAGTCAATCAGGTCCACAGATTAATATGGCCCATAGCTTTGCATATGAGACACTTCAGGTTGCTGGGCCTATAATTCCTGGGGTCAATGGTGGGGTAACCCTTGTACCATGGCATGATTGTAGCTGTGAGATAAACTACAGGGAAGTATCCAGTAGCTACATTTAGGTAAAATAGTTTAAGGAGTGGCTCCACTGGGGCTTGCTTGGTACTATTTATTAAACAGACAGTTGCATTATTGGGTCCTAAGGAGAAAGTATTTTTAGTCCTTGACAGCACCTTTGATAAAGGTCCTTAATGATGACTGAGTAATCCAGGAGCTTCAGGGATAAGGGAGAACTGAATATTCATTTCCAGTGAGAAGATGTCACTGAAACTGTTAGCTAGTATGTTGCCAGTGTATGCCAGGTCAGAACCACTGGTGCCATCTTGAATAAGTTGTGAGCAGTGTTGGATGCAATTCCTAAGTGAACTAATACAGTTAAAGAACAATTTGTAGTTCTTCTTTGCCTTAAATGCTAACCTAGGTTCATGGCCTGCATTAGTAGTTATAAAAGTTTTTTTCAGATTTTTAATCAATATTCTAATGCTATCTTTGATCTGTGGGTCTTAAGACGTGTATATATTGAGTTTTATTGTATAATTTATTTATACTGGTGGACCACCAGGGTGGTTTGCTTTCAAACGTCACATTATATTCAGATTTGGTTAAGTACTGTAAATTCTATAAATTTAATTATGTGTAAATTTAACTATTTTGTGTAGTTCCCTGCTGAGGTGATGTCTAGATTTATCCTGGAATAAGTTAAGCTTGAACCTTGGTTATAGAATTTCATGAGATTCATATTTGCTGAAATCCTTCAATTCAAAGATACTGATATCTTCAGGTTTTGAGGTTCTAATGATGAAGGTCTCAAGTTTATGATCCGATTTAACTGGGGAAGGAGATACCAGGAGAATAGTACACGTAGAAGCCATATTCAGAAGTACCAGGCTAAGAACACTATGCCCTCTAGTGGATTTGTTAATCTGTTCCAGGGAACCTTTGTTTATAAAATCTAAGAATGTTTGGGTAGATTCTACATTTAGGTGTAGGCACTTTATTTTATTGATGGGTAGTTAAAGTCTCCCAAAATAATGGATTTTTATTCATTGGGAGTTTATCAATTACATCTAGGAACCATGCATACTTACCAGGGAAGTAGGCAAACAGCAACAAGGAGAAAATCAGTCCAAATGTAGAAAAAAAGCAGGTTAAAATACTTGAGAAGCAACAATGGGACAACCACGGCAAAGCACATATATTTAATAAACAATAAGCAGTAAACAGACTAAGCACCTTCAGAAATGCCTCCTTCATCAGATCAGTTGATCTGATTAAGGAGGCATCTCCAAAAGCACTTATCTGTTTACTGCGGTTTCCTATTAGATGACGGAAGATGCATTCTATCGAATGCGTCTTGGTCGAACTTAAAACAACGAAAAGGCAAAATAGCGAAGCAGCTTTTAAGCAAATTCTTTCCCAGGGAAAGAATTTGCTTGGCCGCTTCTGTTACTTTGCCATTTTCGGCACTGTAGTGCGATCTTGGAGTTGGTATATTTAAGTAGGTTGGGGGGCACAGCCCCCCCACATCGGGGGGGTGAGGGGGGCGAAGCCCCCCACTTTATGTACTCTTTCAAATTATTTTTCTTTTTTTGGAACTGTTCTGAGCTTTTGAGATTGCAAGCTTTCGCTTACATGGGGTCGATTATTCATCGTTTGCTTTTTTAAGCGTTCAATGATATAATATAGACCCTTTACTGCTTATTGTTTATTAAATATATGTGCATTGCCGTGGTCGTCCCATTGCTGTTTCTCAAGTATTTTAACATACTTTTCAGGGAACACAGACGGTGTCCTGTAACAAGCTATAAACTGATAGTTGGTTTTGTTCAGTGTGAGTTGGAGCTTAATGAGCTCTGTTTTCAGGTCCATGGGAATTTGTTCTACAGGTGATATGGTTCCTAGCACATATGCAGATGCCACCACAGTTGCCATTGGATATGAAAGCTTGGTAGACAGAAAACCCAGGTACGGAGGGAGTGCTTTCTGAATATTTAAACCAAGTTTTAGTATTTACATTTACATCTGTGCAGTTCAAAAGCAGAAGAGCCTCAAGTTCAGGCATTTTGTTGTTAAGACGTTTGGCATTAAGCGGATCCTTTTTATTGCGATCCTGTTTTGCATTTGTTATGACAGTTATGGTGGGATGTCCATCAGCTGAGCTGTACCTAAAAAAGGCACTATGGTGACAGCAAATGGTTTAGCCAGTGTGCAAAAACCTTGGCGTGAGAGGTGCAGACCATCCTTACCAAATCAAGTAGGAGTAGGACTGTCAAGCATCTTATCTCACCCTGACACATATTGAATCTCCCAGGAATAACTCCAACTATTTAGCTAATTTTTGAAGCTGTTATATTTTTGTTGTACCTAAGAATCACTTTTGAAGAAGGATGAATTCTGCTCATTCTCAGAGTCTTTCCTGCATTTGTGACATGCATGAACAGTTATGACATGTCTCTCTGCATATCCCTCAGGGTTTTGCATGATAAATCATTTACTCCCACATGGACCAACACCATGTTTAGTCATATTTGCCATGTGAAAGGGCTTTTTAGGACCCTTAAGATATGTCACATATTCTGGCTCCTAAAAGACAACTTACCATCCCCCTGTCTTTGTCCAGCCGAGGAAAATCAATGAAGCTATATTCACCAATCACTAGTTGTTTTTTTAAAGGGGGCAACTGTACTGGATCTGAGATGATTTAAATCCTGGTGACCTTTTGTTGGAAGTGTGCCATAACGTGATGTAGTATAAAATTTTTGCTGATACTTAGTCTCTGTGGAACTAGGAGGCTTTTGTAAGGACCTTTTTTTTTTTACAGTCTCAGCGTAAGACATTTTAGTGTGGGTTGTTGTGGAAGTGTGCTGCTCACAATCTGTGTCCTTTTCTGAGAGAGAGGTATGCATGCTAGTTGAATAATTGCATCTTTCACAATAGAATGTCTTGTGCTAAGGAAAAGTTCACTATCTGTGTGCATTTGGCATTTACTACATTGGCTAGACATACCAAGAACTATAAGACTGGCAACAGAAGGAGAACAAGCAGGCTGTCCTTCCATATTAGTCCAGGGATTTGGATAATTTGTTTAAAATACACAGTATTGTATTCAGTGAAATGCAACAGATATTAGACGTTACTGTGCAGGAAACAACCATTTGTGCTAAGTACTGAATATACCTATGTGTTCAGAGTGACTGCTACTACTAAGGCCAATGTGGAGAAACTACAAGCAAATTTTGCTAAACTAAAGCAACTATGAGCTGTTAAACTCTGTTATGTGAACGGTTGTGTGTAGTGTGGCTTTTTGCACAAGTGCAGGTACTGGCCGTACTACAGATATTGTTAATCACAGTGGCGAGCAGTTATTTGGGGAGACTGGCTGCTTAAGATAAAAATGTGACTCAAGACACCTGTGTCTATACAGTGCCATGCTAAATGCAGTGGTGCAAATGCAGGCAATTTATAACAACACAGAAAAGCTGAAAATATTATAACAAGCAACTGGCCACTAGAAAAATGCCACTCTTTAAGGCTCTACAGCTATTAGAGGCCTAGAAATGATAATTTCTCTCTCTACACCCACTAGAGTGCAGACCAAAGTAGTTCTTAGCTATATTACTACAAAATTACCAAAAAAGTACACAGCTATTACAGAAAAACTCAGTAAGAACACAAAAGTACTTATCCTGGGTCTTGCAGCTTTTTTTTTTTTTTTTGATAAATGCAGTGGAAAATTGTTACAAACAGTGACTTTGCAGCTTAGCATGTAGCAGATTATAGCAAACGAGCTCTAGGGTGCACAAACATGGGCAATCCTTAACAATACAAAAAAGCTGAACATATTCAAATGAGCACACTGGCCAATAGCAAAATAACACACTTCAAGGTTCTACAGCAATTAGACAGCTAGAAATGGCTATTTTCTTTAGACTTACTGGAGTATAAACTAAAGCAATTCTTAGATTGCTAGAAAGTCACAAAAAAACACACAGCTATTACAGTAAATATTGCTGTACACTTAGAAAAAAAACACTGAGGTAATGAAAATGCCACTAAGTAATTAAAAAAAGTTAAAAATGATAAAATACTAGCAAACAGTAACATCAATCATTCAGAGCAGGTGCTAGAACTGAGTCAAGTCAGTAATTCAGTCAAGTTCTTCCTAGAGCTGCACAGATGCCTCATTACCTGATTGGACAGTTTTTCAGTTATGTCAGATTTCTGCGGAGTCTATATTATATATTCAAAGCTTCAAAATTTCGAACCTCATATGTTCGACAACATATGAACAAAACTTGAAACCTTGAATATGTAATAAAACAGTAAAAAAAAAAAAAAAATTACCTTAATGCTCTGAGCAGAGGGGCAAGCCCCCCATACTCCAAGACCGCACTTCAGTGCAGAAAAGGGAAATTTTCCTATTTTGCGCATACGGAGCTGTTGCCTTTCACCTTCAAACTTTTGAAAGTTCGATCATATGGTGTCGACCATATGACAAGGGAAATGTTCCCATTCTGCGCATACGGAGCTGTTGCCTTTCACCTTCGAACTTTTGAAAGTTCGATCATATGGTGTCGACCATATGACAATCGAACTTTGAAATGTTCGTCAGTTTAATAGGACCCTTTCTGCGCAGCTCTGCATGGAAAAAGGTAGAAACACACTATGCCACAAGGAGTGCACAGTGGCAAAGAGTCTGTTGTAATTTTCTAGGATATAGGAAAGAAATCTGTTTTTGAAATTATTGTTCATCCGCAGATAAACGCAAATACAATGAAGGTCCTTATGGCAGAATGCATTTACTTAGGAGCTCAAGGATCAACTAGATATGTTATTCAAAAGGTCATAAAACTTGTTTTTTTTTTTCGATAGAATGCGTCTTTGGTCATCTAATAGGAACCCTATAAGATCAGGAGTGCAAAAAGACGTTTTAAGAAGAGCCATCTTCGAGATTCTCTCTACTATGTTTTTGGTCCTTTTTTTTGGCATATCGACACTCGGCATTTCAGTAGGGAGCTGTGGATAGTTATATTTTGTAGGGAGTGCTCATGGTGGTTGCAGGTGATATGGAGACTGTTATGATATCACTTGTGTTCTAGGTGTGAGTTGGAGAAAAGCAAAAATGTTACTATAGACATGAATATGTTAAGAAATATCCAACAGAAGTGTAAGAATATGTTATGTTTCTGTGGCAATGAAAAATAGACAGCATTTTTGAAGCTATGCAAGGTGTGACTTAGCAGTTCATAAACTTGATTTTGCACCCATTTCTTTTGCTGCCAGGATTGTTTAACAATGCATCCTGTCATAACTGTTAAGTACATGTGCAAAGCCTTGGTGACTTCCCCATCATGGCATTACAGGCAGGATGGACAGGAATGACAGATGTTATATACAGTGGATATAAAAGATGTACACCCCCCCGCTAAAATGCCAGATTTTTGTGATATAATAAAATGAAACCACAATAAATCATTTAAAAACTTTTCCCACCTTTAATGTGACCTATAACATGTACAATTCAATTGAAAAACAAACAAATCTGTTAGGGGAAAAAATATAAAATATAAAAAACGTACAATACGCTGGTTTCATAAGTGTGCGCACCCTTAAACTAATACTTTGTTGAAGCACCTTTTGATTTATTTACAGCATTCAGTCTTTTTGGGTACGCACCTGCCATCAATTAAAGAGACTCTGATTAACCCCAAATAAAGATCAGCTGTCCTAGTAGAATTTTCCTGACATTTACTCAGTTGTCTACTACAGCAAAAGCCAAGGTTCGCAGAGAGCTTACAAAGCATCAAAGGGATCTCATTGTTGAAAGGCATCAGTCAGGAGAAGGGTACAAAAAAAATTTCCACAGCGTTTGATATACCATGGAACACAGTGAAGACAGTCATCAAAAAGTGGAGAAAATATGGGACAACAGTGACATTACAAAGGACTGGACATCCCTCCGAAACTGATGAAAAGACAAGATGAAAAGTGGTCAGGGAGGCTGCCAAGAGACTTACAGGAACACTGAAGGAGTGCAGGAATTTCTGGCAAGTACTGGTTGTGTACTACATGTGACAACAATCTCCCATATTTTCCATATGTCTGGACTATGTGGTAGGGTTGCAAGACAGAAGCCTTTTCTTACAGAGAAAAACATCCAGGCCCGGCTAAAATTTGCAAAACAATACATCAAGTATCCCAAAAGCACGTGGGAAAATGTGTTATGGTCTGATGAGACCAAGGTTGAACTTTTTGGCCACAATTCCAAAAGGTACGTTTGGTGCAAAAACAACACTTTGCATCACCAAAAGAACACCATCTCCACGGTGAAACATGGTGCTGGCAGTATCATGCTTTGGGGTTGCTTTTCTTCAGCTGGAACTGGGGCTTTAGTCAAGGTGGAGGGAATTATGAACAGTTCCAAATACCAGTCACTTTTGGCCCAAAACCTTCAGGCATCTGCTAGAAAGCTAAAGCTGAAGATGAAGAGGAATTTCACCTTTCAACACAACAATGACCCCAAGCATATATCTAAATCAACAAAAGAATGACTTCACCAAAAGAAAATTAAAGTTTTGGAATGGCCCAGCCAGAGCTTAGAGCTAAATCCAATAGAAAATCTGTAGGGTGACCTGAAGAGGGCTATGCACAAGAGATGCCTTCGCAATCTGACAGATTTGGAGCACTTTTGCAAGGAAGAGTGGGCAAATATTGCAAAGTCAAGATGTGCCATGCTGATAGACTCCTACCCAAGAAAAATTAATGCTGTAATTAAATCAAAAATCACTTACCCCCCCCCTAAATATCCCCCTCCCCTCCAGACTCTCCTGCAGAACTTCTTTTGGCCAGCTGTGAAATCACTCTCCACAGCTCACTTAACATTGCTACAATCTACATCCCACCTGGCAACAACATTACAGTATTAGAAAGTATTCTTTCTTCTCTGTCCTCTCAGCACCACAGTGAGACTATAATCATGGAGGATGTCAACATCAACTGGTCAAGACTCAGCACCATATCCCCCTCCACCTACATTAACTTACATGGTTTCACCCAACTAGTAACTCCACTACCCACTCTGCTATATTACACTGGATCCTAGTGTCACATCCCCACAAGTATCATCTCACCGAAACCCTACTGGACACCCTCAGTGACCACTCTCCAACTAAAGTCCTCCATTTTACTCCACAAATACTCAAACCCCACAAAATCAAAGCATGCCGCAAACTAAAAAACTTTGACCCTAATGAACTAAACAGTCAACTCTCTGCTATCAAATGGACCTTTCTCAGCCAGTTACCCCTCAATGAAGCTGTCACAGAACTTAATAACATATTCCTTAAAATACTCAACTCCCTTGCCCTCATACACAATGTCAGAATAAAATCTGCTGTATCCCCTTGGCTAACTCCCTCCATCCCCTCCCTAATGGCATAGAGAGACAAAAATTGGAAACTCTGGACCAAAACTAAACTGCCCATTCACCTCCAACAATATAGACAACTTTGTAACCTTACTAAGAATGCAATTAACAATGACAAGAGAAACTACTACTCTAATCCCCCCCAAAACATACCTACATAACCCCCCAAAACTCTGGCATGCTATAAATCAAATCCTTCATCCAGGTAACCCATCCACTCTCCACCCAAGCCCCACAATCACTCCCCCCCAAACCACTTCTAACTTTAACTCTTACTTCAGAGACTCCATTAGCAAACTGATCAACCAACCTAACTCCATCTCCACCCCACCCGCCATCACTCCTACTCCTTCCAGTACCTCCCCTTCTTTCTGCTTAAAAACTGTATCCACCAGCTATACAAAAAAAATCTGCTCTTTAAGCTCAAACCTTGTTCTCCCTCCACTCTTTCTCCAGCTAGCTGCCAACTCCATAGCCCTAACCATCTCTATTCTCATCAACCAATCTATCATTGAAGCTACAGTCCCAGACATATGGGAAACGTTCTACACTCTTCCCATCCATAAAAGAGGCAACTCCATCGAACTGTCCAACCATAGGCCCACTGCAATTCTATCACCCCTCTCTAAGATCTTAGAAAAATGTGTGCACAAACAAATCCTACATTACCTCACACAAGAGAATCTAATAACCCCCACCCTACATGGCTTCCACCCTGGTCATAGTACCTCTACTGCCCTCATCTCCTTTATAAACACCATCTCTCAAGGTAGAGACCAGAATAAACTAGCCTCCTCTCTCTTTCTTGACCTCAAAGGCATTTAACACCGTCTCCCACCCCATCCTCTTAGTCACTCTCTCAATTAAACCTATCCTCCACCACAACCTCCTGGTTCTCTAGTTACCTTAGCAATCATTTCCAATCTGTCAAATGGAACTCTGCAACCTCCCCAGAACTCCCTATGAAGATGGGAGTACCCCAAGGGTCAGTTTTAAGGACCACTGCTATTTAATATTTTTACTAATCAGTTATCTACCTGACCCTCATCATTAGTGCAGTGTGCAGATGACTCCACTGTCATCTCCATAGATGATACCCTTCCTGAGCTCCACACTATAACACAGGACGACTTCTTGTCTACTGAAAACTGGCTCAACCAAAACCATCTTATCTTAAATCCAGAAAAGACCAAACAAAAACAATGGCTCACCTAAAACCATCCTTTTCCATCACCTCCCACTATAAAACATCCATCTCAGTGGAAAGCCTCACCAAACTCCTAGGGGTCATTATTGATGATCAGCTAAAATTTGATCTGCATGGTCTAAGTAACATGAAGAAAACCCATCAAAAATTTGGTCTCCTTTATAGCAACAAAACATTTCTCTCTAGTACCGCTAAAATTGCTCTATCACATGCCTACCTACTACCAGCCCTTCTCTATGGCTCTCATATACTCACCAATTTACAGACCTCACTTATTTCTAAACTAGAATCCACTTATAACAAAGTAGCTGAATTTGCTGCCGAACTACCATACTCCTCTCGCCACTGCTCAGCAATCAAAAAACTGAAATGGTTAGAATTCCTCCATAGCCTACTCCTCCCTCAGCTTCACATAATTCATTCCATTCTATACCAGCCGACTTTCTGTCCCAGTATTGCATCCACCATCTCCCCCTACACCCCAGCTAGAACACTCCGGAGCTCTGACCAACATCTTTTATCCATTCACAAACCCAAGATCAACATAGGGAAAAACCTTTATAGCTGCTACCCAGCTGAAAATTGGAATAAGCTACCACTTGATATCCGAAACATCAGACCCGAACTCCAATTCAGAAAAGCTGTAAAAAATCACTTAAGCAAAAATAAACTATGTCAGTGCTATCTCCCCCCTGACTGACCCAACTCTCTAGTCCACTGGTCTATCACCTTTCTCCTATTGCAGTGAAATCCCAACCTTCGTCATATCTCTCTTGTTCAACTCTGAAAGCCATCCTACCTTTCTGCCCCTAACCTCTCTCTTACAAACCTTTTCTTACTACCACCTCTTTTCCCACTCTCAGCCAGATGAATCTATATTGATGTATGGACTTTAACAGCAGAATGAATAAGCTTAGAAACCCATTCTCACCCACTTTTTACTACACAATATCCACTAGCCCTTGCCCTGTAAAATTTATCTGAATGATTTCTTTATACTGCTGCACTGGTGCTTCAACAAAGTATTAGTTTAAGGGTGTGCACACTTTTGCAACCAGCTTATTGTACGTGTTTTATTTTTTATATTTTCCCCTAACAGATTTGTTTGTTTTTTAGTTGAATTGTACAGCTTATATGTCACATTAAAGGTGGGAAAGGTTTTGAAATGATTTATTGTGGTCTCATTTTTTTATATCACAACATTCTGGTATTTTAACAGTGGTGTGTACACTTTTTATATCCACTGTAACTATGCCACTGGGCATGCAGTGTCTGCCTTTAACCTTGAATATCCATTACAGTGTCCCCAAGCCTACAGATCAGCTGTACTGCACATGCCCATTTTCTTAAGTATGGCAGCCTGCCCCATACCTACAGCTTCCTTTATGAACTTTGCAAGGTACTCATCAGCATCAGAGGATGAAGAGGAGGGTTATTTGTGTATCTCTTTATTGATGAGCATCTGCAAAGCCAAAGGTGGGTATAAGGTTCCATGATGTTACAATCACTAGCTTCTTTCCTCTGTGTTGCAAATGTACATTTTGTGCTTTTATCCAGGTTCATACCCCTTTGTGCCCCAATACAAGGCTTTTATAAATCCCATTCCATTCAGTGACTTTAAGAAAATGCCTTGCACTTTTTTTAGGAAGGTAGGGGGAATTTCAGTACCCAGAGAAAGCATATGCAGCCATGAAAAGAAGATGCTAATTCCACAGAGTGACCAAAGGTCAATACTGTATCCCAGACCAAGGGGCCATAAGTCAGAGGACTTATCACAGAGACACTCTGCTGTTCATACATGTGACAGCTTCTGTGGCATATCATTTTATACAACTATAAATCCATGATTACACCAGCAAGATATTTATATCTTTTAATTTAGATACAAGTTATTATTAATTTTTCAACAGATGTTAGGAAATAATTATATAAGTAAATATAGTTTTAAAGCTTTTGGTATGTCTTTGTGTTGTACTTTCTTTTATATTGCTTCTGACTTGATGGTTGTCTATGTTCTGATGTTGGCTTGAGTTCTTGCTAGTGTAGTACCTATAATGAGAGATTGTGTTTATAGTTAGTTTTATGTTTGTATGTTTTCTGTTTGTTACTAAGGTGTTTTTGTATGGTTTACTTGATTTGAAGTTGCTGGTGCATGATACTTTAGCGGCTGTAGTTGTTGTTTACGTTACCTTGCATTTACAGTGCACTCTGCTTGGACTGGGAATCAGCGTGCACGGTTATGAGTTTGTATTGTATACATTTCTCGTCTTCATCTCTTCCTGAAATCCAAAACATGCTGTCTTCAATTCAGCACTAGAATTGTGTCATAAGACTATTTTTATTTAATCTTAACACTCCCGAAAAATCAGATAACGTTATTGCAATTATTATTTGCAAAGAAAATTATATAGCCATTTTAAAAGTCTGCGTCTACACAGCTTTGACATAACTCAGGGGCACCAGGATGTAGCACTACTTCCACGAGTGTAAAATGCTCTTTTGTTTATGATTATCAGCTTTGACAGCTTGTTTTTTTTTTTTTTTTTACATAGGTTAGCAAGGTTCCTAAATGTATTTTGGGAGAAGGAAGCCTAAGTGAGTACTACACACTTGCACACATTAACTGGGATGAGAAGAAGCTTTCCTCCGCTTCTGTCCTTGATTTCTAAGCCTGCTGCAGGCTAACACCCTTTTACCAGCTATGAAGTCCTTCTACACAATGCATTTTGCAAGGTTTTGTTCACAACCTTTCTTTCTTGTTCTGTATCCTTGCAAATGCGGCTGATAAAACCTACACTGCAGAGTCAAGCAAAGCGGAAGGGGAGGCCCTTTAACTGTGTTTAACATTACTATTATTGTAAAAATGTAGAGAGCACAGCTCGTTTATATCTTTTGCAGTTGCGGCTGCATGATACGTTAGCGTCCGAACTTGTTATGTTAGTTTGGATTTACAATGTGTATGCTACTTGGATTAGCCAATCAGCATGCATGTTTCTCATCTTTCATGAGATGGCATTGTATAATATAAAATATCTCTCTGTGCATCCATTCTATTTGCAGAGTTGTATAATCCACAGTATGATTTATGACATATGTTTTCCTCTGCTTCTACTAAATGTTCAATGCTACTCCATTTTCAGAGTATATTCTTCCAAGTCCATATCTGAACCTTCTTTTACTTTGACCAAAATTAAGTACATCCCATTTGATATATGTTAATGTTTGGAATTAGTGCATTCTTATATATGTGGTGACATTCCCATTTTTAACCTGTTCCTGGTATTTAATTTAATTGATTTAAAGACCCTTTTCAGGCATAGTCCAGGACAATAGGTAAATATAGAATCAGCAATTTGCATCATATTAACCTAAACGAAGATACAGAATACACAGATAAACAGTAGCAATGACTTGGGAAATAAATAATAAAGTAAAAAAACACAGAATATATCAAGTATGTACAGTACAAAATGTATACAGCTTTATTCCAGGCTTATTTACCTGTGGAATTAATATCCCACAACCTTAATTTTGTCCTAAATTATTTATGTTTTACAAGTATATTTTTGACAGATCCCAGCAGATGCTGTGTGACTTTCTTCCAGAACAGACCGAGTTAATAACTTCTATAGCAACCAGCTATCATTATCAGAATTCTGTTTCCTACTATTGCTTAGGTCAGGACCTTTTCAAGGGTACTGCAGGATAGTGTAGAAAGATGGCAATAATCTGTTATTTAAACCTCTCATTAAATACCTTCAGCACTTCCACAGCATGCATTATGCAAACAATGCTAAAAGAAAAAAAGCTTCTTTTTCTATGTACTTCAGTTTGAAGTAAGTGCTATTCTCAATAACTAAACAGCTAGTGTTTTACAGTTTTGCTGACCCCATTTCTGATTGCATGCCCTGAGATGCCATTTATAATGACACTATTAAAATGTATTTTTGAAAACATCTACAGACTTTCAAACTGCAGCACTACTGAATTAATTGCACAAGAAGGTCCTGCATTTTCCTTTGAGAATCCAACTTCACTCTTTCTGCCATGTACTGGAATTCTTACTTTAGCTTAAATGCTGTGTAAAGTCAGTAAGTAAATAAATACATACAACGCAATTAAAAACGCTAACAATTACTTAGTAGCAGAGGAATGAGTTCACTGTTGTGATTTACTACAGATGCTGAAAATGTTATTTTATGTTCACGTAAATAAATAAGATCTTGTAAAAGAAGCTAACAGCTTCATAGATCCATAAGACAAATGGGTGTATAAGGGTATGTATAAATATATCCAAAATGAGAACTATAATCACCTTTCTGGTGTTGATCCAACTGTTCAATAGTTGAAGAAAAACAAACAGTAAAGTCCATGTGGGACTTCAATGTCAAACCTACCTCAACAGTGCAGATAACTTTTTCTTTTTAAGTTGCACTTACTACTGGATAACTAAGGAATCTCCAGAGTTTTTACTGTAATAAGTCTTTAGGAAGGGTGTAATATGATGCAAGCTGTGATCAATAGCTCAGTAAACATGCTCTGAGACATAACCTCGGAGCATGCAAATTAAAAACAATGCTTTTGAAGGAGGTAAGCCCCCCTGCACCCCCAAATCCCCATGCTAATTGACTATACCATCTCTCAGACAGCACAATATCTCATAAAAAAAAAACATATTCCCAGCTGCTATATTATGTTGATCTCACACCAAAGTTGATCAGCTTTCCTGCCAATCACATCAGGCAGGCAGGAAAGCTGAATGCTTTATACAAGTTGAACAAATTAGCTGCTCCTATATAATATATGTACGTACATAGACAGAGAGAGACAGACAGAGAGACAGAAAGACAGCACAGAGGATTAAAGTATTACTCTATTAATCAGCTGATTCCTGTGGTCTAGGGTCTAAACACAAACACCCTAGACCACCTAGTCCCTATGACCACTAGGAGCATTAACGTCCTTCACCTGGTCCTCACAAACATGGGAGATCATTACACCTTGGCGTAATGTCCTCACTGGACAGGTTGGACCATAAAGCTCTCTCTTTTGAAATAAAAATACAATCCAGGACCTCAGCTTACTCTGGAACATTTAGGAATTATTATTCTTAATTTTGCCATGATTTTCTTCGTTTTGTTATATTGCCTACTGATCCTGGGATTCCATCACATTGGCTTGTTTTCTGAGTTTGTCCTTTGCTTATTCTGGGTACATAGAGCTGTCTCTATGCAGCCAATATCATGACTGTACAGGGTTTCCATGAAAAATTCTACATTGTTCTTAGGATTTGGAAGGTGGTGCGAAATTTTGCCAAGAGTGTTATTTAATAGTAAGAAGTTTGCCTTAGTTCAATGACCATCAAGCTAAAAACTCCTCATCAATCTCAATAAGCAACTCAGGAGGCTAATCAAGTCTACCAAAGCCAAATTTGAGGTAAACATAGCCTATCAGGGCAAGGACAATTAAAATGCATTCTTTAGGTATGACTGCAACCTCAAAAGTAATTAATATACAACAATGTACTGATCTAATTATAAATATATCCACCTATACTGAGCTGGAAGATACAACAAATCTACTGTCTGACAAATATAGGTCCAGTTTTACCCCCCCTACCTGCCAGACACCCCTCAGTAAATACTCTCAACCATAACTTTCCTAGTTATCACTAATGGAAAGGTCCTCAGTGTACTCTCTGGGGCTAAGAACACTGCATCACAGACCCTTATAATGTCCATGGATGCCTAATTAATATGAAATATGACCTATTGGGACTATTAGAATCACTATATAACCACAGCCTCCAGAAAGTCTTCATGCTAGCAAATAGAGAAGTGCAACTATCATCCCTCTGCACAAGAGAAAGCCATCCACAGAACCAAGTAACTACAGATCCATAAGTCTAAATAGTCTCGTGTAAAACCATGAAAAAATTATCATAGAAATGATAGAAAAACCCTGACATAGGAGACTTTTAGACACTGGATCCAAACCAGTTTGGTTTTCTCAAGGTCAGATAGATCATGCCTACTCACACTACTGGACATCTGTGAAAGGTCACCAAACCAATGGATGATGGTAAAATAGTGCATATTGCCTATCTTGACCTGGCCAAAAGAATCAACACAATATCTCACTTGGGCATTGCAGACAAACTATCAAAATTAGGTATAAACCTCTATGTCACCTGCTGGAAAGCCAGCTGGCAGACAGATAGGATCCAAGAAGTTAGGAAAGGGGAGACACAAAGAGACCAGACACTAACAGCGTCTCTCAAGGCTCGGTGTTGGGGCAACTCCTTTTTTCATCTACTTCTCTGAAGTCAAGGTCAATAGCAAATGCCTCTCGTTATCCAAGTTTGCAGAGGATTGCAATGTAGTTGCAGTCATAGAATCTCCCAAAGACACAAATACCCTCCAAGAAGTCCTGGCACAGAGTAATAACAGTGGCAGGAGCCATGGTCTAACACCCAGTGCCAGGAAATGCATAACATTAAGGTTTGGAAAGATGGCTACCCTTGGAAACCACCACATTGAAAATACTTCTGAAGAGTAAACCCAGTGGTCAGGGATTTGGGAACACATGTAGACTTTGACCATCATGTGTCTACAGCAGAAAAGAGGTCTTTCTGTGTTGCACAACTTATAAACAAGGGTATGAAATCTGGGTCCAAGAATGCCATTGTTCACAGGTTGGTACTAGACTATCAGCCCTAGGGCCTATACAAGCCTAGCCATAACAATTCTCTGGCTATTTCTTCCCACAATATTTACTTCCCTGGACCCCTGTACTCAGCCCTCATCAGACCAGTCATTGAGTATAACACCTCCCTTTAGTATGTACCCGACCAGGCATATGCAACAAACGGAGAATCCACAGATTCCTTACAAAAAGAATATACGGTGTAAACAACATGTCCTCTGCAAACCACAACAAAGCCCTATACCTGTACTCGGACTCTTACAGACTACTTAGAGATGATATATACCTGGTCTCTGAGCTACAGTGCTTAATCTCCAATGGTAGTCTATGCCATGAAGTATGTATTCTCTACGAAAGATATTTTTCCTGCAAACAGGGCCTATTTAAATTTTTCTGGTAGTTTTGGTATCTTCAGTGGGTATTTAGGGTGGCATTAGTTCCATGTATGTGTAGAATCTTACACAGAATTGTCTCTCTGGAGGCTTTGCAGGCAAGGCAGAGATTTAATTTCAGTTGTCATCAGGAAATGGAAAAGATTAAGAACATATTAAGGTAACTCATGGAGGACATGTCCTTGTTTTTTTTTTTGGTAAGGAAAAGCTAGTGTCTCTCAAGCTGAGACATACATTTTGCCAAGTTGTTTTTGTTCTTCTTTCGGCTTTCCCAGTTAGGGGTTACCACAGCGGAACTCCGGTCCGCTAATGATTGGCAGTAGACTTTAACGGTGCCGAGGTGCCAACTCAATGCCCAACCTTCAACAAAGGCACACCCTACTCATGTCTTTCGACCACAGGGAGGACATGCAGACTCCACACAGAAGACGCTCCAGCCAAAAATCGAACGGGAGAACCTCTTGCTGTGAGACGACAATGCTACCGCTGCACCACCGCGGCTGTGTGTGTGTGTGTATGTATGTATGTATGTATGTATGTATATATATATATATATATATATATATATATATATATATATATATATATATGTTATGTATATAGCTGTATGGATCAACAGGCATTTATAATTAACCTACTCACTATAAACTAATGTTAAAACTTCACACTGCACCCACAAACACAGACCAAGTTATCAAAATGCACTTGCCATCTAAAACAAGCCTTTCCAACTGAAATATATGTTTAAGAAAAAAAGTAAAATAAAATTAAAAAATAAAGTAAAACATGGGCTTTGTTTTCCATTTACTTTAATATACAAAAAAGTAAGTTCATACACTATGCACAAAAAATATTCAGACACAGTGACTGTAGAAACATACTGCCTATCTAAATCAACCACCATAAATAAGAGTATTGAAAATAAAACACTGAATGCAGCTCATCATTCAGAAAACATCATTACCAGCAAAGCAGACATGATTTTGTCTAATCTAACCAAGGTCAAATAAACTAAAATATAACTAAACTATATAAAACAACAAATCCTATCGTATTTTCACTCTATTACTGAAATAGATACAAGAATAGCAGTAGCACTAAAAGAAACATGTTAGAAATTACCTCTACACTGGTGTGAAAAAGCATCCACAGAACTCTTTGGTGTGCTTCTGCAAGAAAAGAAACCCTTTTTTGTACATATTGATTTGTAGTGCATAGAGTGTGTTGATTACGCTCCAATATTCAGAAAAAGACAAACCAGTTAAGTGTCAGCATGGTGCATGACCTGACCGTAACAAATGTTAAGGGCATTATTGTATCCTAGTATCCCTCATGGATGTGCAGTAGCAACTCCCACCCAAGCCCCGCCCAACATTCAGTGACATGTACAAATATTCATGAAGATGTCCTCACCAACCTCATAAACATTTATCAGGTATTTGGTATGTCAATTCAGGGAAATAAATATTGAACGAAACATTGATTTTACTGGCTATTATGAAGATCCATTTCAAAACCTTGGACAGACAATCATTTGTTTACCCTGTCCCAATCCGCTGGACAACCACCCGTTACCATTCAAAATTTGGGCAGATAGTACTGAGACTTCCCTCAGAAGGACTTCAAGCCTTTTTAAACCCAAGGTGGTGGTAGGATTATTTATAGGTGTGTTCTGAAATCTTGAATTCTTAAACTATACAAAGCTATAGATAAAATTAGAATACCTGAACTAACTGACTAACTGACAAACAAATAAATAATTACATATTTAATCAATTGGTTTCATACCAGTGGCTGTGCTGGGTGGAATGTCAGATGTGGGTTACAACCAGATACTATTTTGCTGTGCAAAACTGGTAGACTGCTATCTTTAGTGTATATGTCTCATTTGACCTGCCAAATTATTCAGGCTACCACTATTTGCTGCACAAATGCTTTAAGAAGTGTTTACAGTAGCCACAATGTAATTTAGCTACAAAATATATATTACTCACTGACAAAAATAAATTAAGGATTATTTAAAACAGGTGGCAGCAATGAAAGCACACAAATATTAGTATAAGAGACCCAGGCATGTACAGTGCCAATTGGCATCACACCCAGCTTTCCAAAATGTGAAACACTCATAATATGGTACCATACATTATCAGTTATTCCTGATTTCTACTGATATTATATCTCTGTCCATCTTAATCCCACCTAAAACTGATGACTTTTGGAGAACCGGTGGTGAACTATACTTAATAAATAACAGCATTAATTAAATTTATAGACTTTTACTTCAGAAAATGTATGTTAAATTGCATTCTTTTATTAGATCATTGTCTCAAGTTAATAGTAATAATATTTAAACGTGTCCCTGGTTATTTCTGGATTTATCCCCGATTCTAGTGAGATTCATCCCTGATTGGAACACTTATTAACAATTTTAGATAAGTTCACAGCATAGTTAGAATCTATTATTTCATACTTACAAGAAAATCTGTTGAATAATCAATATGATATTTAACATGAATACTAACAAAATCTAAGAATGAAATGAAAAAAAATCAGTGTGGGACAGCATAAAACAAAGAATGGCATTATTGTATCCATCCTAGTACCAACCAACTTATGCATGATGTCACTGGCAAATCTGCATGTCAGGCAATCATGTGTTATTTGCATATAATATCATGGCCATTTGGCATGTCAGTCAAACAGACCATGCCCAATTCTGCACAAGCCGACCATGAGGTATTAGGATACAATTATGCCATGTTAAGCACCCCCTCCAAATGTTTATAAAGTCGGGTCCCACGCTAGTCAGTAAAATCTGCCTGTACTAACCAGCAAATGACACTGGCAGAATAAAAAAACTTCTTTCTGTCTGCTATCCATAGGTAGGTACTGGGCTACTGGCCTTAGGACCTATATAAGCTTAGCCAAAAAGGTACCCTGGCTTTCGCCACCCAAGAAAATTATTTTCCTGTGCCCCTGTTGAGCAGAGCCACAGATGTGATTCCTGGGGTGAATTTCCTAACTCCCATCCAGTCATCAAGATTTTTCTTGAAGAGTGCCAATGAAGAGCTTTGTTTGATATAGATAGGTAGTTTGTTTCAGAGTATGGGAAGTCTCTGTGACAGGAATCTATCCCTCCAGCATGTTCTGTTTATTGTGGTGACAAGGTTTAGGTCCCTAGAGCGTGTAGCTCGGAGGGGTTGGGATTTCTTTAAGTGGAACATGTCCAACAGCTCTGGGTTTGACATAGCTTTGTATGTTAGGCAGGGATCGCCTCTGAGTAGACGATATGCGACTGAGTAAAGCTAGAGTTTTTTGAGAAGGTCTGCATGGGGCATCTGTTTGAGGCCAGTGATCCTCTTTCTGAGGTATTTCTGCAGCCTTTCTAGTTGCTGTAGATGTCTTGTGAGGTACATACCAAAAGGGGCATTGTACTCTATAATGGGTCTAATGAGTGACGAGTAGAGGGCAACAATGACCTCTTTTTTCCTGGATGAGAAACCTTTTGTGATGAGGTGTGCCACGTAGAAGGATTTCCTGACTACTGTGGCGATATGATTATCAAATAAGAGACTACTGTCCACCCGTGCCCCAAGGTCTCTTATCACACTTTCGGTGCTAAGTAGACTACCGCCTATGTGGTAGTTCATGGGTACAGAGTTTTTACCAAAAGAGATGACAATGCACTTTTTGGCATTGAGCTTGAAGCCATGGCTTTGACACCAGGTATCTGTCTCAGTGAGGCCCTTTTGTAGGAGGTCTCTAAGTTCTTGTAATGAACTTAGAAAATGTTAGAATAACAGGATTTATGTTGCATGCATTTTCTGAAGGATACGAACTCTAAAACTCCAATGCATGTCATTATTTAGTGACTTCAATCCTCAGTGGTTTGCCCAAAAACCACAGATTTCACGAGGAACAAACCAAAAATATGAAGCAATAATCTAGATGATGTGGGAAAATATGGACAGTGGAGAGGCATGAAAGGTAAGTGAAAATATGATGTACAGGATTACACTGCCTTTCTGATAGTGTCCAATAAGTGTTTTATGGCTTTGAAAGCCAGCAAAACACTTTGTGATATTCTCTCCCATAACTAGTAGTACACAGAGTAATAAAGCACCATGCACTACAAAGAATTATGATCGCCTTACCAATCGTAACTCTAAATCATGTGTTCTCAACATGGATGCTAAGATTCACCTTGAGAGTGAACACATAATAGTTGGGTTATGATCGAACAGCCAATCGGCCCTTTAATGTTTCAGTACAATGCTCTGACAGACAGTAGTCATTGGGGCTAATTATTGTGGATTGGGTGTCACCTTCCTTACACATGATTGGCTATGAGGTACTTGAGATGTTGGCAGCTGATCTGTAAATATCAGGGTACCACAGGTATAGGTTCATAGTTAGGTACTAGGCTATCTGCCCAAAGGCATTTATAAGCCTAGCCGGAATGTGTTGGCTTTCGCCACCCCCTTAGATTAGTTCCTTGCGCCTCTGTCCAGCAGAGTCATTGAAGTGATCCCTGGGGTAAACTTTCTGTTTCCCATCCACTTGTCAAGGTTTCTCTTGAAGAGGGTTAGCGAAGAGCTCTGCCTAATGTAGATTGGAATCTTGTTCCAGAGCATGGGAAGTCTCTGGGACAGGAATCTATCCCTCCAGCATGTCCTATTTATTGTTGTGGTGAGGTTTAGATCCCTGGAGCGTGTGGCTCGAGGGGGATATGGTTTTCTTTAGGTGGAGCATGTCCATCAATTCTGGGTTGGACATGGCCTTTTATGCCAGGCAGAGATCACCTCTGAGCAGGCGGTATGCAACCGAGTACAGCTGGAGTTTCTTCAGTCGAGCTGCATAGGGCATCTGCTTGAGGCCAGTGATCCTCTTGGTGAGGTACTTCTGTGGTCTCTCCAGTTGTTGCAGGTGTCTTGTAAGGTACATCCCAAATGGGGCATTGTACTCTATGATGGGTCTGATGAGTGATGCATAGAGGGGCCCAATGACCTCTTTTGATCTGGATGCAAACCCTTTTGAGATTAGGTGGGCCACATAGAAGGATTTTATAACCACTTTGGCAATGTGATTATTAAAGGAGAGGTTACTATCTACTTGGGAACCCAGATCCCTTATTACATCTTCCATATTTAGGGGGCTACCACCTGTGTGGTAGTTTGTGGGTACTTTGTTTTTTCCAAAGGGGATGAGTATGCACTTTTTGGCATTTAGCTTGAGACAATGGTTTTGACACCAGTTATCTGTCTCAGTGAGACCCTTTTGGAGGATGTCTGTGTCATCCGGAGAGTCAATTATAGCCCCTAGTTTGCAGTAGTCTGCGAACTTGGTCAGCCATAGTCCTCCTGTGCTTGCCTGTACCTCTAAGAAGTACATGCCAAACATGAGGGGTCTTAGGACTGAGCCCTGGGGAACGCCACTTGTAACCGGTTTAGAGTCATACCTAGCTTCCACAACTCTTACCATGTGGGTTCTGTCCATGAGCCAGTTGGTAACCCATCTCATGACGTAGGGGTTTATGTTCAGGCCGGTGAGCTTGTCTATAATACCTGAGTGGGGAATGGTGTTGAAAGCCTTTGCGAGGTCTAGGTAGGCTGCCTGTCTTGTCATAACTGCTGGTAGTTATGAAGAACCTTTTCCCTTTTACCATCAAACACATGCACTGTTCTAGCGTCTAACAGTAACAGTAATAACAACATATATCACATTACTTACCTTCAAGGACCACCACGGCTGGATTCAACGTTATTCTTCTATTCCAACAGTATGAAAACAGTATAGAATAGTTTAAAAAGCTTTTTAAACTCTTCTATACTGTTTTTATACTGTTGGAATAAAAGAATAACATTGAATCCAGCCATGGTGGTCCTTGAAGGTGTGTTAAAGGAAGTTTTATTGTTTCGTTCAGGCACCTTTATCGTGAAACTGCTTCTGTGTTTTTGCTACTATCACATTACTTAACTCAAATGCAACCTGGTGTATGACTGAAATATGTTAAACCGGATCCTAATGTTATTAATATAGGGTTTTGTTCTCACTAATAAAGCTTACAGTTTGTAGCACTGATGGTTATGACCGCCCCGTGCTATTTAATAAGGCTTATCTTGTGGCAGCTCTCAAATATTGTTAGTCTTATAGAAGTTGAAAACACCAAGAGTTAGTTACTTATGAACAGTTAATAAGAGTGTCATTCTTCTGACAAGATATATTACTTCACATGCTGTGTTACCAAGATAGGACATGCGGAGGGGGAAAGTTACCTCTCTTGGATAGACCTTAAAAGCAACATGGACTCATTCTTAGATGTACAGGCTACTTAATACCAGCAAAAAGAACTTTGACAGTCACAGTACAAGTTTGTAGTGGGGGTTTCCATGAATTTAAACACAAAACTGTTGTGAGGGGCTACTCTGAGGAAAGATGCTTGCTATTTTAGTATTGGTAACATATTACATCATTTGAGCTTCTGTATTGGACAGTATGCAGATGTTCGAACATAGATAAATACAAGTGAAATGGATGATTGTATTTGCTAAATAGTAATGGTTAAAGCTATACAATTACAGTGCATTTATTATTAAAATTAATGAGGAGGACTATCTTATAGCATGAACCTGAAATCAAAGATGCCACCATTTCTTCATCACTAACAATCTGGATACCATGTTTTTAAATATTCAAGACTACAGCTCTTTCCTGAATTATTTAAAAATTCTGCATCATCTTATCATCTTAAAGTATAGGTCCATAGGTTCATAGGATTATACTAGGCTATTGGCCCTGAGGCCCTTATAAGCCTAGCCAAGAATGTTGCCCATGTCCCTATAAAGTCAGCACCTGTTTCCCCCATCTAGCAGGGACACAGGTGGGATCCCAGGGGTGTATTTTCTGTTTCCCATCAAGTTGTCCAGGTTCCTCTTAAATAGGGCTAAAGAGGTACTCTGCTTAACATGGAGAGGGAGTCTATTCTATAGATGGGGGAGTCTCTGGGACACAAATCTATCCCACCAAGTTCTATTAATGTCACAGACTAGGTTTAGGCCTTGAAATTGAAATTGAAATATGGAAAATATTACATCTTTACTAATGTTTCCCATCCCAATCTGCATTAATATGTATTACTCAAAGCAATACTTCTTTAACCATCTATTGTGGAAACAGAAAAAAGAAAATAATTACTACATATTAAAATCCTATTAGCCTTGTGGCTTTAATAAAGTTTCTGTGTGTCGTTTTATGCAACCTTGTTGGGTATCACAGAACAGTAAGGTTTATAAGGCACATAATCAATATGAACAGGTTACTGCTGCTCACCTGGAGCTCCTGCTCAGTGTTTCCAGACATTGCTATAGAAACTGCTCGAGTCATGTGACAGGTTTTGGAGACACCAGTGGCTTCTTAACATCACAGTTTAACTTTACCATTCATTTATTAAAACTCAGATCTAATACATTTCTTAAGTCATATATTCCATTTATCTATAGTTAAATCTTAGTAAAAACGTGTTCAAGGCCCTTTATCCCCTATCCTTAATTTATACTTTGCATTCTGGTATGATATACCTTCCTACCGAGTCAAGGGGCAGGAACCACTATCAACCTTTTCCAGTTACAGACTTGAATAAGTACTTGCAAAATTCAGATGTTGTTATTCCTTACCCTCATTGATAAACCAGACTGATATTTGTTGAGCATGTCCTATTCCATGTTAAAGTCCTCCTGAAAGTCACAGCTACTGCCTCTTACCCGAAAAAGGTAGGGTTTTCATTTTGCTGGCTATTTGATAATTACATCCAAAGACTTTTTACTGGTTACCTTGTATCTCTCTCTCACTTAGTCTCTCTGCATAGACTTACTCAGATAGTCTGTATCCGTGCACAAAACAACATATCAGCAGGCAGTAGGAGTGAAGTGCATTATCATAGGCCGTGGTGCCTAGAACTAACAAGGAGAACACTGCAGTACAGTCAGTGCATCAGAGGTGTGGAGGCAGGTGAGGTATGGCATTTTTAACTCATTAAGATATGTTAGCTGTAATTCTGCAGTTGCAACAGGAAGGCGAATGGATATCCCATGTTTTGTGGATGGTGTCAGCTTTGCAAAACAGATATTACAATGCAGCCAGTCTTGGATTTCACAGATTAGTTAGGTAGTCATGATTATACAGGTAGAATTTAAGACTTTAGATGCCACTTGTTAGAACATGAGGGTATATGATGTGAAGGTGCACATAAACAGACATGACAGTGAAGTGCTCTGATGTTCAGTTCTCAGACAGTGGGCAGCAGAATCTTGCTACCTCAGTTGTGGAACAGATGCGTGTTGTAATTGTATAGAATTAATAAGATCATGATTAAATGTAATTTACTTGGGCTCATGTACAGGTATTGTAATTTTTCCATATTTATCAAATAAATTAGCACTGCAAGGTTAAAATGAGTATGCTGTTAAAACAGTTGTAAAATCCAGCTGTGTTTCTAAAGTAATCACAATGTTTCAGTTAATGGGAGCATTTACTTTAGGCATTTACTGCATACAAATATGCTACACTGTGGGCAAAAAAGTTTTGTTGGAACACGCAAAAACTATAGATGTACTTAGTTAAAACATATTTTTGCTTTTCATTTCAGTATAACAACACAAATAAACTACATGTTTTACAACAGTGAATTACACACTTTTCACTTATTTCTTTATACTTAATCCAGACATTAAAATTGGTACTGTGCCCTATCTGCATTCTTTTCTTGATATACTTGAACACATACACACACACACACACACACACACACACACACACACACACACACACACACACACACACACACACACAGTTGTTGCATGTACCTGGGTACTCCAAATGTGGATGCATGCATTTGTGGGCAAATTGGCTTCTGCATTTGTGTTTTAGCATTACTGTGCCATGATAAGATGACCTCCAGAACCTATACATGGTATGGCGCATGGAGCAGAGCATGAGTCAAAATTATAAAAATATTTGCCCTATTCTGAACTACTAGCCATTCTAAAAGGAACAGTACAAATGTTTGTTATGATGGGCACACTTTCCTCATCAGTTCCATTTGGGTAAGTTGGTGTGTTTCAATGGTATAGTGCATAAGTGCTATACTGCAGGTGTGCTTTTGTGTATACTGGGAAAATTTCTGTCATGACAGGAGAACCTCCTGAGCAGGGCATATTCCTCCTTGAAATGGTGCTTCTCACTTCATTTGACATATATCTGCACATTATCCCTTCCTATGTTGATTCCTAAAGTGTACTTTAGCTACATTTTACTTTCTATACTATTTAAAGGAAACGTTTTGTTTTAAGGAAACAGTAAGTACAATTCAGTTATAGTTTTTTTGCTGAACATTACATACTCTCAGTAGTTGAGTTTGTCAGTGTCCTCTTAAAAACTGAATAAATAAAAACTGTATAGAACATGCACCAAACGTCCTTGTAACTTTGGTGCATCATGTTAAAGTATCTTGCCTATATTTTTAAGTTTGCCTTGTGTCTCCTCATCTGCACTAACATTACTGTCAAACAAATCCCCCTTCATCTAGCGATTTAGAAGCCATGCTTCTCACATCCTGCCATCTCTAATTTTGCTGCTTGTACACCAATTCTCACAGGCAGCTGTTTTAATATTTATGGTGTTCAGCTCCCTCTAAACATATCTAGTAGCCTCCATGCTGGCATCTGTCACTGAAACCACTCCTGACCACCTTTTATGTCCATGTCAAGAGTAAACAGAAATATTCTTGACCTCTTTGTTTTTCCCCAGCACATATTTCTCTCCTTTTCTACTGTAACCGTACTTCCTCCTGATTTGAATATAACTCTTTTCTGCATAATCCACTTTCTTCTTTCACCATGCCTTTAATTTTTGAATGCTGTATTGCCTTAACCAACAGTCCATCTTCATTAGGTCTGCTGTTGGCTTATTCAAGGACTTGATATGTAACCAGAGGTTTGTCAGTATCAGTGGCTACAGTGGTATGGTAGTCTACTTGTCTTTGATGCTGGAAGAGCAAATGGCCTTGAGTTCCAGACCCACATCAGCTGCATGGAATCTTGCTCCGACATTGGCAGTGTAGTGCACCATAAGGCAGTGATGCCCCTTCTGAGGTGCCATCCTTAGGATGAGATGTTAACAAAAGTCCCATCTACCTGAGTGGGTGGTACCTCAAGCAGACACAAAGGTTCCTAGAATACTTATCAAAAAGTGTTGATGAATTTCCTTGATGTCTTGGCTAAATTACCCCTTGTCAGTAGGAATACCAAACATGAACCTCCACCAGGAACAGGCCATATTCATTGGGACTAATTCAGTCAACAAATTAAATGTGTAAGTATATTTACTAATACAAATTGAAGAATTCTGTACACTTATCTTCATGATATGCGTTTTTTAGAAAATAAAGGTACTATAAGTCATAACTTGATTTTAGTTGGTTTAATGCTACAACAATGTGATATTGTAACCCTCTGTTCCTGAGGTTTGATTAATAAAGCCTTTGGTTATTTTGGAATCATACTGATAGAGTGATACCGCTCTCCATGAACCCAAATACTGTCAAAATATTTTGATGAAAGCACTTTCAGTAAATATCAGACATCTGTTTTTGCAGGGGCAGCAAGCCCTCCTGCACCCTTGTATGGGAGGTAGGGCACCCTATTCCCTCTTGAACACAAATATACCTTCCCTGAGGCTGCACAACAGTGAAGAAAAGTAAAACAGTGTTTTTGACAAAACATTTGTGCTAAAACTGTATTCAGTCAAACTGCCTTTGACTCTCTGCTACATTTTTGTAATTTCCATGCATTGCATTTAATGGGGCAGTTTAGTTATACATAAAAAACATCAAGAAGAATGTTAACGTATTAAGGTTTAAGATAACTTATGAAGAAATATGCATACCAAAAATGCTGAAACATAATAAAAATTACTGATGCCCTTTGCAGTTGATATTGCCAATAAGCAGCACATCTTGCCAGCAGTCCAGTGTCTTGTCATAATATGAAATTTAGTGTTTGCTTGGTCTCCAGAAGAAGTAGAGACTATGGTCAGGGTGTGCCAGAATGTTCTTCAGACACACAAAATGAAAATGCACCAAGTGTGCCCAGACAAGTGATACCAGCTTACATGTCACATGACTATCAACTGGGTAAAGAGCAGATAGGCACCATCCTACCTAGGAGCTGGTTGTCTGTGCACCTCCCTGCTCTGCCTTATCCTCCAGCTATCAAGTCTTTTGGCTGCACACAGTATCAAATGACTTAATAAAATGAAGTCCTGTGCTTTGCAAATCTTTTTTATTCAACTAATGAAAGTGCAATTAGAACTGGCAGGCACAATGCTTTGGATGACTTAATGAGTTTTTTTTTGCTCTCTGCTACTTTTTTCCCTTCACCTAAAACCCCCTGCTTTTTACCAAATGTACCCTGCACAATATATGACATTCTACTGTTTGTATTAAACTTAACCCATTATGTTACAAATGTGGATATGCAAATCGAGGCAAAAGATGTGCATTTTACTCACTGTTTTTTTTTATTTTATTTTTTATTTTTTTTTCCAGTGCATCATTTAATCATAAAATAAGTAGATTTAATTAGCATCATGTTTTCCCAAATCTGCCTTTTTTCATTTTTCAAATCAATAAAAAGTAATACTAAGTAAACAAATGCAACACCGAGATACTCAATGGGCATTCTGTATCTTTCTATTATAATAAAATATTACTACAGCTATGCAAGCAATCTGACATTTTTTTATGTAATTACATTTCACATTATAGGAGTAATATTTGCATGGTCAAACACTATTGTTCCTGTACTACTGATGCTTCATATTCACCTAGGACTGAAACAAAGTATCCACTGGGACTTCTAGTTCCTTGCTGGAGATTTGTGATGAGATGGGTATATTTAGTCCAGAGTAGAAAATTGAGGTCTTATTATGCTGAGGCATCATGACAGCAACATTGTGCTATTTGTGTGGTAGCTAATGACTGAGGTTGCTCAGTATTTTCATTATTTCTGTATCCACATTTCCGAGGTCATCTATCTGAGTGCAGTTGCTGAAGTGTGAGTTCTTATGTTTGCTCTATGATTGCTAAGTTCTGGATCTGACTTTTATAGAAGGAAACCACTGAGTGCATGAATTTCACTTTGGCTTTCAAAGCCTGTAAATCTTCTGTGTGCAAGTTGTCAAGGCCTTTAAAATTGCTCATGTCGTTTAGAGCCAGAGATAGTACTTGAAAAATTCTCCATCTCAACTTTGAGGGGTTTACCTTCAGCTGTGAATGAAAGTTCAGCACAAGCAAACCTGGCAGCTGTGACATTTGCATTTGTGATGTTGCCCAAATACAGCACAAACAGTTCAAACAAAAAGAGGAAGCTCAGTGGTAAACAAATGTTAACTGGTAACAGAAAAAAAGACTATTTTATACTTTTAAAGGTAAATAACACTGATTCTAATGTACATTTCAAGTAATTTCTCTAGACAATGAATTACAGAAGATACAGCCATTAAACACAATTAATAAAAGCATATGATTAAAAGCAATTATTGCTTACTTCAGGGCCTACTCCTTGTCGGAGCTTATTCCCTGCATCTGGTCATTTATCTTATTTTAAATTTAATCAGTTTTACAATTCCAAGTCCTCTAAGATTCTGCTTCTATGGAAATATTACTTTCTTCTCAAGATGGCAAAATAAGTGCATCATATGCCATAACACTCTTTCAAGCTGTTGTAGAGGATAAACTTACAGTCTTAGCACTCTAAAAAAACAGCGAAGTCTCAGAAGACCTAAAAGCTAGTCTTATGGATGTGTTGACCTGAAAGATGACTTTGGAGGCCTCAACTAAGACATAGCTAGCCAAGTGACTTGCAGACAAATATAGTTGAGTGACTTACACAGACAGAAGGACAAACAGACTTTATTCATAAACAGATCATAGAGGTGATCAAGTGATTTGATGACCTAGAAAATATGTACCACAGAAACAAATTCAAGGTTATTTACTGTGCTGATAAAGGCAAGAAAGGCCAAGACATGTAGTTTCTACTATGATGCTAATAGACATGGTGTCTAGAATGTTTTTTTTTAAACAAGAAACATCTTTATTGAATCATCACTTATGAAGTACGAATTCATACATTTACATAAAAACAAACCATACGGTCATATTTTCATTTGCAAACATTTTACATCACATATAATCTTCTATAATCATTGTCAGTCAAATGTTACGAAGGTCATTCTATTCCTGCCTTACCTTCAACTTCACTCCTCCTCCAAAACATTATTCTGCATGTATTGTTCCCACAATCCCCATTTTTCTATGTAACTTGCTCCTACCCGTTTTTAAAGATCCCACATCCAGTTTTTTTATTTCTGTTACTATATTCACAACTTCTAGTACTGTTGATTTAGACTTGCATTTCCACTTTATAGTAATTGCTTTTTTGGCAGCCACCAGAATTAAACTCAGCAAAGCCTTACTATGTCTACGTAATTCTGATCATCACAGCTCAGAAATAATTTCCTTAGTTACATCAATTTGTTTACTCAGTATTTTTGACAGAGTGGTCTGTAGGGAATTTATAAAGTCTGCTATCTCATTATACACCCAAAAATATGTTCCCACTTACCTCTTTCTTCTCCATCATACCTCCAACTTTTGCAATCTACCTGAGGAAAAATTATTTGGAGTCTGCTTGGAGCATAAAATACCTATGGAAACACTTCCAAGCAAA
Organism: Protopterus annectens; assembly: GCF_019279795.1. NCBI lineage: Eukaryota > Metazoa > Chordata > Ceratodontiformes > Protopteridae > Protopterus > Protopterus annectens. Next base: position 182,649,739 of record NC_056735.1, read on the forward strand.
GATCCTAAATCTTTTAGACTTTGTTGCATATTTGGGAGCCATCACATGGTTTCTTTGTGATTTGCTTATCCAATCTGTCTTCCCAATCCTTTCTAATCACCTCTGACTGATTCCTCTAGTAATCATACAATATGTTATATGCCATACTAATTATCCTTTTTTAACAGCAGCTTCTGTTCTAGATTCTACTAAAAGCACTACCAGTGTTGGTCTTTCACTTACGGTCCCCTATTACTTTCTCTTTGCATATACTCTGGTATCAGTCCCTGGTAGGGAAGGCAATCACTAGTCTGCAATCCAAGTGTCTTCTTGGCCTCTTCCCATCCTCTTACATTTCCTTCCCTAATATGTGTTCCTAACACCTTGGTTTCTTTGCCAGCTTCCTCCAGTAGATTCCAGCCCTGTGTTGTCTATTCCTTGTACCCATAATTGCAGTCACCCCTATAGGTAGAATCTTTTTCTGCATTATTTTGTTGGCTTAGTTCTTAGTATACTTTCTGCTATTTCATGAATATAATATTCTGTATGACTGCTGTTATCCTCCTTAAGGATCTGCATCCAAAATCCCACTCTTTCCTTATTTCTTGAATTATCCCTCCTGCTACATCATTATCCTTTTGCTCTTTGAATTGTAGTTTCCTGCTTGTTTTATGTATAACGTTGTAGCTCTAAAATATCCCTTCAAATCATGTAATCCAAAACCTCCTTGTTCTGTTGGGAGGATCAACTTATCCCACTTGCCCTATTCCCCTCTGAAATATCTCTTCCAATATGTTTGACTTTGTATTAATTTGCAATAATTTTCTACTGCCACTATCTACTGGAATTGTACATTTTAATCTGTTTTAATTGTACATCATATTTTTTAGGATTTCAACCTGGATATCACTGACTTCATTTTTTTTCTCCTGGGCTGAGCCTGTAAATGATCAGCATTCTACCCCAAGCAGCAAACAGAAAATAAAAATAAAAAAAGATGCTTAAGAAAAATTAGTGCCCTACCAAAGGGGTGGACTGCTGATGTCTGTGACTCCATGCTCATCATGGGGCCCTCTTCAAAGTGCTGTATAGATACAGCTCACATGGTACTCATAGGTTCATAGGCTGGTACTAGGCTATCGGTCCTAGGGCCTATATAAGCCTAGCCATAACAATTCCCTGGATATTTCTTCCCACAATATTTACTTCCCTGGGACCCTGTCTAGCAGGGTGACTGACGTGATCCCAGGGGTGAATTTCCTATCTCCCATCCAATTGTTGGTATATATTGGAGAGGCATAAAGTAGGGTGGAGATAAGGTGGGAATTTGCTACTGAAATCTTTGCTGCTTTGCTGAGAAGTTGCTTATTTCTGAATAATGCTCCTAGTTTTTTGTGGACTTTTTTATGGTCATGGATATGTGAATGTCAAATTTTAGTTTATTGTCTATTTCCACTCCTAGCAATTTGGTGTGTTCTGTTGGGTGTATAGTGGTGTTGTATTTTGCTGTGATGTTAAAGTGAGAGTTGTTTTGAGTATATTTGGTGGGTTGGAAGATGAGTAGTTTAGTTTTGTTTGGGTTGAATATTAATTGGGCATCAGATAACCAAGTTTCAACAGAGGAAAAGGCTTCCAGTGTGACTTTTTGCAGTTTGGGTAGGGACTGGGCTGAGCAGATGATGGTTGAGTCATCTGTGTATTGTATGAGTTTGCCATGTTTGGTGGCAGAGGCTAGATTATTAGTGAAAATAGAGAAGAGTAGGGGTCCAAGGATGGATCCTTGGGGAAACCCTATAGAGACAGGTAGTTGAGGAGATATGTCATTCTGCCATACAATGGATTGTTGGAGGTCAGGCAGGTAACTAGTTGGTGACTGATTGAGAGAAGAATATGTTATTGAGGACAAAGATGAGTTGTTTGTGTGGGACTATGTCAAATGCTTTAGATAGGTCTAGGAAAGTAGCAGAGGAGAGATGGAGTAACGCAGTGGTGGTGCTATGGTTTGGTCGGAAACCATGCTGAGTACTGGAAAGGAGGTTGTTAGTAAAGAGGTAGTCTGAGACCTGAGAGTGAATGCATCTCTCTAGTATTTTGGAGAGTGGAGAGAGAATAGCTATGGGGCGGTAATCGGTTAGTTCTGTGGAGGGGCTGCCTTTGTGGAGGGGAATTATATGTGATACTTTCCATAGTGTGGGAACGTAATTTTCTGACAGAGATCGGTTAATCAAGATGGATACTGGGTAGGCCAGAGCATCAGCTGAGATTTGTAGGTATTCTCTTGGGAGGTTGTCTGCTGCTAATTTGGTGGGCTTAAGTTTAGTTAAGAGTTTTTTTATGTTGGAGGTAGGTACAGGAGAAAAAGAGAAGGCAGTGGGGAGATTACTAGTTAAAGGTGTGGGTTGGAGGGGAGGGGGTTGTGTTGTTTAGCTAGTGATAGTATGGTTTGTGTGAAGTGTGTGTTGAATGAGGTAGCGATATTTTTGGAGGAGTGAGGGATGCTAGGAGGAGGGGTACTGACTACCTGGGTGGAGGATGGAGTTTATGGAGGACCAGAATTGTTTGGGGCTGTGTTGGGTGGAGTCTAGGGTAGACTGGTAGTATTGGAATTTGTCCTGTTTTATTAGCTTTTTTGACTCTATTGCGTAGTTCTAGGAATTTCTGTCTAGTTGAGAGATTTTTGGTCTTGCACCAGTGCTCCCAGGCTTTATCCCTGTTTTTTATTTCTGACTTAGTGGTTTTCTGTAACCATGGGGAGGGTTGTGCTTTGGTTCTGGAAAGTCTTATGGGGGCATGGTAATTAAGTATGCTCAGGAAGGTAGTATTAAAAAATTCAACTGTGTCATCAAGATTGAGGTACTTTAGAGGATGCCAGTTACATTCTCTGAGGGATGAGATGAATGTGAGTGGCTTAAAGTTTAGTTTTTTACGTATTTGACAGTAGATGACAAGCTTAGCTTGGTACAGGTATTTTGTGAGTAGGAATGTTGGGGAGTGATCACTGAGGCTATCTGATAAGCAGCCTGTTATATATGACAGGGGGCTCTTAATGACTAGTATCCAATCCAGGGTAGTGTGCTTGCTGGAGTTTTTATTTATCCTGGTTGGCGACTGGACTAGTTGGGTGAAGCCATGAAGGTTTACATGATGGGTTGGATGGCTGCCAGAACAGGATCGCCAGTCAATATTGAAATCACCTAAAATTATAGTTTCTTGGGGGAGATGGTGGGTAGACCAGCTGAGGAGGTTTTCTAGTGGAGGGATGTTTTGGCCAGGTGGGAAGTAGCATCCAATTATGTTGATGGTTTTGTTATGGTTTATTTTGAGGTTGGTATATATTATTTCTTCATTGCCTATTTGTGGAACTGATGATTTTAAGATCTGGATGTTTAGATGCTGTTAAAATATTATAGCTACACCGCCTCCTTTCTTGTTTAGCCAGTCTACTCTTAGTATGCCGTAACCGATAGGGAAGATTTGCCCACTGGTAATGTGAGGTTTTAGCCAGGTTTCTGTCAGGATGACTATATCTGGGGAGTACAAGTCTATGGTGGCATGGAGTTCATGGACTTTGTTGGATATACTTCTAATATTTAGGCTTAGTAGAAGGAAGTCACTTGGCTTTCTATTGGCTGTGATATGGGAGAAGTTGTGGTTTCTAGTCTGATTATGAGGATTGGGGTTGGAGATGGTAGGGCCAGGGTTGGGATACATGTCTCCACTTAGGGCTAGTTTTGATATGCATGAGGTTATTAGTTTTATCAGTTTTTGAATGTTCATAGGTTCATAGATTAGTACTAGGCTAACTGTCCATGTGGGCCATTGTAAGCCTAGCCAATTACCCCATGTGAGAATTGAACCCTGCACCTTGTGTCTGTAATGTGAACACCTTAACCGTTATTCCAACCCCCTCCCCTGTGTTTGTTTATTAGGGAAACTTTATGATTGTGCTCTGTGGGTAATAGGTATGGTGGGAGGGTTACTATGTTAAGTTGTAGGGATTCTTTATGTTTGAGTAATATAGTTGCTAGAATATGCGGGGGGTGCATAGGGATGGTTCTTGAGTTGGTGGGAGGGGAGATGAGTGAGGGTGAGACATGAATGGTGGTGTGAGTAGTAGTACAGTGGTAGTGGTTGAGTGGGGGAATGATGGAGTTTTGGTAGGATATAAGATATGCAAGAAGACTGCATGCAGTGAGCATAGGTAAGGTATGCTTGTACATGTGAGGGGTTTGTGAGTGTAATAAAGGTAGGACCACTGGGGACAGGAGGGAATAGGGGGCAGGGTGGGGAGCAAAGCGGGTAGAGACCCTGTTAGTTGCTCGAATGAGGGGGCTGGAAACAATCAGGTAACAGAGTAAACTGATAAATAATCATATGATAGTGAATGTGGAGACTCAGGTAGGTACCCTGTATTTCCACAAATGATCAGTTAGCTGTGCTCCAGTTCAGGCAGTTTTAATAAGTTCTATAGCAGAGCCAAGCATGAGGTTCTCAAAGGGTGGTTGTAGTTTTAAAAATGGTGCCTGCCACAGGTAATATTACAAAATGTCCCCAAACTCCTGTAAAACTGCTTAGATTTCTCAAACCTGGGTAGGAGATAGCTGCTAGGACATTGCTACCCCTTTCACTGAGGTGTCAGTCCGAGCCTCACCGAGGAGATCAGTCACCAGATCTTCCTCAGACTCCTCCTGCAATCCACTGCAAATACTCAGCACAAGGGCCTCCCTATCATTGTAAGGTTTCATCATGTTAACATGGTACAATTTGTGTCCCTGCCTAGCAGTTCTACCATGTAGTTAACATCACTGACCTTCCTTACCACCTTGTAGGGTCCCTCCCAAGCTGCTGGCAGCTTGTTGTGTCTAACAGGGATGTGAACCATTACCTGCTGCCCTACAACATATTCTCTAGCTCATGCATTCCTGTCATACCACACCTTTTTCTGTTGTTGGGCTTCTGCCAGGTTCTCCTGGGCCAAGCCCATGAGTTCCCTGAGTCTTGTCCTGAGGTTTAGGACATATGCCACAATATACTCCTTGTGAGATTTACACTTACCTTCCCACTCATCTCAAATTAAATCTAGAGGTCCTCTCACCCTATGCCCATACAGCAACTCAAAGGGTCAAAAATCCATGGATTCCTGCAGAACCTCTCTGTAAGCAAACAGATGGGGCAAATATTTGTCATAATCCATCTTAAACTGGTCGGCAAATGCCCATAGCAGGGACCTGAGTGTAGAGTCTAACCTCTCAACAAGATCATTAGTTTAGGGATGGTAGGGGGTGGTTTTTGGGTGCTTCACCCCACAGTACTTCCACAGACAAGCCAGCAGGTCTGACTTGAAATTGGCACCTCTGTCAGTCAGTATTTCATTTGGGAGACATACCCTGCTGAAAATCTCTAACAAAGTATTTGCCACCTTTTCTGCCTCGATGGAGGACAAAGCCATGCCTCAGGGTATTTTGTAGCATACTCTACTACCACTAGTATATACTTTATCCCTGTGGAACTTGCAGTACTCAGAGGACCCACAATATCCATAGCTACCCTCTGAAATGGCTCTTCAATCACAGGCAAAGGCATCAAAGGAGCTTTCTCCTTGTCTACTGTCTTGCCTACCTTTTGGCACTGCTCACAGGTCCTGCAGTACCCTGTTACATCTCTGGAAATTCAAGGCCAATAGACGTTCTGCATAATACATATCTTTGTACGTTTTATGCCCATATGACCTGCAAAGGGAATATCATCGTCTATGGCTAGAAGTGCCAGATGGTAGGCTCTAGGCACTACCAACTCCTGTACTCTTTCACCTTCTAGCCCTCCCTCAGGGGTCCCCTCTCTATACAGTAACCCTTTGTCCGAGTATACAGATTCCCCCTTCCCCTTGAGAATCAGGTGCCTCACTAGCTACCTGCCTCAGGCCTTGTAATGTAGGATCTGAGAGCTGAGCCTGTCTCAACTCTCTCTTTGTAACCCTTCCCAGCTCCCCTTCCACAGGTAGGCTGTCATCCTCTGACAGCTGTGCCTCACTGTCAGCTTGGGTACAACTACTCACCTCTGCCCTTGCAGTCACTCTGTCCAAGGGAACATCAGTACCCACAAGCAGCTGTGGCTCATCTTCAGTCTCAGTGCTACAGGGTAGCTCCCTCCCTGAAGTAACCACCTCACCAGTCCTGGCTGCAAGTATGAGGTCTGACTGGGTCTCCCCCAGGCTACCAGACCCATATGCTTGTCTCCAAGCCTGAATGCATGTAACTGTATGAGCACATGGTACTGCATTATCAAAATCCTTCCCTATCAGGAAATCTGCAGGATAGTAGTTCGGTACCCCTGTTGTCTCATGACAACCTACTACTGGCATTTTGTCTTTCCCACTTACTGGCTCTCCCACCTTTTGTTCCCCACCTTGCCTCAGTGGACATCTATATGCTACATGGCCCCACTGGTTGCATTCAAAACATTTAACCCTAGGTCCTGGATGTGTACCTGGACAAGTGGCTTCCCCTGCTACTGGCAGATTCTGTTGGGGCATTCTGGCTGCCCACCATTGGCTCCCTTAGACCCATGAACAGCATTGGGGGTCCCTTTCCTGTGCAGTGATGTCCTCCGTGCTAGGTATAGGTCTCCCTGCTTCCCCAACTCATCTGAAGTAGAGCATTGTCTATCAGCTAACCAGATCCTCATGTCCTCAGGCAAAGTGCTAAGGGCTTTTCCCAAACCAAAAGGTGTGCCATCCCTTCAAAAGTGGTGACCTGACATCCACTCACCTACCTATGAAAATAAGTGCATCGTTCAGCAACATACTCACACACACTTTCATATGCCTTTTGTCTATGCTCCGAAACTTTTTCCTATAAGCTTCAGGTGTTAACTTAAAAAATTCTAGCAAACAATTCTTTACAGCATTATAATTTAAGAAATCATTGTCAGACAGTCTGGAAAGTACATTTACAGCTTTACTGTGGAGTAGGAGGGTCAGAAACCATACCCAGAGCCTTTGGTCAACATCATACTGTTTACATACTCCAAACATGTGAATGAAACTATCAAAATATTCCCCTTCTGTAAACTGTCAAAGACATTTACTGACATTAGTTGCTTCTGTGGTTCGGTTACTCCCTTTTCAATTACCTTCATGACTCTGGCGAAGATTCAGCATCTCCTTTTTGTGCTGCCTCTGCCTCTCCTTCTCCTCAGCTTCCAGGTGTAGCAGTTTCTCATTCTCCTCAGCCTGCAGACATCACAGTTTCTCTGCTGCTTCTATTTCCAACTGCTTGGCCTCCAACTCAAGTCTGTTTAACTCCAGATGGATTTTTTTAAGTCCTCTGTAGAAAAGTTGAGCTGTCCATTCTCTGAGTGTTGTACATTTCCATGGCCAGTCTGATCATCCTCCTTGTTGCTATTTTCTGATACAGCTGGGACCAAAGCTGTAATCACATCTTCTTTAGTCAGGTTTTCATGCACCAGTCCTTTAGCCTGGCACATCTCTGTCATCTGGCTCCTTGTCAGCTTACAGTACTTGTCTGCTGACATGCTTGCCTGGTCTCCCTGACTGACTAAGCTAAAAAAAGAAAACAACTGTGATCTGAACTCTGAATATTCACTGTGTGGCTGATTTAGAGTACAAAAACACCTTCCGTGATCACTGTGCACAAGCTACGGGAATTCTCCATCCACACCACTACAAGCCAATTAATATGCGATGTGGCTAACTCACCACTATCAACCAATTAATAGCTGATGTGGATATCCCAACACTGCTATCAATTAATATGTGATGCCCGTGCACTGGCCCAGTAATTAAGGAGCCTCAATCCTCACCACTAGCACCAGTGAGGGGTGTGCACATTGGGAAGGATAACAAGTACGCACACGGTAAAGTACAATTTCCCTTAAGAGCACACAGAGATCACAGTCAGTCTGGGGCTGATTTCTCCATTTCTCTCCAGATCCTCACTAAGACTCCTCACTGGCACAACTATAGGGTACATATCTCAGCTGAGTGGTGAATCCAAAACCTCCAGCACCCTCTCTGTACAACTAGTGCTTCGTGTCCCTGCCCAAGTAGCTGACACACACACACACACACACACACACACACACACACACACACACACACACACTTTGAAATATGAATTACATACAAACACACAAACAGTCCTGGGGAAGGCTGGCACAGGTTCTCCAGCTATGCCCCCTCCTGCCCAGACTATAAGGTAGAAATAACTGCGACCAACCACTATTTATCAGGTTCTATAAGGCCCTTCCCAAAAGGTGACCTATTCCACTGTGTGCTATTACTGTTATCCAAATAGTAAGTGTAAGCCAGGGCTAAGGCTATTGGAATGGCTTATACAGTATCACCAAATACATGCAAGTACTCTAAAAGCTTAAATTATCTCTACACAAAACAGCCACAGTTGTAAGGTTTAAAATATTTAATAATAAATAATAAAAACACAAGCCAATACTCATCAATTCAACACAGTGCTAACAGAGAGTTCAGAAATCACAGAAAAATAATTTAAAACAATATTGTAGGATAGTCTGACATACATATAGAAAACAACTAGACTACTCTAGTCCTATCTGTCTCTAAGAGAAACTATGTTCTAAATTCTACTTACAAGGCAAAGTGCTGGTGAGTTGTTGTCAGCACTGAAGACACATACAAAATGCTCAATCTTTCTCTTTGAGAAAGTCTTAAATTGATAATACACATTAATGCTGAGTCATTTCAAATTACATAATTCTTGACACTTCTACTTATGTTTCCCAGGCTCACAGAACTTAACATTTTAATATCTCTTTTTGTAATCTGCACCTGCCAGGGAGCCACAGCAATAAAAGACACTTTACATGTAAAACCTATTAATTATCTCTGTCTTAGAACAATACAAATAATTTCCTAGCCCAGACATCCTGTCTCCTAGCTTGAGATCAAACAGTCATAAAATGCTTTACTCATCAGCTTTCTTCCAGCAGGGTGCACTGTGGTTACATTTTTGAAGCTCTGAATATAACAGAGTTTTCTTATATGTGTTACACAAGCCTGTGGATGATGTTAATATTTACAATGACATAGACTTATTTACAAAATTCTATCTAGCTAGGCTGGCAGCCTTCACACGTTGTTATATTGTTTTCATTTTCCTCTACAATCTCCAAACTTCTTGACATGCCTGCCAATGTTATATGTTTCATGCTCTTCATACCTCCAGCATGTACCACTGACCTTATTACTACTCTTTTTTAGCGTATCTGATATCCTGCAGCACCTGTGCAGTACCATCATCATGTGTGATATACCAAACAATCCATCTCACTCCCTTTCACACTTTCTATGCCCATTCTTTCTGCAGCTCACCTCCTTTGCCCAGTTTTTCTGCAGCTAAGGACCACCAAGACATGTGGGAGTGCGGTCACCAAAATAGACTGCTCAAGAGCATCCAAAGGAAAACAAATATAAGAGAGAAAGAGTTTATGCACCACTGTACAAAGTACTTGTAAAGCCACATCTCAACTGCTCTGGACAATTCTGTGATCTGCAAAGAGAATGGGATGTCAAATTACTGGAGTGCGTGGAATGAAAAACTACATTGTAGTGACTGGGATTGAACACAAGGTGCATGATGACAGAAAGTAAGATATAATACTTTATTACCTAGAGTTAAGGTCTACAAACTTCGGGATATTGTGAGGGGCTGACCCCGAAAACAAAGGACAGAAAAAGATTGAGAAATCATGTCATGCAGGCAGAAGAATTCATTTTCAGTATGGGTATGAGTGCATAGATTTATACTAAGCTTAGCGATTAAGATTCATTGAGACACACTGTTACATCACCCTTGAAAAATTGAGGATAGGCTAGTTCACTCCAGATGGGAGATCATTCCTGTTAATACAAGATATGAATTTATAGTCACCCATCTGGTCACGGATGCATACTTTAAAGGTTTTCAGAGAGATACTCTACTTGCTGTGTAGCTCGAGTCTGGTCCAAAAGAGGGGGATAAAATGGGAAAATACTTCTTGGAATAGGCAGTGGACATACAGAGCAGTATCCCAAAGTTGGTAGCAGATGCTATGGCAAGGAGGTGCTCAAAAGGAAGTGGGATTAGTGGCAGGATCAAGATGGTGAGGGGCAAGAGCAATGGATCAGTAGCTCATGCAATACAGCCGACTAGACAGACAAATGTGGCTCCTTCACAAATCAACTCACCACCTCTTTCAAGGACAAGTGAGTCTACCCCCTTTGCTCATGTAGCCTAGAGGGTGTGAAATATTGAAATGGCTGTACAGTGGTTTCACAAATCTGTGAAAATATTGGAACTTCATGATTAAGTAGAACAAAAATCAATGTTGAAATAATTGCAGGGTTTATGACATTCCATCTTGGACTTTAAAATCTGTTAACATGATAAATCAAGAGGTACTGTCACCATTACAAAAGTCTCTGTTCAGGGTGGTTCTGAAAGATTTAATAGCTGCTTTGTCCCAAGGACCCTACATAAGATGAGTCTGAAGAACAAGATGGAAAAAAACTAACATTTTCCACTGAATATCTCACATGGACTTTAAATCATAATTACTGAAATGCAGCTGAACTACATAAGATCTTATGATAGTCTAGAATACAGATGCAATGAGTTTTTAATGGCTCCCTACTAGCAAATTTCAAACATCACTCTTCTCCTTTAAACTTCTTTTTTGCAGGGGGCAAGCCCCCACCCCCTGAACCTATATATACTAACTTTGAGAATGCCATACCTTGGAGAAAAGAGAAATGGCCATCGCAAACTTAGTATATGGAAGTCTGCTTTTTTGGCCATTCTGTCTGGGTTTCAGGAATCATTCTAGTCTAGTGGGTCCCATCTTTTGTCTTTAATATATTACCTAGCTTGCATATTTAGCTGGCTTCTAACTGTACTAATCCAAGCTTTTGTCAGATGAGAAGGAATAAATCTTTTACAGCATCTTACCGGTTTTCCAGTAGAGGAGAAACCCTATAGAAAATGCTTCCTGATTACTGTCAACGTAGGTAAGAATTTGAATAACTGTATCCAAGAAAGATGTTACAGCTAAGGCTGAAAGAAATATTTGTTTGTGTGTGTGTGTGTGTTTTATATATATATATATATATATATATATATATATATATATATATATATACATATATATATCTCTATATAAACTAGCTGTACCCGGCCACGTGTTGCTGTGGCTCAGTCTGGTTAAATGGAAAAGAAAGAAAAGAGAAAGTGCACGTTTCTAATATGTTTAATTTCACAATGCTTGTGGGTATACAATATTTTTTGTTGTTCCATTGTCTGTGCAGATATAGAGATTGTCTGGTTTGCCGACTCTAGAACATGCAACATATAACTGTCCATGTGAGAAGCAATCCGTGTGTAGATCTAAACCGCACAATTCTAAAGATTGGCCCTGAGCTTTGTTGATGGTGACTGCAAACGCCAATCAAATTGGGAATTGCAATCTCTTAAATTGAAATGGCATATCCGTTGGAATCATAGGAATGCGAGGAATGAGGACATCTTCACCTTTGAAAGGTCCTGTCAAGATTGTTGCTTCTATGATGTTGCTCATTAATTTTTTTACTGCAAGCCGCGTGCCGTTGCAAAGCTTTGGCTGCTTGATATTTCGCAACATGATAATTGGCATGCCGATTTTCAACTGCAGTACATGCGGTGGCATCCCTGGCAGATCGAGTGAATTCAAAAATTCTGTTGGATAATTAACCGCTTCATCTGCTTCCACAACAGTGTAGACGGACTTGTATGTGACTGCCTCACTATGAATGTTAGACTGAATAATATTGTTAAGTTCGTAGACGTCTTTGTTCTTGGCCGCAAGAATAGCTCGTTCAGTCAGCCAATCATGATTCTTATAATTGGTTTGAATATTGGGAAATACTTTTTCAACCAATTCTTCTTTTGACGTCACTAAATTGCAGAAGTTATGAGGCAATGAAATTCGTCCTGAGGTCAGATCAACTGGCACCTTTCTGTTCCCAATTTCCAGCAATTGATGTGAGAATATCTCAGCTGATCGATCGTTTTGCAGCTTGACACACATATTTGTAGTTAATTTTAACATCTTTATGTGTCGCCACAAAGTAGAGTATTTCAGGCAAGCATTTATTTCGTCCGCTGGTGTCGATCGAGGAGAACGAAGCAGATCTGAAGCTGCAGAACGGGATCACCATGCTTGCAACCGTGCATCCTCAAGTCTGGCTGCACGTCACTCTGCTGCTTCCTCGGCACGTATTTGAGCCATTCTTTGTCTGTTTTGCTCGTTTGCTGATGCCCGTTCTTCCTCAGTTTGATTTGCAATTACCGCGAGTACGACGACCTAAGTTTGATCTTCTGCGAGGCATTATTTGGATGAACTAAAGCAGATCGATTGCACTGAAAAAGAAGTAAGAAAATTATAACAAAAACATATAAAATTGCATATTTGTATACAAATATATAGAATCCATAGTAGGTATATAAAAACACGCGTGTATTCGAATGCAACGTGTGACATCTATATAATAGTAGGTATATAAAAACACGCACCTATTCGAATGCAACATTGTGTGAAAATTTCAGAGCAATCACTGAAGAACTTTCGGAGATTTAAGATTTTGAACAAACGAACATTTACATTTTTGTTTATATATATATATATATATATATATATATATATATATATATATATATATATATATATATATATATATATACAGACTTGCAATTAACAGTCAGTTTTCAGCAGACTGGCTAATAAATAAGTAAACTAATGCTTTTAACTCTCTATATTTTCCAGTTTTAAGATACTACATATACCATCTTGGATACAGTATTATGCATTCCCTTTAAAAAACTGCTGTATTATATTTATTCCCCTGAAAAATGAAATTGTTAATGACCTTGAAGATTTCCTTGTAAGCCTTTCTGGTGCCTTGTTAATTGCTTCTGCAGTTAAGTAAGCATGACTTTAAAGGATGCAATCTAGAGAGAAGGCATCACTTTGCATCAAAGGAGTTCTTCAAAAGATGATGTCTGATAGCTGAAGCAAGAATAACAAAACCTCCTTGACTTGAAGCACACATCTTAAAGTGCCAAATGCATTCAGCACAGTGACAACATGGAGCTCATTGTTCACTCATGTTGGTGCAGCAGGGGGCAACCATTTATGTGCTGTTACATTCTGGTTCTTCTCATAGCTCAAGTTTTTAATTATTAGAGTGTTAGTACACGCCTTTTACTTTTTTGTTTGAATTATTAAAATATTTGCTTACAAAACTTAGTAATGTTTTCTAGTCAGATGAATTCCAGTTGATGAGTCTTGGCCTTGTAGAAATTTTATTATAATATTTTAACGATGTATAATGCCAGTAATTCTGACATCCCTATGTATTTCCTACTACTGCATACCCGCACAAACTGCAGCGGATTGTATGATGGATTTAACCCTAACAAGTTAATCAAGAAAACAAGCAAATAAAGTACATGAAATAAAGTAAAAACTATGAAAAATATATGACATAGAGATGCAGACTGCAGTAAAGTTCTCACTTAGTGAATATAATAAAAGTAAGTGCTATAGTCACCTACATATCAGAGGTAATGCAGCATGCAGAAGTATATCACACGGCCTGGAAAGTAGCTTCATGATAAGATTACACCCTAACAACTTGAGGCGCTTGGGTTACAGCCTGACTTAGTGTCTGTGTAGAGTTTTGCACTTTGCCTATGCGCGCATGAGTTTTCTTTAGGTATTCAGGTTTGCACCCACTTTTCAAACACCTGATGAGTGACTGGCACTAAATTGACCATCCGTATGTAGTATGGTTCCTTGTCCCTCTGGCCTTAGTTGAACTTGAAAAGGGTATAAGAAGGAACAGGTCACTTAAACCGATACCACATAGTAATATATATATATATATATATATATATATATATATATATATATATATATATATATATATATACAACACACACACACACACACACACACACACACACACACATCAGTGGGATCTAGCTTATTTGAATGTTGTATATATCCTGAGTTTTCTTCCCAGCTGATGAGAAAAAAGCCTGCAAATCTGACCTGACTGATAATCTCCATTGTTAATGCACCATAATGGGATGGGTCACCTTGCAAGACAAGATTGCATTCATGAATCAATCTTTCACAACCAGTCAGAGTTTAGAAGCATGTTCTACTCCCAGGCAGTAAATTACTTAGTATCAAAATAAGTGTGAATACTCTTGAAGCTTTTACCATCAATTTCATCAGTTACTAAGTTGCCACCTGTACTTGCATACCTTTGTGTATCACTGTCAGTGAGCAGTACTTTTCTATGTGACACTGGGAACCAGTAGTTAGTAATGCTGCCTCATGACTCTTGGTTTTCCCAATAGTTTGATTCTCAGCTCAGGTGCTTTCTGTGTGGAACTGACAAATTCTGGTCTTTGCATTTTTGTCAGGGTCTTTAATTTCCTTCCACATTCCAAAGACATGCTTGTAGGATGATTTACAATGCTAAACTGTGTGTGTGTGTGTGTGTGTGTGTGTGTGTGTGTGTGTGTGTGTGTGTGTGTGTGGTCCTACAATACACTGGCACTCTATTTAGGACTAGTTTCTGCACTGTGTTTGTTGTTAGCTGGAACAGACTCTGGCCACTGTGACAGCATACAGATGGTATATTGAATGGATGGGCAGATAAATCTTTCCTTTTTTGTTAAGGGCTTTTTTTGTTATGTCACTGATGCTATACTATTGTAGATTTTTTCTGTACAAAACAGTGACGTTTCATCATCCAGTGCTTCTTTAGCTTTCCATCTGAGTTGGGGCTGAAAAGAGATTTTTTACATTTTTCAGGAAAGCGACATCAGAAATTTCCATCCACTCTTTCCATTTTCTATTTTGACTCCTTTACTAAAAAAGGCCATTGTGGTGCAGTGGTTAGCATTGTCGCCTCACAGCAAGAGGTTCTCCGGTTCGATTCACGGCTGAAGCGCCTTCTGTGCGGACTCTGCATGTCCTCCCCATGGTCGAGTGAATTTAAAGATATGCAGGTAGAGGCAAGCATGTGTGGGTGTGCATTCTTTGAAGGTTAGGTGCCGGGCTGGGAACTCGAAACCATAAAAATTCACTGCCAATCATTAGCGGACCGGAGTTCTGCTGTGGCGACCCCTAACCGGGAAAAGCCGAAAGACAGAAGACTCCTTTAATAAAAACATAACTCATGATATTTAAATGTTCAAATAGAGAGGTGTTTTACGTAGGCTAATGGATTGAAAATGACACATCCAAAATGAGCTGTACTATTAAGAATGTAGGCCATTTTCTGGAGCACAGACTGTAGTCATCTAAATGTCTGCTGTAATATTGTCATAATTTCCTTATTGACAATGTTGTTCACAAAGCTAGAGTGAAGACTTATTATCTGTTGTCTCTACACTGCACTGAACCCAACCCAAATGCATCCCCTGGTAACATGTGAATCTTAATTGGGAGTTACTGTTTGTTAGGAGGGGTATGTTGCTTAAGATGCATATGTTAGGAGGTTGCTAAAAAGTTACAGGGGGAATGATAGTTAGAGAATGTTTACTGTCGGCCTCTGTCTATAAGAGACATGGGAGTCAGCCTGGGGATGCGTATATGATTACCCATCCTATGTTAGTCAGGGAAGATGATTCTCAAAATATTGTACATTTTTACGATTACATGGAGATTATGTGGACACACTACAAGGTATTCAAAATGTCTACTGGTATGACTGGGTGTACAGTCAAGAAGATACAAGAAGAAGCACAAGGGATACTTTTTCAGTAGGTCATTTTTTTTAGAACTGACAATCAGAAATTTTCCAGGAATTATGGTTATGTATTTTCTGTGTTGGATGTGTGCTGATATATCGCATATTCTCACCTAAAAAATGGAAACAGAAATGAGACAAGCACAGGAAGTTCTCACTTTGTGGTCTTTCTGCAGTGAATTACTAACCAGATTGCCTCTTCTACTATCCCCATCTTGGCAATATTTTTCTGTCTCATTCTCAAATGCATGGGAACATGTGTCTTCTGCTAGTGAACTTCATGGCGTCACACACTGGGCTGGAAGGGTGTACCCAGGCTTTGCACTACTCAACTCTTTTCTGCTAATCACACAGTTTGGATGTCTGTTCTAACATGCACTGTGGAAAAAGTTCCAGGATTAATGCCTAGAAGGTAGACGATTCAAAAAATTCCTGCAGTTAACATTTCAAGAGACAGGATCTACGCCAACACTATCTCCAATGTTATACTGAAAAGCAAACCTCACATATGACCAGTAATGCCAGTGATTCAAGTCACCAAAAAATGGAGGACAGATGTGTTGAAGGGCCTTGCTAATTTTCATCAATATGGCAGTGGTTGAGGAAAGCCAAAACTAGCAGCACCACAAACACCGTAATTCAGGATTGAAATCCTCACATACAGATAAACAGAAGATGCTGTCATGACAGAATCATCTCCCAGTGCATCCACAGCATACACCCTTTCTGGATTAAACTACCTATTCATACTAAATTCTTCTCATGTCTATACTGTGATACCTTCTCGGAGGTAAGAGGATATGTGCTGGAAAGACTTAAGTGAGCCTTGGACTTCTCTGCACTGTAGATCCCAAGAGGTGCACGGAAAACACGTTTAAGGGAGAAGACAATTGTTCTATAATTGCTCTTCTCTTGCATTTTCTATATTTTTCCCTATCTGTTTTGGGACATGGTAAAATGAGTCCCCTTTTATTTGTCGAGCCACTCACTGAGATGATTGAAACCATGTTGAAAGGATTTAATATGTTAACATAGTTTGTTCCTGATTAGAGGAGTAAGACATCATATGCTTAAAGGGTTGCACTCAAACCAGATAAATCACTTTTTATTTTATTATGGAGAGCAGAGAACAGCATGGACCCAAAAAATGAGCTCTGTGGAATACCTACTTTAGACAGTGACTATATTTTTCTTAATTGATTGCCAAATCTGACCACAATGCAGTTTTTGAACCACAATATAAGGCCAATGCCTTCGGGATAGTCCTAGCAGCAACCTCCCTGTGATATTAGAAATATTACAAATAGTACTGGAGACAGCATAGGTTTATAATTAAAAAAGAAGAATCTTAGGAGAGTAGATGGGCAATGACAATAATGATATTATTGTAGATGTGTGCACGTGTGTACTGCATGCACTTATTTAGTATTCATTCTTTCATTTATTTATTTAGATCAGGTAGATGAACTGGACACAATGTCCCTTTATTAGACATCACCTAGTTACATGATTTGTTTGTGTTTAGTAAGTTAAACAGCAGAGAAGGATCTAATTGTTTTTAGTACTAA
The DNA here is from genome assembly GCF_019279795.1 of Protopterus annectens. Lineage (NCBI taxonomy): Eukaryota > Metazoa > Chordata > Ceratodontiformes > Protopteridae > Protopterus > Protopterus annectens. Next base: position 182,667,121 of record NC_056735.1, read on the forward strand.
AGATGCATATGTATGGAGTGAAGCCTGGTTTGTTTTCTCTGGTGGTGGCTGTTCCTTTAAAGAAATCTTAATGTATTATATTTGGTGCTTTATTTTCTGTTGGATTATATATTGAATAGGCATTCACCAGTTTTCCATCTGTGCATTTTTGGGGTTACTACATCTCTATATCTGTAGATATCTTTTATCAGTGTATATCAGAAGCAGTGCCATTGAATCCCAGAGCCCTCGATAAATGCTAGATATCGAGCTCCCTTCAAGAGTATCTCCATACACTGATTATGTGTTTCAGTTTAGAATCCAGTTTGATTCCCAGTACAAAAACTTGACCCAGCTGTACTAATTGGGATCGGGTGGTGTGGTTAGCTTTAGCACTGCGCTGCATTTAAACCCCTCAATGTCAGGTCGCATTTGGAGGTACATCATATCGCTCAACTGTACAGATTTTCGCAGAATGTCCAGATGTTTGCCTCCTATTTGTGCTCCGTTTTTCATAAAATTGTGGTTTTCTGGCAAATTAGTGGCAAATCATTAAAGAATGAAATTAGAAAATAATGACAGACATTTGAGTTTCAGACTTCATAACCATCAGAAACCTGTTATTCTATCAACTTTCTAAGGTTTGTACGTGCAATATTTTAAAGTTGTCCCAATTTTTGGGCCTTCATCCCCTTTTATTTATGGCTTTGTCCAGCTTTCTTGCTCCAAGAGGTTGAGAAGTATGAGGTACATTTTGTACTTCTGTGTCTAAGTATAATTCAAATGTTACAGATAACTTTGGTAAAAGGAAAAGTAAATCCATGGGTGGTAATTGGCACTCTGACTCTCAAAGGTAGATGTATGAATTAAAAAGACTAAGTCTAAAAGCATGGCTAGATGACAGAATGAGGTAAGATAAAATAAAAAGCAGTATGAGGCAAACAGACTGCATTGTGAGATGGATTTTGCTCATTTTGGTATAAATCATTTTATTTCTTTACCAGTCTCCTATGTCTGAACTCCATTTCTTCTGATTCCTCATCATTGTTCCAGCCTCCCTTTTATAATAATATTTCAATATCTGCATGTCATCCTATATTCTTTGTTAACATAGCTTGACTTATAACATTGACATTTTTTCATCCGTAATGCATGTGACATTTTGCTGTACTGCCATATTAAAAACGTGCTTACTTTCTTGTTCTGGTTGCTGATTACAGCACGTTTAGCCTTATCTTACTGTAATGCTCCCACATCTCTTCTCTGCTGCTTTCACAGATACTGCTAAATTTAATGGTTGATCATATGTCAAGTATTCTTTAGAGAATATTGTATTTAACAGGTTTTCACAACATATGTTGCATGCAAATCTGTCTCTAAGTACATTAGACATCCCTTCTTCACAGTGGCAATGGTCAGACAGTCTATGCAATTCATCTTCACATACTAATGATAATTTCAGCAAATGCCATTTATTTGTTTATTCATTTATTTATTTACATTTATTTAACTAAACAAAAGTCACTTTTCAGTGGAGGCCCAGGGGAGAAAAGCTCTACAGAGAAATATTTTTTAGTTTTTGATTAATATTATGTTGAGTTGTTTAACTTCTGATGCTGGGATTTCTCCTGAGCTGAGTAGAAGTCATTTAGTTTTCTAGTGCTAAGGAGAGGATGTGATTCTTTCAGCCATTCCTCTACAGTGTGAAAGGATTGCTAAGTGATGTCTTGTAAGTGAGTGAGATAATTTGAGAACAAATTATTGTGTATTGAATTAACTTGGCATTATAAATTTTGCATGGATATCACTGACATATATTTTATATATATATATATATATATATATATATATATATATATATATATATAAAAATATAGACTTTTGAGGGACACCTATGTTAATCAGAAGGATGTTGTTTATGATCATATGACTGCTTAGTGGCAGTTATTAAAAGCCTTGGAACCATGTCAGGGTATTTTTACTCCGAATCTAACAAAACACTTTTTTTTGCAGAAGAACAAGCCTCCTTGTTCCCTCAGTGAGGGGAGACATCCTCTCTCCCCTTAATTATATACTCACTCCACGGCTGAACAGTAGTGAGGTAAAGGGCAACCTAGTGATCACCGAATGTGGTTTTCAGTGATATTCACTCACAGTAATGACGCCCAAACAAAAGCAGTCATAGAGTCAGTTGCCTTCCATACCAAATAGTGCAGCAGTTTTTACATTTTTGCTTCTCCTTGCTTTTAACAGTGATCTCTTACATGCCATCTGTATACTGGCACTCAGAACTACTGAACCATTACAGTATACCCTGCTTAACTGTATTCAGGACTTGAAGATGCAGGGTCAATGTTTTTTTCCAAGATATCTATCTTCCTACCTTAGAACAAAATTACAGACTGGAAAAAGTGCATATTCCTTTGGGTTTACAATATATATATATACATATATATATATATATATATACATATATATATATATATATATATACATACACACATGCACATATACAAACAAGTAGTGGGGGGCATCATAGCTTTCATTATTCCTAATATTTTGACTTTAAATTTTTGAAAAAAATTGAAATGTACACAAAATAAAAATTTTGCATGAAGATGGAAGAAATATGCACACTAAGATGGCTGATTTGGAGGCTTTCCTCTGTTTATAGGGTGGTGATGTCTTTCACTGCTAAAGCCTGGTTCAACGATCCAAAATAAATATTGTATTACAGGAGCCTACAATAGATTTTAGTTTCCCAAACAGAGCACAAAGATGTCCTGACTATACACAAGGATATAAAAAGCTGTGAAAATGCTGTATTAACCCAAACACTGACTGGCTTAACCCCTAGCTCCAAGTAAGTTTGCACAAATATTGTTGGCTATGTTAATCGGAAAATTTCAGAATAAGCAATACAAATTGCAACTAGGGATGACATTTTCTTAGATATTATTTCTACAATTATACCTTTTGTAAGTAACACAGATCATCGTGTCTACAAGTAATGTCTAGGAAGGCTAATTTATTTATTAAGGGGCTTGACCTTTACTCTTACAGATGATAATATCAGAATGTATGTTAATTACAAAATGTATAGCTATGGATGTAGAACAGAAAGATCCTTTATGTTATCTGTATACATATATATATATATATATATATATATATATATATATATATATATATATATATATATATAGTACTGTTGATTTTAATAAATTTGGGGACAAATTGTAGCCCTGAACTGTTTTCCTTATCTTTTAACTTTTAGATGTTTCTATTCAAATATCCCATATCACACTGGATCTACAACAATGAAAGGAGGCATGCTCTGGAATTTGTATTATACATTTTCGATCTTACAGGACCACATAGGACCAAGTAGCACATTATTATCACATCTTCTGTGGACATAGGATGCATTGTCAAAAAGAAAAGGCTTAAACAAAAACAAAATCATATCGGTATACCCATTGCTTCAGAATATTTAGAATTACAGCAAAAGTCAGTTAGTAAGAATAATGCACCCTGCACCACTAATATTTGTACTGTATAGAACATCATGTTAAGGTAAAACTATACTTTTTGTCATTTTCTGAACATAGTGGTCATTTAAATAAAGCTACAGTTAATGTGCCTGCATTTATTAAACATCCTGCGTGCTACTATTCAGAATGTAACCGATTAGTACAAACAATATGATGCATTAGCCAGTCATACAAAATAGGCAGTTTGAATGTATAGCTGTCGTGTTTCTCCTTCCACTGCAGGGTTTGGGACCTAGCACTAACTTTAAAGTACAGCTTTCCCAAAAGAGTTACACATTTATTATTGTGAAATATCATTATGTATTGATCACATAGCTGATGCCACTATATTAAGGACTTAATCTTTTCAGATGCTCGTATTCAAGATTGCTTTTCTCAAATGCTTTTAAGAATGTTTGTTTCTCTTCTGATTTATACCTTTTTTCATTTGGTGTTTATCCAATAAAGCAAAAGTCACTGATGAGAATGTTATCCTTTACATATATTATGGACATAGTGTGCGTAATATTGGCTTATTTATAACTGTACATGGTAATAAAGGCAGAAGAATTTCATAACAGAAGCAGAATGGAAGATGAGGCAATAGCAAATCTTATTCGTGTATTATCCCGTGCTTCCCACTGATATTTGCTATTGTTGCCATTTCTGGTATAATAGTGTCGTGCCATTTTACCCTGCTGCCTTTTTAGTTGCTCAGCATGCACCTTACTTAACAAAAATTGACAGTTTGCATTATTAAGCAAGATGTCAACACTGGCTGAGTAAGTAACACATTTAGGCACTGATGTAATTGATTCCACACTGATGCCAAAACATTGACCTTGGAGAGCAAAGATTATATGCAAAGTAAATTAATTACCATGTGTTGACTGCTACAAAGCCTTTGCAAATAGATAATAGCATCATCTTATTTAGTAGACGACATGTTAGACTGCATGAACAATTAAAGGGTTTCGGTCTTTGCTGTATCTGCATGTCCTATATAGTAGTCTGAACAGAAAAATCACCATATTCCAGTATAAAACTTCAAGATAATTTTGTCACTTTCAGTTGTCTAACATGAAGGGCCATGGCTAACACCTTGATAAAAAGAGAATTTGTCCTACCTAATTCAAATTGCTGACTGTCAGTTTTAACCTGATTATTATTCCAGCTTAACATTCTCGAGTAAGCCCCTGACATTTACTGTTTTTGTGTCAACTAATCAACAAGCATTTGTTGCTGTTTAATATTAACTTGCACAGTAAGTTAGCACCATCCCCATCAGTGGTTCACAATTTGTGTAGTCCAGAAAGGAATTCAATATGAAATTTAAGAAGCTGAAATGAAAAAAGCATTTTTCTGTTGCATTTTAAATTGTTATACAATGTCAGGAGACTGATATACCTTAACTTGTAAGAATGTAAAGCAGAACTATCATTAGCCAGTATAAAAAAAGATAGGAAGACAAGTTAGCTGTATAATGTGTTCTGAAGGAAAACCTGCAGTGGTGAACTGGATACAGTAAATGAAGCCAAATCTCTGATAATAAATGCATGGTTAGAATTGTGAAGGTTTTCCACACTTATGATTTAAATTGCCTACTTTTTGTTTTAGGGTCACACATCTTAAATGAAAGTTTGGTCAGAACAGGAAAGTAATTCCCCACACCAATTTGCAAAACTACATTTAGTATAAACAAATAACACAGGTATACTATACTGTAATGAAATTATTATACAGAATGGTTGTGTTATCAAGTTAGAGTTAAATTCCCAAATGCAGTGATGAAGATAGTTTATTAAGCAAGAATATATTTTCCTTTTGGAGTGGAAAGTCCATGTTTGCTTGGATATGAAACATTAAAACTGTTGCATTTTTTATGTTGTATGAAGGCGAAGGCCACAGAGTTGTTTTAGAAGAAAATTGTTAAAGCAAAGTGTGGATGCTACGTTTGTTTAAATGAACACATTTTTATAACCTTTTTCATTAGTTTCAGCATAAATGTTCAGACCCTATTTAATGGTACTGCTTCTAAAATAAATCAGCAAACCATTTTGCAAGTAATACTTTAAGTATTTTCAAACAGAGAGATAGATGTTCCTTCTAAGATGGAGAACGCATTTTACCTTTTTTTAAACAAGAAATACCTTTATTAAATTATCACTTATGACATAGGCAATCATACATTTATATAAATATAAACAAAGTATAATGACATATTTTGAACTGCAAACATTACACATCACTTATAATCCATATAATCTATCCATTCATTGTCAGTCAAACATTAAAAAGCTCATTCAACTCCTGCCTCCCCTTAAACCTCATTCCTCCTCCAAAACATTATGCTGCATGTATTGTTCCCATAATTCCCATTTCTTTATGTAATTTGCTCCTACCCTTTTCTAAAGATCCCACTTCCAGTTCTTTTATCTCTATTATAGTCACTGTTTCTAGTACAGTTGGTTTAGACTTTGATTTCCATTTTCTAGTAATTTTGTTGGCAGCCACCAGATTTAATATCAGCAAGGCCTTACTATGTCCAGGCCATTCCGATTCTGTATCACAGCTCAAAAAATTATTTCCTTAATTACACCAATTTGCTCACTCAGTAGTTCAGATACAGTAGTCTGTGAGGAATTTTTAAAGTCTGCCAAGTTATTACACTCCCAAAAAATATGTTTCTAATTACCTTTTTCTTCCCTATCATGCCTTCAACATTTGCAATCTACTTACGAAAAAATTCCTTGGAGTCTGCTTGGGGTAGAAAAATACCAATGCAAACATTTCCAAACAAGGATCCTAAATCCTCTAGACTTTGTTTCATATTTGGTAGTATAAACACCACCTCAGGTCTTCCTTCAAAAGAGGCTACTGGCCTAGTGAGACTAACCTGGTCAACAAAGAATGAATGAATGAATAAATAAATTAATAAAATAAATAACTCTGGGAGTCATAGATACATCCCCCCTGTTTCTTTGTGAATTGCTTATCCAATCTTTCTTCGCAATCCTTTCTAACATCCTCTGATTGACTCCTATAGTAATCATGCAATATTTTATATACTCTAATTATCCCTTTTTTAACAGCAGCTTCTGTTCTAGATTCTACTAAAAACTCTACCAGTGCCAGTCTTTCATCTAGGACCCCCCTATTTCTTTCTCTTTGGATGTACTCTGATTATCAATCCTTGACAGGGAAGACAATTTGTATTGCAGTCCAAATTAATCTTTAGTCTCTTCACATTCTATTACATTTCCCTCTCTAATTATTTCTTCCCAACACATTGGTTCCTTTGCCAGTTTTCTTAAGCAAATTCCAGACCCCTCTTGCCTATTCTCTGTACCCCTATCTGAAGTTACCCCTTTTGGCAGAGTCTTTTTTCCTCCATCTCCGTGCTGACTTAGTTCTTTGGCAGAGTCTTTTTTCCTCCATCTCCGTGCTGACTTAGTTCTTAGAATAGTTTCTGGCATTTTATGAATATAATGTTCTTTGTGGCTATTGTTATTATCCTTAAGGATCTGCATTCAAAATCCCATTTTCTCCTTGTTTCTTGAGCTTTCCCCTAGTTTCACCATCATCCCCTTCCACTTTGAATTATAGCTTTCTGTTTGTGCTATGTATAGCAACCTTAACTGTGTAGCTCTGAAATATCCATTCAAATCAGGTAATCCCAAACCACTTTGTTCTATTGGAAGGATCAACTTATCCTACTTGACTCTTGCCTTCTTCCCCTCTCAGATAAAATCATTCAACTCTTTATTAACTGTTATCCACAACTTCTCCTCTGGGTGATAAAAATATGCCTGACCTGTGTATAAAACTAAATGGGCTAAAAATTTTCACTGCTTGTACCATGCTATCTGTATCAATAAAGCAGAGATTCCATTTTCTCAGTTTTTATATTATCTTTTATTTAGTCTCTTTCCACATATCCTTAGCTACCATAACAAAATCATTTTTTTAATCCATACCCCTAAGTACTTCATATTATCCTGTCCACATAAGTATGGGTATTGATAAACCAATTTGTGTGTAAATACATAGTTTACCGCCATTGTCTTTGTTTTATCTTCATTAATTTTGTATCCTGAAACAACTTGAAGCTGTTTTAGAATGTTACACAACACTGAAATGTCCTTTTATGGTTTTATTAGATATAAAATAATCTACAAATAAAGCCAACTTTTATGGACTACCATACCAATTATATCCTTGAATTTCTGAGTTGCTTATTTTCTTTGCCAGTGGCTCTAAATATAACACAAATAATAAAGGGGAAAGAGGACACCCACTGCCTGGTTCCTCTGCTCAAAAACAACTTATAAGAGAGGAACTCTCCCATTTTAATGTTTGCTTCCAATCCCTCATATGATTCCCTACTCAACCTTATAATTTTAAAAGGAATTCATGTGCTTCCATTGCTCTATTCATAAAATTCCAGCTTACTCTGTCGAATGCTTTATCTATAACAAGACCTGCCAACAACATTGATATTTTCTTACATTCTGCTTCCCACTGGATCATCATTCTTCTATTAATGTGCCACATGTTTACCTCCACTCCACAAAACCATATTGATCCATATCTATCAATCCTGGCATCACCGTTGCTGTTCTTTTAGATATTATAGACATAAATTATTTATAATCATGGTTTAGAACTGAAATGCCCTTATGTGAATCTAGATCTGATGTGTCTTTACCACCTTGAGGTATTACAGCCACCACCACTTTCTTCAAGGATGTTGGCGCTTTTCCTCCTTTTAAAACACTATTAAACAAAACCTTCTAGATCTTTATCACTTTCTTCCCTCGTACCTTCCAACCTTCCACAAAATATTGTCTATTTCTGGGAACTTTCCTGTAGACTTGATATACATCACCATTTTTATCTCATCTCCTCCTATTCTGTTAGTGAGCCTCATCTACCTTTAACTTTGGCATATTTAATTCTTCCGTAAACATTTCCATTTGTACTTTTTCTTGATTTCCACATTTCACTGCTTTATACAGATTTTCATAAAATTTCTGAAATATTTCTAATACCACTACAGAATCTCTGGTTATTTTTCTTGCTATATGCTCCCTAAGCTTGGCAACAATCCCTTTTACTTTCTGTTGCCTGAACACTTAAAGAGTTATTATCAAACAGCTGCTTAGCTGCAATCTTTATAAATGCATGCATATTATTGAGGTAGCCCCTTATTTTCTCTTTAGCTCTCTGCAGTTGCACCTCTTCTTCTGTGAGATTTCCCCCTATTCTGCAATACTTTAACCTTTGCCAGTCCCTCTAAATAATTATTATTTCTTAACCATATATCTTTTTCTTTTATTTCCACCCTAGTTTTAAACTCCACTTTAATTTTTTCCCACTCCCTAGCTATATTTTCTGAAGAATTTTTTATCTGGTCTAATAACCTCTGAATAATTGCCACTACCCTTTCCTTTCATTACTTTGCATTTTTATGTCAGTTATTATTGTTGTGTGATCTAAAATATTTATATGATGTGTATCAAAATGTTCAATTAAAAGCACATGTTCTTGTGAAATATAATTTCTGTCTGACCTAGCCCAGTTTTTGTACCTTGGGGAACAGCATGTAAATTCTCTCTAAACTCCTACTACTGAATGTACATCTTCCATACCAAACCTATTCATTCATCCATTTATCCACAACCCCCTTTTCTCATTTTTGCACATGTGGTCAGGGTGTCACTTTTCAACAGTGACAGTCATCTAGAGTCATGGTTTATACCACTGGGTGACAAGCCCTGCCTCAGTAGTTGTTCCACACACACTTGCACACACACACACACACACACACACACACACACACACACACACACACACACACACTAACCTATGGCCAATTTAGGTGTTAGAGGAAAACGTTTAATTATATTCAGTGTTCTTTTATTTACTTGCTTTCCTTTAAAACTTATTAAATCAAACCAAGGGCTTCACACTCCAGTCATTCCCACATGCAAAAGTAGGAAAAAGCATATGTTTTTTTTTTCTTTTATAACGTGCTCTTTTTGTCCAGGCTTTCTTTTCTTTTTACATTGCAGTGCCTACATTTTTTAAAACTGAAGAAGAAGAAGAAGAAGGAAAGAAAGAAGGAAAAGCAATGGCACCTGTTTGCTTTAGCATCCCTATTTTACACAAAAATAGTTGAAAAAGCTTTACTTTATAGCATGCAGTATATGTCAAGTATCATCTTTCCTTCCACATGCCCTCTCCTAAATGTTCTTCCAGACATTAATGACATGAAGTAGGGCATATGCTGTGGAGTCCTCTGCAAGTTTAACAAAGTCAAAAGAGTACAATATTTCCAGGTTTTCTTGTTCAATCATATTTCACAAATATAATTAATCCTTTGTAATCCCACATTTAATCAGCAATTTCTGAGTTGCTGGTTTTCTATTGTCCTCCTTTTGCCAAACCCAGTCTCTGGTTCATTTCCAACTTACTCCTGGTTCTTCTAGTCAACTCTTGTACTTTTTTCTGTGTCTCAAGCACTTTCCTTTGGAACACAGGAAAATGTTTCACTGGCTTAGTCTCTCTATGGGCTTTATTATCAGAAGAATAAGAAGCAGAATCCCATTTTGATCAACAGTTGATGTTTTGTTGGACACACTTTTGCATTTTCTCCTTAGCATTTTCTGCGTTAAAAATAATTTTGACCCTCCAAGAAAGAATACTCTGAAAATAGCTGGATACAGCAGCTGTAATCTCACACCTGCTTTTCAACAGTCCCTGATTGCGGGAATTAATTTACTCCTCTTCTGCCTGGTATACAGTGAGTAATAATTTTCCACAGAGACTGTGCTGTCTCCCACTTTTTGTACTGTGTTCTTCTGCCACAGTTTTGTCAGAATCAACTCTTTCTGCTGTTAGGACTGCATCTTTACTAGTAAAGGTCCAGGGCTTTCTCATGGCCAGATTTGGAGCACACACATGATGTGCCCTTTCAGTTAACAGCTCCTGCTGTGGAATACCAGTCCAGTTGCTTACTTGTTACACAAATTCCACTCCACACACCTTCAGATAGAAACAACTTTGATCCAAAACAGCAAAATCTTCAGAAGTCAGGAATCGAAAAACAGGAACCAAAGTCAAATCCAAAAGCAAACTCTTTATTCTCCAGCTACTGGGGGTAACTTTCAAGAGTATACATTCTCACTGAAAGAATGGATATATATATATATATATATATATATATATATATATATATACTCATAACAATTAATTAAACAATTAATTAAACAATTATGTTCAAAAAAGTTTTAAAGCAGACACCTCCAGTTTATTTCATTATTCAGTCCACAGGGTGTCATTGTATTGTATTTCAAAATAAAAATACTTTCCTTATATTGTAAGTTATATTTCAAAGCATTTGCTTCCTTGTGCTTACATAAAATTAACACAGTCTGTTCCTTCCAGTTTCTCTGGTACAGCAGAAAATCTCACTTCTCCCTACATGCTCTGTCCTCTAATTCTACCATTTTTTGAAACATCCCATCTTGAGCAGTCTCATACTCAGCCAGTCTTTTCTTCATTTCGATCACTGATTTTTGTACTTTTACAGCTCATCTGCATGTCTGTTTAAAGCTTCTTCCATTTTTTCCAGCCTTTTGTTATTTGAGTGATATACTCCTTCAGTGTTTCATTGATTTTAATCAGCTCTGAGGAAATTTGACTTATTTTTCCTCTAGATTATCGGAAGTCATGTCGTACTCCAAACCTGGAGATTGAACTGCTTTTTGCGGAACAGCTGCAAGATTCCTCCCAGCCAGTATTTTCTCCTCACCATTTGTCTTTACTTTTCTTTCAGGTTCTCTGAATTTCTTTTTTGCTGGCATCCAAGCAGTGCACTATCGTTTTACTTAAATTTATCCAAAAAGACAAATTCAGTAGCTCTCTTTTCTTTCTGTTTTCACAGTGGGAGAGCTGAAATTAACTGTTATTAGTGTGCATTTATTTTAGAAGCCGAAAAGGAATTTTACCTTAAATGTTAAAGATGACAGCTGTGGGATTAATGACATTCTGTGAAGAAATATGGTGACACAGTGGTGCAGTGAGTAACATTTTCAAATTACATTACAAGATTTGCTAGTTCATTTCTTGGCTGGGGTACATTCTGTGCAGAATCTGCATGTTCTCTGTGTGCTCACATGAGTTTTCTCTGGGAATTTCAGTTTTCTCCCTTAGCCCAATAAACATGTGATAGGCAGATACTAAGTTGTATAAGGTGTGTGTGTGTATGTATGTACGTGTGTCTGTGTGCTATATGGATGTGATATGGATGAAACACCCTGCAGTCTGCTTCTGTTCCTCACATGCCTAATATACCCACACAGTAACCATCTGAATGGCTGAAAGACTGGGCATGTATATACAAAGTTAGAGATGCCATTCTTGGAATATTCCCTTTTCTTCAAGCTATGGCGATCTCAGAGTTGGTATATATAAGTTCAGTGGGTGTGGGGGCAAAAAGAAGTTTTAAGGAGAAGAGCAATTTTCGAGATTCGCTCATCTCTCTTTTTTTTTTTTTTTTAATTTTTGGCAGTTGGCATTTTCAGTGTCAAGATTTCAACAGGGAGCCAGAAACTCTGGGCCGGGGTGGCAGCTGTTCACGGGCTTACTAAAAGAGTCCGATGGGATTCAAGAGTGATGGATGGATGGGTGATGAAATGGCCATGTAGTATATTTGGGGAGAAAACATTTTAAACTGCTCATAAGAGGCAATATTTGTTTAATTAAAAACTTTTTATCAAAATGTTTGACAGTTTTTGCAGATTCACCCACAGCATTTAACACTTATATCTTAATGTTAATACTGGGTGAATTCTGGTAAAACAAAATGGTATAGTAGGTGAGGCGAGTTTACAAAATGAGGGAAAAATACATTTTGTGGTAGAGCAAAAAGAGTAATAATAAAGTAACAATAACTGCTCTGAAAATTAATTGTAGTTTTGGGGAAGTAAATGTGAAATTTGAAGAGATCCTAGTTACAGCATTGGTGTACTGATACAGAGTCGGGGTGATGGTAACTTGAGTTAATTTAGTAAATAATGTACCAGAAGGTTGAAAGGAGTGAATCTACCAGTTCTTTCCAGTTTTCCTTCTCCCAGGTGGAGGGTATGGGCTTGTTATTGCCTACACACCATCCGTCAGTAGATATGAGCAGGTGTGGCCCAGACACTGTGCTTGGAGGGCTTCAGCTGACCCACTGAATTTGAGTATGTTTTCGTGGAAGTAGAGGTGCCTGAAACACAATGATGTCATTGCATGTTGATGTTAATTGGAGGGTAACATACGTATAATAATAATAAAAAAAAAAATCCTACCTAACCTCAGAAGTGTGAACTATCAGGATATCTCCTATCTGGAACATAGTAAGAGGGCAGTAGAACTTCATTGATGCCAGGTTTATTTAAAAATATTATCTAAGCAGGTTAGCTGATCTAATGACCCTGTTCATATATGACCTAGGAAAAAGGTACAGAAATTACAGAACTGTTGGCTTGTGCAACCCAACTAACTGAATTAATACATTTGTAGAACAGATGTTTACATACAACTTTGCATTAACATGCAGAATAGATGAGTGAGGAAAACCTTATGGAAGTACAGGTAATAAAATTGATTTAGATATTTGATGAATAAAGTGTAATTAAGGAAAGAACTGGGCTATAAACTGGTGAAGTAGAAGGATAATGATAAACATTAAGGGAGTCAAACAAACTGTTTGCATTGGTAGGATTCAGATAGACGGTTTTTGAGAGTTATTCTGAATGTATTAAGGTTTGGACAGTTTCTAAAATAAGAAGAATGGGAGTTTTACATAGCAGGATAAATTCTGCGGAAATGTATTTCTGCAAAAGACAGAAAATGGTATTTTGTTTCTGAACTATTAGAATGTAGAGAACAGGGAAATGAGGTTACATTCTGTAGATGGATGAATGCCAAGAAAAAAATTACAAAGATCAGTATATACAAGGTGGTAGCAAACATGAAAATGTTTTTGGAGATAAAGATGGTGCACTGATTGGTTCTGGTATCTGAAAGACTCAGAAACATGCATATTTTATGTATTTATTTATGTAGCTCATTGCCATATCATATTTTCTGTAATGAGACAAAGGAAAGGGCATATTAAATTTAGCAATGGGTGAGTCTTTGGCAATGGATTTTAATAGTTTATGGAGTGAGACAATTAGTTTAGTTGATCAGTAAACTTGAGTGCTCAGGGATATAATTCCTGTTGTGAGAAAGGTAGGTTAAGAAAATGTAGTTTATAACGCCTAGGTATTTATAGGAATTGTCAATGACAGTAGAGTTGGTGGAATGACTGAGTGATATAAAAAGTGGACAGAATAATGAACTTTATATGCATTTACAGGAAGGAAGAACGAGATTCACTTTTTTACTGGGCATAGACTGTTTCTATAGGAAGACAGAAGCATTCTTGACAACACTTAGTAAATGTGAGAGCAACTAAATTAACAGATTAAAAACACTGATGCCATGAGGCATAAATTGGGTAATTGAGCTGAAGTAACCTACAGGTGGATGAAGGCTGAACTCATGAGCTTCATTTTCCCAAGCTTCACCTCGTTGACTATCCGAGGTCCTCCACAGGAAATCACTGTTGCCGAGTTGAGCTGGAAGTGATTCCCTTTATGAAATAATTTTTATATAAGTTTGGGGAGGGGTGCAAAAAACACTTGAAAAGTGTTTTTTTGGCAGGTTACTTTTTTTTATTTACAAATTCAGTTCTGTGTTTCCAGTCCCCAGTGCATTCATGTTTGTCCACTCATAGTGGAAGCACTGAATTGAAACCATACTGAAATGATAATAAAAATACACACACATACACGCACACACATATATATATGCATGCTATTAGTAGGTATTTTAAGTTCAACATTGTAAACTTTCAACACTTTGACTTTTTAGAATTTTGCAGTCAGTGTTTTTCCTTTTCATACAGAACTCAATAAATTTTGTACTTGTACATATGTTTTGTGTGTGTATATATATATATATATATGTGTGTGTGTGTGTGTGTATAGATACGTACGTATGTATATTTTACATCCACACCCACACACACACATATGCACATATATATATATATATAATATATATATATATATATATATATATATATATATATATATATATATATATATATATATATACATATATATACATTTTTATATATATATATATATATATATATATACATACATATACATTTATATATATATATTCACACACACACACACACACACACATATACACACACACACACACACAAACACACACACACACACATATACAGATATACATATATATATAATGCATTCATTTGGTTGAAAACTCAAAATACTGAAAACGTAGTCAATGCAGGGGGGCAAGGCCCCCCACCTTCCCAGTTATTTATATATACCTGCTATGGGATCACACAACAGCGGGGAAATTGCAAATTCCCCATTTTAGATATTTTGAACATTCTGATGTTAATGTGATTACAGTGCATTACAAGAGTTGATGCATCTTACTGTTGCACCTATTTCAGTTTTGGATTAGTCTACTGATTTAGCTCGGCCTTCATCTGAACTACTATTTATTTGAATACCTTTATAATAATAATAGGAGACTGTAAGAGATTGTCCACACTATATTCAGACTTAGAAGAGAACCAAAAGCATCCTAGTACTGTAATAAACAGAAAAGAAAGAAGAAAGGTTTGTCAGGTAGGAGAAACATTAAGTCAAATAGATAGAAAAGATTACTATAGTGTGAAGGCTATTTGATTACCATTTGATTTCCTGGTTCTGTTCTACTTAGTACAGATACTATGGACATCAACATTCAAATGTGAATGTCCTAAAATTCATAAAACAATTTAAAAGTAGGAGCTGCTCTGGCATCCAAAACAAGCACAAGGTATAATAGTGTGTACTGTATACCAAACAGGAATATAGAAATACATTAAAGAATGCAGTCCAGAAAAAAGGATAGTTTTTACAACAGTGGAACACCTCTGATACTTAGAAGGATATGTGGTCAAAAATGTATTTAATAAACAAAAGTTGCACTTATATTTATGATACTTGAAAAAATCTGAAGAATACTGTGTGTTTGCTTGTTATGTGAATCTACATACATATAGAGCCATTGGGAATTGATATGAAATAAAGTGATCTATCCACTGTGTAATGTCTTGGTAACCGTAAAAGTGCTAATTAAAGTCATATAACTTACTGAAGTGAAACAAGTGCATTACTGAAAAGTAGGACATGTAAGGAAATATAATTACCTTAGCAGTTGTTTAATCTTAATTATATGACAATTAATATTCCAAAACGAGCACGTTGATTGGTCAGCACAATCTGCGTGCCCGTTGTAAATTCGAACATATACCAATGGAAAAAAGGTCCGATCAACCGGACTTTTTTTCCCCATTGATATACACTAACGTTTAACTTTTTTTTACAAAAATTAAATAAATAGAAACTTAAATCTGGACTCTGGACATAGCAGAAAGACAGGACGGAGAAAACACTACAAAAATCAGGCACATTATTTAAAACAAAGACACATACCTGATTTTCCTTGTATTTCCTCCATTCTGTCTCTCTCCTACCCCTAAAATGTGTGAAACTTTTTTTTATATATGTAAAAAAAAAAAAAAAACCTAGCAATGGAGACCTTCTTTTCTCCATTGCTTCCTTTCCAAAGTAATGATGTACTGGGTATGCGTGGGAACACAAGTCCCATATGCATGTGCAGTACATCAAAAAAGGCAACAGGATATATACCAACTGCGGAAGGACAGCATGGCACAGTTACACAAACACATTATTTAAGAAAAATAAGCATTTTTTTTTCCTTAAATAATGTCATTGTATAATAGCAATAACCAACTCCGTGGTGTGGTACATTAAGATTTACCCAAGGTTTGCTTTATTTAATCATGAGGGCGAAACCACACCAGCCATGGGTAAATCTTAATATACCACACCAATGTTGTCAGTTATTGCTTAAATACATCAAGACTCTGACAAGAGTATAAAACATTAGCTATTCAGAGAGGTACAAGTACTAGAAGCAAATCTGTTATGGGTACATATTTTCTGTATTCAAGATAACAGCAATAGCAAATGTTGTTATGATAGTTGAAAGACCATCTGGTTTTATGAATACGAGATTGTACAAGAAAAGCATGCTTAAAGACTGTTATTTCATTTGTCAGATTTGTAATATTTTATAATTAATAACATTTTAGAGCTGTTTTCCAAGTGATTAAGATTAAAGTGGATTTCTCAAATTAAAAAGAGAATAAAACTTTGAATATGTATATTCTTTTCACAGAAAGAAGCTTAGTTTACATATTTTATGCAGAATCTTTTCCTTGAATTTAATATTAATAATAAGGTTTGCTAGCCACTTCACCACAGGCTGGTTCCTAATTACTAGGTTAAGGTTATTGTGTATGGTAATGGGGCTGTTTGTTGAGCCCTTTTTGCCCAAATACCACATGTTGTGATCCAGTTTGTTCAGTATTTCTTATCCTCCACCAATTTGTGGTTGCCAGTGATTAAAGGGACACCACTCCTGCTTGCAGAGGCTGATTTTCATTTGTTTGTCCTTACCTTCCCTCCAATATTCCAGACTAACATCACACGGGGGGGGGTGTAATGGCATCATGAGAGAAAGCCCACCCCATCTCTGTTGTAACATGTTCCTCAAACATCACACCTCTCAAACTACTACATACAGAATCACATAATTATTACAGCCCCAGCTTCAAATGAGCTAATGCCCTACCTTCAGCATGATCCTGTTCCCTCTGCCTGACCGTAGGTAACCAAACACTGACCTCGCCATTTCTCTTCATCACACACCAGATCCAGCAGGTGCCCAAGCTGATAAATGAGCTTGGGTAGCCTGGATTTTCATCATAGCTATATTCTTCTGTGTTTGCAGAGCTAGCTGGCCAGATAAACTTTGTTGATTATTATTGTTATATATAAGGTAACTGAAATAATCACTTTATAAAACAGACATTACAGATTAAAAAAGAGAACCGAGTGCAGCAAAAGTAAGGTTAAAATACCAAAGTTTAATTCCAGTGGGTACACACAAACGGATGAGCGCTTTCACAATAATAGCTTCTTCAGATCCTTCAGGATCTGAAGAAGCTATTATTGTGAAAGCGCTCATCCGTTTGTGTGTACCCACTGGAATTAGACATTACAGATTGCCAATAAATATAACAAAAGGAGTTGAGGAGATATTTTACAGGATGACTGTCTGCTCTAAATCCATAATAGTGTCAGTAAGGATATGTTCTAATGGGTAAAGACAAAGAAGAAATAGAACCAAACAATAAAAAGGAAAACAAAAGTGGTAGTGAGTTAGTGAATGATAGTGAAGAAATCTGAGAACAAATAATTGCATAAGAACATAATTTCAACAGGAGACTTAAGAAAATACAGCAGCAGTAAAAGAAACATGTTTATGTAAAAAGTAAACTGCAGTTACAATAAGTACAACTTTTCCTTCTTGTCCATCTAATGCCCTAACTAGATATTTCAAGTGACTTTACTTTTCCCACAATTCTCAGCACCCTTATGTTCTTAACCTTATAAGCCCTTTCAAATGCTTGTACTCAAACCACATACCCTTCCTGAATTGTTTTTTTAACTTGTCTGCTTTTCTTTCCTTTCCTCATGCATATATTTTATGTTTAACACCCTCATTTCTAATAATCCTAGTAGTGCCGCCTCCTTTCCCTAATTCATTGAACTGAATCCCCCAATTCCCACTTCCTCCTCTCTTCCTTCTCTAGTGTAGCTCATATTGCAGTATCCTTCATAACTCCCTTTCACTGCCTCTCTTCACTGTTATTGTATGCATTTTCTTGATTTCTTTATACTATCCCAGCTTACACAGCTCAGCTGAGTCCTTTTCTGTGATGCTGTCTGCTTGGCTACAATACTTTTTACCAATCATCCCCAGAAATTCATCCTTGGTTTGGCACCTATGTCTCTAATGGACACAGGTGACCTGTAAATGGTTCATCTCCCACTCCCCTGCTTACACTTATCAAGGGTTTCAGAACTTGTCAGAGATTTGGGATGTATGGCTAGGCTTAAAAAGGCCCTTGTGGTTGTTAGCCTAGTAAACACCTATGAACCTAATCATTGCCTAAAAATCCAGGACTTCCCATCCTCATCTTTTACGTTCCCTCACCTACACCTCTCTCCCTCCAGTCAAACCTTTTGCATGTTTCCTTGCTATGTTGTTCCTTATTTTGACAGTCTTAGTATTACTAACTTTATATTATCTGGGTAAAGAGTAATAGGTCTGTTCAAGCTTGTCCTTCTTAGCAACATTACTGTTATCCCACTTCGCCTCTTATCAAATTGTTAAATTGTTCTGCTCATTAGTTTCTTCTAGTTTAATTCTAAAATCGATGACTACAAATTTATTCCCATATACTTCACTTTTCCTGTTTTCTTCCCCTAAAGATCACAAATAATTTCTTCTTATAGTATTTGCTGACTGTTCACCCTAAACTCTTGAAAATCCATAGTATTTCAAGCAGGATCTTCTCTGCGGTTTCCTAAAACAACAAACATTCATCTGCAGATGGGTTTACAGTACTCTCTACCCCTACCCCTCCATCCCTCAAGCTTGCACTAACTGTCTTTGTTCACTCCTCAATTGCCAGCAAAAATGCAGTATGCAGAGGGGCGAGCATGCACCCTTATGTTTCCCATCTTTTAAGAAGTCCCTCCACCCAGATTAGGAGAACAAACAAGTAACTAGAAGCGGTTTCACGATTTTTAGTAATTTTTTTTTTATTTTTACTTTATTTATTTATTTAATATTTGTTAACTGAGAGAGTCCAACTTGGAACGAAGCCAATTTTCAGAGGAGGCCCGGATAAATGCTCCAGATAAATCAATTTTTAGTTCATTATACCTCATAAAAATATTAATTTTGTTAATCTGAATGCTGTGTTATATGTAGTATGTACTGTCAAAAAATGTCCTGTTAATACCGCATAAACTTTTAATATTTTGCCAACCTAGGATTTAATAAAACTGTTCACAAATGCATTAACACTATTCCTCTGTAAGCTCTACTCATAGTCAATAAAAATCCATGCCTCGAAATTTTCTTTTATTTTAAGCATAGTATCAATATGGATATCCTACAGAAAGAAACGTTTATCTGTACTCATTACTAAAGGCCTTACATTGCCAGGTCTGAGAACTCTCAATGTTGTTAACATCAACAGAAACCACCTTATTGACTTTAAACAGGTTTTCATTCTCTGGTTTGCTTTTTTAACACATTCTCCTCATTCTTCTAGCTCTTTTCCTCTCTGATCCAATTCTTCAGTCTTTCTGATTGCATACTTTCAAACATATTAGTCGTTTCGTATTCATACAGCAATGGCTTAATATCAGCCAACACATTGGTTCAGAAAGAGAGACGGTCACAAAATCACATACAAGAGTGGCCAACATGCAGCTCAGGTAGACTTCCTCCAAGTAAGGGAAAGACACTAGAGTAGAATCAGTGATTCTGAAGTCATCCCAGTGAAACAGTTGGTGCACAGCAAAAACTACTGGTTGCCACAAGCTTATGCAAGCAATGGTCAGAGAACGATCTAAGGTCAACAGAGGCCAGGCTGAAGACCTGTATCTTAACTGCAGAGAAAGTACAACAGTTCACATAATTACTCAGGGCTCTAGCACCCCAAGAAGAGGAGGAAATAGGTGGAGATGAAGAAGAATGGCAGCTCCTCAAAACAGCATGTGTGAGGACTACAGAAAAGATATGTAGTCAAGCAAAGTTTGGAAATAATGTACATAAGAAAGCTGGTGATGGAATGCAAAAATCCAGAAGTCATCAAAAGAAAGGAGGAGTGCAGGAAAAAATGGGAGATAGAAAACATGGGCCAGGCTAGGAAGGAATACAGGTTGGCTAACAAAGAAGCTAAGAAAGGATTTGCAATAGCAAAGAACAAGGCATCGGAGGCACGCTACCAACTTCTGGAAAGTGTCTTGCACAAAGAAAATATACCATGTTGTAAGACAACGACAGAAAGATAAAGAAGATAGTCAGACATCCTTCATAAGGGATGCCAGCAACAACCTGCTCATCAGTCCACAGGACATCAAAGGCAGATGTAAGCAGTATTTCCTGCAGCTTCTGAATGAAGAAAACCCGACAGAAGCTGTACTGCCCCAAACAAAGCCTACAGTGGGAGAAGAAAAGAAGCCCACCCTAGAAGAAGTAAGACTAGCACTAAGGAAAATGAATTCAAGGAAAGCAGAAGTCTCAGATGAGGTCACAGCAGATATGATAAAGATGCTGGATGACATGGGGAGAAATGGCTCCTGAGGGTACACATAACAGTGTGGAGAGAAAGACATATCCCAGATGACTGGAGAATAACAATACTTGTGCCAGTGAACAAGAACAAAGGGGTCATCCATAACTGTGGGCAGTACAGAGATATCAAACAGGTCAGACGTTGCTGTATGCAGGTGATGTGGCATTACATGCAGACTGAACAAGAACTTCAGCAAAGGATAGGGGAAATGAATGCAAAACTGAAGGCATACGGGACAAAATTAAGTACAGATAAGACAGCAGTAATGGCAGCAAACTGGAGAAATCAGAAGAAGCTGAGATTTGAGAAAGAAGGGAAGATAGTGGAACAGGTTAACAGCTTCAAGTATCTGGAAGTGGTGGTTGAGGAGACAGGAAGTACAAATGAAGAGGTCAAAGGTAGAATCAGAGGGCTGCAGTTAAATGGCACAGAGGGTCAGGTGTAGCGTACGACCAAAGAATGGCAAAGAAGCTGAAAAGTAAAGTGTACAAATCAGTGGTGCAACCAGTACTATTTTACTGTAGAAACCTGGACAGTAAAGGCAGAGCAAATGAGAAAGCTAGAGATGATGGAAATGAAGTGCCTGAGAAGACTGGTAGGATACACAATGTGGGACAGACAAAGAAATAACGACATAAGAGCAGAAGCCACAGTAGCTCCAACTGCAGAAAAACGATCAAACAGAACAGATTACAGTGGTTCAGGCATATGTGCAGAGAAGCACAATACAATCTGGTGAAGAAGATTTAGGACAGATAGAAAGTAAGAGGAAACAAGAACATCCAGTAAAGAGGTGGATGGATTGTGTGACAGAAGATTTGTGATGTGTCGAAAAAGGCTGGAGTGTGGCACCAAATCAAGAGAGATGGCGACAGTTTACATAACATCCTGACCCCATGTAGGAAAAGAAAAAAGGGGATTGATCAAGATGATGTTGTTAAGACCAGCAATTTT
Organism: Protopterus annectens; assembly: GCF_019279795.1. Taxonomy (NCBI): domain Eukaryota; kingdom Metazoa; phylum Chordata; order Ceratodontiformes; family Protopteridae; genus Protopterus; species Protopterus annectens. Next base: position 182,689,021 of record NC_056735.1, read on the forward strand.
ACAACTGCACATTTCTAGATGTTTTTCAATAAAATGCTTTATCAAATTTAACTCTATAATTTAAATTATTCAACACAATCTGTGTGTGAATCAAGTTATGCTGGTAAACCAAGCAAATGTTTAATCAAGGAATATGTGATCAGTTAACTAATTTTAGGTGTAAGCATGAAGAAAGTGCTTTGTTTAATCATATCAAATACATAAAATTGCTGAATTTATGTTCACTGGTATTGATAGAGCTGATATAAAACCAGAAATGTTCCTGATGGTAAAGAAAGGAGATGGATTATTTTATCTGTGGGATATATATTTCATCCTGAAAATAACAGCGAAGGATACACATATGTTTGCAATCACAATCTTGAAGCCTATAATCTTGAAACCCGTAATCCTTAGACCATAATATCAAAAAAACAAAATAATGAAGACCACAATTTTGAACTCCTGGACTTGTCCCCATGCATGACTCATGTTAGCACTCATTCCTGAATTCACATTCCTAGGTGGGATTCAGTATTGAAGATTTTTAGCCAATGTGTCTACACCATTTTGGCCTTTTGATATTATGGTCGCAGGATTATGTGTTCCAAGACCATGGACTTCATGATTGTGATAGTGAATTGTGTGTGTGTGTTTGTGTGTGTGTGTGTGTGTGTGTGTGTGTGTGTGTGTGTGTGTGTGTGTGTGTGTGTGTGTTTAAAATTAAATTTGAAATATATATATATTTTTTTCAGCTGATAATAGTCATGTGACTAAACTGCATACTATGATGGAAAGGATGTTTGTTGAATAGTACTGAGGAGGCTAACTGACTTGAGTGAATCTGGTTTGCAGTTTGTTAGCTGATAAATAAAGTACTGTGCGTTTTCATGTACTGGCCTTGATACTTTTTGTTTTATGTATTTGATTTGCAGATTGCTTCCATGCACTGGAAGAGCTTTTGAACCACACAATCCTTTGCTTGATTTTGGATCCCTATAAAGTACTGCAACCTTGTGCTTTAGAGGAGGCTGCACCCCATGCCCCCACGTCCCCTTTACTTAAATATGCTAATTTTAGGATTCCACCGCTTTGTGCAAAGGGAGCAATTTTGATGCATTGTGCTAATTGGTAAAATTGCTATTGTGCTTTTAAATTCTCCACAGATACTTGCATCTTCTGTTTTGCTTCTCTTTGTTGTACTCATTTGTCACTCAGTCCATTCTCCCTCTAGTAATAATCCTGTACTTTCTAGCCTCTGCAGGTTTGGATCTTCCTTAGTACTGATGGTATACATCACTAGATGCAATTTATGAAACTGTGGAACAGCATATTGTTGTAGTCTGTTCTTTACCTTTTCACCCTTCAAGGTTCCATTTCTTCAGTAAAAAGAGTACATCTCTGGCAGCACCTGCATCAGCTTTCCAGCTGTGGTATTGTGGCTACTGTTTTTGAATGGCCCATGTAACATCTTAATTACATACCAGTTTAGTCAATGTTCTTTATTCAGTCTGTATTGCGCAGAATCAGACATGCCTTCTTCTGCATACTCAAGTCTAACATTTGTGTTTTGTCATTATAAGTGACTGGCATGTTGATTGTGGGCATACTTTCACTCCTGTATACTGCTTTAACTGTACTTCTGATTTTTTCAGTGATATCTTTGAAAATGTTTTTTTTTTATAATCAGTACTAGTGGACAGTGCTTCCTCTGCAGATCTCAGCCAGCTGGGCAAGCTAAAATCTCCAGCACCCTCTATGTCCAACCAGTGCTTCATGTCCCTGCCCAAGTAGCTGACACACACACACTTTGAGATAAGAGTTTATACAACCACACAGACACTTCTGGGGAAGGCTGGCATAGGTTTTCCAGCTGTGCCCCTTTTACCCAGACTATATGGCAAAAATCACTACTACCACCCAGCTAATATTTATCAGCTACTCAAAGGCCCTTAAAAGGGTGTCCAATTATTACTGTGCAATATTATTATCCAACTGGTAGTATTGCCAGGGCTAAAGCTATAAGAGGGGCTTTGTACAATTTTATCAAAGGCATGCAAGTACTCTTATCTCTACACAAAACAGCCACAGTTGAAAGGTTTTAAAATATTTAATACTAAATAAAAACACAAGAAAATACTTCTTACTACACAGTGCTATTCAAGAGTTCAGAGATCACACAGAAATACTTAAAATAATTCAGTAGTACAGTTCTGACATCACAGAAAATCACTCAGTCTAATATTTCTAGTTCCTAGCTATTTCTAAAAGAAAACACAAGTCTAACATAACTTACATACGAGCAAGACAGTGCTGTGAGTTTGATGATCAAGACAAAAATGCTTAATGCCTTCTGCTTCTCTCTGTTTAAATTGTTATTGCAGTCTTGATTCCCATTACATCATTTTTTTACACTTTCCTGGTATTCCCAGGCTGACAGAAACTGCATTTACATTCTTTTACACCTAGGCAGAAACCAGAGCAATAAAGAACATTCCACATGTAAATTCTGGTCATTAACTTTAGCCTTAAAACAACAGGCAGGAAGCCTAAATCTAGCCCGGCCGCAGCCGAATTGTAAACATCAAAAACAGTCATGAAATAATTTCAATTTCAGTAGTGATGAAAACGCTGAGTGAGAAGGCGTTCATTGTGTATT